>NW_003307546.1:2781849-2867889 GCF_000143455.1 Volvox carteri f. nagariensis | reverse complement strand
CCGGCATCGGCCGACTGCCCGATGGGGTCCATCCCAAGCGTTTCCACGATGACTTCGGCCATGTCCCTGGCGAAGCCCAACCCCGTCAATTTTGCCAGCTTTTGACGCTTCTGCAGAAGGTTAACACCATTGGGAATAGAACAGGCATGGAACGCGACTTGGTGTAAATGTGAGAAACGTGCACCATTGGTGCCAGTTCTTCAGTCAGACGCAGTCCAACCCCGTTCTTACCTTGTCCGGCCCATGCACATCCACACCCAGGGCACCATCGGATGCCATTCTGGAAGAGATAACAAACGGTCGTCGGGCTATTACTAGCTTGCGCTTAAGCGCAAGGAGATGGGCGTCTTCCAAGACGAAGTTTGGGACACGGGACACCTTGAATAAGACCCGAACGTAATCTGTATGCAATCTGCAGACCCTACTGGGGGACAAGTCCGCAGGAGGCGTATCAACATGCAAGACGTTATCAACAGCAAGCCGGTTTGGGGGTCCAAGTACAGCCTGTCACGCTGACTAGTTGGACAAGGCTGTATACTCTTCTGCGTGAAGGCATAATGACTTCTCCAGGAGAGCAGCAAGAATGAAGTCGCCACTGCGACCCAGTTGTACGACAGCACCACAGAACCAGCCTTAGAAGATCCGGTCGCTTCGCTCCGTCGCATCTAAGCCAACAAAACGTTATCAACAGCAAGCCGCTTTGGGGGTCCTGGCTCAAAGTGAGGCCCACCCTGGAGTTAGTTGTTAAGCTTTCATGTTACTTCCTCATACAAACTGCTTCTCTAGTACTGTGATGTTTTATTGGTTTTATTCATGCAAACTGAGCTGAAGTTGCAAGGCGCGAAGATGCTGGCCGCATCATGCCGCACCGCATTCCCAAGCCAGTATGCACAACTCTGAGAAAGTTTGCAGTCTTTATTGTTTTGTTGTGGCACAACTCCACGTAACTCTGCACATTATAGTGCATAGGAGCAATTCTTGCGCAGAAGTCCAAGTCGACTCAAAAGCATTCCAATTGGACTGTCTGGCTTGATGTAATGTTATCAGGTTGTTTATCGTAGCGCTTTGGCGCACCCAACGTGGAGTGTTGGCGCCGGAATGTGCAGCTGAACTCCTGCGCTATGAACCTGAACCAATGGTGCACGTTCCCAGCCATGGACATTTTGACAGAACACCCTTGTACGTTCTGCCATTCTAACCACAGCATTATAATTTGTTGCAGTGGCCGTCCTTCGAACATAACAGTCCTTCCCCCCTTAGGACGCGCGATTTGCAATAGCAGCCAGTGTGCAATTAGATATGTAGACCTCTGTGATGCGAGTTCTTCCTCAGTCGAGATCCGCTTCAACGAGCGTTTGTCGCTTCAGTCTGCTTCGGAACGAACACAGCCGGGCGGAATTTGACGCTAGAGGAAATAAGCCATAGAGCAAGAGAAAAATATCTCGCGGAAATAGAAAATAACCCTGGTCATTCCCCTGATTTACGCCTAAAGAGAAAGCCGATATTACAGCACCTGTGTAAACGAAAGGAGTAGGTTTGTAGCTGGCAAGGGATGGGGATGGGACCCTGGCTGACAGCTTTCGGATCTGAACACAGCTGCAGGATGGGGATGGCCCTGGTCGAAGGGATTGGGAAGGGACCCTGGCTGGCAGGATGAGGATTGGGGGAACACAGCTGCAGGATGGGATTGGAAACCCTGGCCATAGGATTGGGGATGGGACCCAGGCTGGCAGGATGGGAAACCTGTCTCAAGGGATGGGATTAGCACCGGGCCCCTAAGATGTGAGATGGGAGTCGGTCACCCCAGCCAGGATGGGGGGATGGCTGACCACTACCACCCCCCGGGATTGGGGGATTAGACCGTTTTTGCAACCCTCTGGTATGGTCGTATGATAAGGTCGAGAAATAGATTGTATATAGGTTTATAGTATGCAGTGGCTTACAGATCGTGCCATGGTATATTAGATAGGCCTGAAAGTAGGTGGTCTATAGACACTTCTCAAGTTTATAAACAAAGCCTCTGCTGTGCGCTTGAAGCGGCGCCGCTAGTTGCTTTAGCAGCGGAACGGACGGACGGATGGACGAGCAGACAATATCACATTACCCATGCACCTCTCGCCTATCAGGCGGGATATGGCAAAATTGGCAGCTGGTGGCTGTCTGTATGTTCGTGGTGCATGGCTGGTTTGTCCACACTGCGCTCCTGTTGGCCTACTGCCTACTGTTTATAATGGTTTAATGTGACTACTGTGTTATTAACTATGCATGTATGTGTGGCACCCAAATGGGTGACGGTCATGAATATGTTCTTAGTTACTGGCTAGGATGCCCTGGCTGCACCGTGCTGCACCCATGCTGGTGACTGGTGAGTCAAACGCTGCATCGTCATACAAAGATACAACCGAAGCACATTAATTGTAGCCCAACTAGTGACCGACTTGATTGTTGGTCCCTCTTGTATTATCGCTATCGAACTGGGAACGAACATAACCAGAACATAACCGACAGCTGCTCTGTGATGCGCAGCTTCCTCAACCCGACCGTAACACAGCCACGAAACAATAAATTGCCACAACCTTCATGCATAAAACCTGCCTCCACAGCACGAATGGCGGCATCCTGTTCCCAGGATCAACCGGTACTTGCCCACCACACACCCACATCTGCCCACATCACGCCACCGAGTAGGGCGCGAGTTGCCTCGAAGCTGGGAAAAGTGTGCATTCCCCCGGGGTCGCTGCAGGGGACTTGATTGCTGACTGCGAGTTGATTCCGGAGCAGTTCGGTGCGCACCCACAAGTCAGCATCGATGTCTAACGGTGTTTTAGCATGAGGAGACGTCCAAAGCACACTTTATCGCGTTGGATGGTTGATTTGCTGTTAGCTTGCTCCGGGTGTTCGGGTCATCGACATAGCCGATTACAACCACAAGCGTTCGACAAATGCCGTGTGTCCTCTAAACGGCATTACCTGCCATACATGATCTGATATCAAGGGCAAGCGCTAGCGCTGAGTAGGAAAGTGAGGAGGCCAAATTTTAAACTTGAAAGGACATTTGACAGCGACTTTCGCCACTACGCCACGACTTTCGCCCCGCCGCACCGCCGCCGCATCGCCGCCGCTGCTGCTCCTGATATACATACAGACATTTGAGCACATGTAGGATGTGGCGTCGATGCCATTGCAGTCTCGTGATGCGCAGTAACATCTGACGCAGCTGAAACGCAGGCAGGCAGCAAAAACACAGGCGGGCACCAGCCCCACGGGACTGCTGCCCCATTACGCCGATCCTGTCAGGGTCTCCACCTAAGCTGCACACAATTGGTTTCAGCAAGGAAAACCCGCACGTGACCCGCATGTTGCCCAAAAGCATCAGTTATGGTGAACTCTTTAGCAGCAAAGCATGAGAAGCTTGAAATCATGTTCTTATGACCTCCTTATGACGGTACAACTTTATGAGGGCGGCTTTTCAGTGGCGGCTTGAGCTGATCTCGAGCTAATAATGCCGTTGCTTAATCATTTCCACCATTAGCCCCCTCTGTCGGGGCTTGTCTGTCCCAACCCGCCCGGTTGTGCTCTCAGCAGTGTGCTCCCGGACGTTTGACGGCGGTTGTGGGTGTGGTTGCAACTCTGCCGGTTTGAACGAGGAGTTAACCCACGAGCTACTGGCCCAGTGTGGAAAAACAGTTGTGTAGCGCTGGTTGGCTGCAGCTGGAGCTGGGGCACTTGGGGAAGCCTCCGCATGGAGGCCATGAGAAACTGAAAAGCTGGGACATCTTCTGGAAACCCCATTCGCGTACAGAGTGTTCCTGTCCGGCCGCACAAGTGTCAATTTGTCAGAGGATTTGTAGCCATGCAAATATTCGCTAGATTTGTTTGCATTTCAGTTTGTGGTGTTTACAGCTGTAACACTGCGGTGGACCCCGATCGGGTCGCATTGTGGGCCTTATTTAAATAAAATTCGGCCGAGGCTGTATTAAATTTGCAGGCCATTACGCTTCAGCTAGTAAACTCAAAAGTAAAAAAAGAATGCAGTTCCAGGCAATTCCTGCCCTAAATCCTGATGGGGGAGTTCATTAGGGCGCAGTACTCTTAGCAGACTCTCCAAGCGTGCAATACCTGAGCCGTTCCCTCAGGATAGTTTCATGCACAGATTTATTTCCTCTCCGCCATCATCTATCGGTGGCATAGACAACGGACTAACGCCACTGACAGCCGACCAGTTGATTGTATGGCAGGTTCCTGCACCTTAGCAGCTGAGTGCGGCATCCGGAAACCACGTATAATGTCAACCTCCTGCCTTTCGACGCGATGTCCATAATTTACCCAGTTTTTCCATAACTTTTTAAAAGCTGTGCTGCTGGTATTTCAATATGTTTAGGACTCCAACCCAGCTTTGTTTGGTGCCCATATGACATTTTGTTTGGTGCCCATATGACAAGGCAAAATACGATGACAACTCGGGAGAAATGTTGGCGTTGGTTGCGGCATTGGGCGTGCTTCAACTGCAGGGGTGATAGCGTCGACTCACTGGAAATTCATAGGCCGGTCCCATGCGATCCTAAAAATATTTGCTGCTGCTCCATGGTTGGACGTCCGGGTGCCGCGTCATCTTTCGTTCAAGGAGATGCCGAGATGGCTTCTCCGCAAGAATTATCACCGGCCTCACGCCTTGCACCGCATCAAGGAGACGTCCTACGATGCTCAGAGGATGACGCATTAAATGAGTTGCAGTCTCAACAGGTCTACTGTGAGGAGATGAACGAAACGGCTCACTTCATCGAGTCTATGCTGTCAGATATGAAAGTCCGAGCCCTTGTCATTACGACCTTGGACACAGCTGCTTCCCTGCACTCGCTGTTGTCTTCAATCCAAAGCGAAGATGCGGCGGCCATAAACTCACCAAACATCGTTTTCGATTGTGGAAGTAAGTGTACACTCGCGCGGTACGGCCCCTGAAGCAGCAACTGAGCAATCTTTTTGCTGTTTTCAAAATAACTTCGTCTGGCTTCTGCCAGATGACGGCGATCACACCGGCGCGGAACTCCAGCGCAAAGCCCTGTCCCCATCAGAAAGCTGTCCTGCTTGTTCGCACATGACCGGGACCGCACGGACACCACCCGACTTGATCCGGCCCAGCCGCTGCCCGCTTTCAACCCCCGGCACCCGCACTGTCGCCCTACCGCATCGCACGCATGGTTTCCTCCGCGCACATGCCCCCTGACCCACACTCATCAGCCGCATCATGGAATCCCTCCGTGCAGAGTCCGCTCTCCCCGGCAAGTCGTCCAGCGCATGCATTACAGCAGCTACGGCTATGTGTCCCACAGCCGTGGCGGACCTGGTTTCGGATTCCAGCTGTAGTGGTGATGGTGGATTACCCCCCGATGATGAGATCAGTGAGGGAATCGGAAGTGATATCCAGCTAAGCGTCGCAGCGATACCTGCCCTGCAAGTAGCCACCAGCTGCGGTACGTGCGTGCATGGAGCTGGAGATGATGGTGACCGTCAGCTGGGTGCGGCTCTACTAATTGAGAAGACGGCGACCCCGTCAGCAGGCGCAGCCCGTAGTCACTCCACCAGCCCCGGCAGCAGCAGCAGTAGCAGCAGCAATACCACAAACAGCAGTAGCAGGTCCATTAGCCGTAGTGGCACGAAGGCTGCAAACAACGGTGCTGGTGGTGGTGTCATTGACGACGGAGACCGAGGCGTACACCTTCCGCGATGCCCGGAGCTACCAGTTACCTTAACCACCCCGCAGTCCCTCCTCCACGACTTCTCAGAGCTCACGTGCCTGGGTTCCCCGGGGGCTCTGGGCGGCATATGGCTCGGTGAGCAGGGTAATCCATGAGTTACAAGGGAGTGTCTTTTCTATGTATGTCTCTATATACCTCACCGTTCATAGCGCCGCCTTGCCAGGACTTGGGACAACTGTGTCCGTCACTAGGTGTTTTCATCTGGGGCGTATGGACCGTGCTGGGGCATATGTGCCGTGTTCCCGTCCGTGATGGTGTTCTCTTCGAAACATACGCCGTGGTGTGTGTCTGTGTGTCTGTCTGTCTGTCTGTGTGCATGGGTTGGGGAGAGACGGGGGAGGAGTTGTTGATCCACCGTTATCATCATCGTTATCATCATCGTCATCATCAACATCACGCCTTGAACATAAAGAAATAAATGAAAATAGAGCATTGGAAATATTTTGAAGAACGAAGAATTATAAGGAGAACCTTATTAGGACAGTGACCTTCTCGTGGCTTCTTGTAGCCCGGTGTGGCCACTGGAGCTGTTCGTTTGCAGTGATGCCAGTTACGGTTACGAGATTGCCGGGGGTTGACATCCATGTCCGTCTCACAACCATACCGCCCAGTCACTTCCTCTCCCCTTCACCACCTTTAGACGCCGGCATTTCATTTCTGGTTTTCTTGCGTATGATTTCCCCCCTCTCTTCCCCCGCGTGTGCGGTGCCACGTTACTGTGCACTCTGCTCGTCGTTGTTGGCAGCGGACTGGCGCGGCATGCGTGTTGCCGTCAAACTGACACGCTGCGACAGCGAGGGGTGCAGTACGAAGGGCGGCAGCGACAAGCTGCTGCGCACCCTGGTGCGGGCCAGTCGCCTGCAGCATCCCAACCTGATCAACGTGTATGACTTGCGTGTAGCGACAGTCGACGAAGAGGCCCTTTCAGAGCTGGACCCGCCGCCCGTGTTGCGTCCTGGCTGGACAGGGAGCTGCCGACCCACGGGTCGCCTCCATCGCTTCCTCGCGGCGCATCCTGAGCTACCCCGGCCAGGTGCGGGCCATGGAACAAGAGGAAACCACCCTTGCCTTCTCCACGGCCTGCCGCGGGACGCGGCGCCGTTACCTCTATATGGGGCTTTAGGTTAAGCACGTAGCAGTCTAGCGTGTGGGTTCGCGGCTCGCGTGGGCCTACTTGGCAAGTTGGAGAGTATGGATGGGACTATGAGAAACATCCGGGGGTCCGTGTTTTCATAAGGGCCCGAGCCTCTGCTGTCGCGCATGGATTTGTTAGCCGCATCGGAGGGCGCATGCAGGGCATTCTTAGCCCCTAGTCTAGCTACCTAGCTATCTATCTATCCCCTACCGCGCGGTGCTGTGTGTGTCTTGCAGGGCCGAGGGGCTCCTCCTCAAAGCTTGCGACGATGACACGAACCACAACGAGCAGCTCATTCTTTAATCAGAGCACAAGGTTACCTTGAACCTAGTTATCCTGGAATGCAGCACGTGCAGGCCGCTTTCACATGTCAGACATTTTTATGCCTCGTTAGTCTCACACATCACAAGCATGCATGAAAAACCTGCTTCTCGCTGCAGAGCCTGACTACCGTCGAGATGCTCCACTGACGCTGTACCCGGGGGATATCATCGCTCGGCGGCCAAAGCTGACTCAGGTGCAGCAGGCGCTGATGGCGGTGCGACCAGGGCTGGGCAGCAGCGTGGTGGCAACCGTGATGGAGTACTGCGAACTGGTAAGGGGCAGTAGACTAGCAACATAACAACAGCAGTAGCAGCAATAGCAGTAGTGGTAGTAGTAGTAGTAGTAGTAGTAGTAGTAGTAGCAGTGGTAGTACAGGGTTGTGCGGTCTGTGGGTTATACCCGCGGGGGACATGACATGCAGGGAGGAAACGGCGTGCACTGCCTATAGTCCTATTTAAGTCGTGCTGAAATATAGAATGTATTTTGTATGCGCACGGGGGAACAAAGGGGACAGGGGTGCAACCTTTGGCATTCCCTCGTATAGACTCCTGGTCTGCCTTTGGGAGACCAATCCCAACCCCAACCCCAACCAGGCACCGTCTGTCTTTGAAATACACACCGCACCAACATGCACTCACTCACACCCGCACTCACCCAACACCGCACCAACAGGGTAGTCTGCAGTCCTTGGCGTGCAGCGATCGGTCCCCTTTCCGCGCCAGCCGCTTCTGGGTCGCCCGCGTGGCGCGGCGCGCACTGCTTCGCACAGCCCGAGAGATCGCTGCCGGCATGCGCGCCCTCCACGCCGCCGGCATCACTCACGGTGCGCTGCGTCCCTCCAATGTGCTGCTCAGCCGCTCAGCAGCAGATCGCCGCGGCTTCATGGCGCGAATAACGGATGTGGGATCCATGAGCCTGTCGTACGCCGCCTCCAACCCACTGGCGTTTGGTCCCTGCATGGTGCTGCTGCCGCCTGAGGTTCTGGGGGACAACACGGTCGCGGTGGACAACGCTGCGGTAGACGTGTACGCGTTTGGCATGCTGCTGTACGTCATGGCTGCTGGGGAGATGCCATTTCACGGCCGGCCCCTAGGTAAGCGAGTGGGCGCTAATAATGCGTTTCCTGTGCGGAATGCGTGCAAGAGGGGTGCTCCTGCAATCTCCTTTATGCACTCTCCAGGACGACCAAAGTCGTTGCATCTTGATTTGCCTCCCTCGCTGTCCGCGCCTCTCACTTTCTCTGTGCATGCGTCCCCGCTCGCCCCTGCGCGCCGGGTTGCAGTGCAAGCTTTAATGGCTGTGGTGTCCGAGGGCCTGCGGCCGGAGTGGCCCATGTGCGAGCATGCCCCCCTGAAGCCCCTCTTCCTGCGCTGTGTGGCTCAGCGGCCGGACGAGCGCCCCAGCTTTAAGCAGGTGCGGTCTCTGTGCTGTGCTGTGGGTGCGTCAGTGCGGAATGAATGGAACCTGCTGGAGCTTAGCATCCCTTGCGGCGGCACTGGTGGAGATGGTCCGTGGATGTCAACAAGGCACGGCACGGCCTGTCCGCACATGTCTTTCTCTGTCCTCTCCTTTCTTCTTCTTTCGCGCTTTGATTACATCTTTCATTTTTATTATGAAGTCCATTTTTGAGATTTTTTATTTCTTTATTCCTCCATCCTGGAACCTGGAATTATGAATTCTGCAGATTTTGGCGGAAATCTGCATTTTGGAGCAGCAGATTAAAGGCGAAGGGCGGGGAGGCAGCAGCCCAGGCGCCCGATCTCCCGGCGGCAGGTGTTGTGGCGCGGCGTGGTGCGGTGCGCCCGCAGGAGCACCGCGACACGGCGCGCCTCGTCAATTGCCGCTGGCAGGCGGCTGAGTAAGCACGGCTCAACAGCGTGAACGGACGGCCCGTAAGCGGCGCTGTGCGAGGAAGCCGCCGGCGCCGGGTCTTGTGACTACAACCTGGGCAGCGCTGCTGCGCTGTCCCACTGAGCCTCTTGCTCCATCAACGACGTTTGCTCCGCCTGCTGCTACAGGATCCCTTGTCTCACCCGCGCCTTGTCACATACACGCAGATTCCGGGCCATGCTCTGGCTACGCTGTCTGGCTGCCTACGTCAACGCTCCTGCGCCACGTGGGTTCGACGACATATCATTACCATATGCATATATGCATGTGTGTATGTACTGTAATAATATTCTCGTGCTGTGCATATGTTTTGTTATGATCTTCATTGCATGAAAGCCCGTACGAGCACAGCATTGTGAAGGTATATAAGACATGTGTCTTACTTGTGAGGTGGAGCAATGTGTCCGTGGGTGGGCCACCGTATCCGCCGACCGGGCGGGGAAGCTAGCTCCGTAACATTTCGCAACTGCCGGATGGAGAGGTTGTTATAGCATCAAGTCGGAGCTCGTCGAATTTAAAAGTGCGGAAAGACGTGCTTAAAACGGCGATCGGACCTAGTGGGCCGATGACCTGCATGCGCTTCATGCTGCTGCCGCAGTGCAAGGGCTGCAGAGTAACCACCAGCCCGACTCGACCATGATATTCGTTTACAGGAAAGCGTTTTTGCGTCGCGGTGGATGTGAGACCTGAGGCACGAGAAGAAGTGTAGAAGAGGGGAGCAAATGGCTGCGTGCAGGTTGGGGGAGCCTCCCCAAAACAACTGAATAGATGCCGTCATCTTATTGAGATCTTTGTTGTCGTGCATGTCGTGCATGTGGTCGAGTTGCTTGGGTCTGTGAAGCCGGGTGGTGCATTACCGTCCGGTCCAGTCTGCATCTTGCATAACTACTGCTGCTGCTGCTGCTGCTGGAGGGAGGGCTACGCGCACTGGAAAGATACCGACGAAGAAGCCTTAAAGAGGATGTGAATAGGTGCCGCAATGGCAGCAGAAGACGCTTTGTCCCGCTTTGCCGCAGGGGAGAGGAACGGGTGTAACTCCGCCGGGTGCAGGAAGAGCCGCAGCTGCTATGGGGGTTGCCCGTTCAGGATGGGGGACTGTTGGCTGATAGGCGGTTATTTGTTTTAGGTGGTTGAAAGGAAGGAAGGTGATAAATAAAACCGGTTTCTCTGCTGTGTAGGTGCGGTGCGAGCCACTTGGTTTTTAACTAGTGGATGGATTGCTACATCATATTTCATTTTTCTTTATTGGGTTGGTTTCGTTGTATGTATGTGTGTGTGTTGTGCATATGCAGGAGTTAGATGTGCCCGCTGAGCCCATTTTCGTGCCCGAGCACACTGTTCATCCGTTGGCGGTGATCAATTGTCTACTGCGCTCACACTCCCCTGTGATGATGATGATGCCGTCCCGCGGCTGGTATCGGCTCAGCAGCATCAAGGATTCACGTAGGTGTTGAAAGATCTTGTTTAGGAGGTTGCGGTCGCATCTGTTGCTGCTAAGGTTGAGTGTTGTCGGGCGGGAGCGCCGCAAGTGTGTGATGGATGTCGGATGGAGGAGGTGTTGCGGCGTACGGATTATGTTGAGGGCCGTGTGTTGCGATGGTGGTGGGTGTGAAATCGTGCGCGGGAGGTCTGCTGTGTCTACCTATGCCATTAGCGCTCGACGGAATATGCGGCTCCAGGCTGCGGCTCCAGCTCCGGGTCCTTCGACTGTTCGGGTTGGATGAACTCGGGACTGGTCTTTCGCCTTTTCTTGGCGCTGCACCCGGGCCCCGCATTTGGTTAGCAGTCGAATACATACATATTGTGTGTGAGAGAGAGAGAGAGTGTGTGCGTCTGTGCTATTGATGACAATCCAGAACGGTATTCCTGATGATATAGCTGTCTGGTAGCCCATGGGTGCAGAGCACGGCATGGCGTGGCACAGTGCTTAAACGGTAACTTCAAACCTTATAAACGCCTCCTAAATTCTGCTAAGCGGTGGCTGGTGCAGTTAACCCTACCTAACAACCTCAAATGTATTATATTGCATTGAGCTATATATTATATTGTGCACTGCGTTTGTTCTACGAGATCATATTTGCGTCTCCATTGAATAGAGGTAGTTGTTGGAGATTTCGCATGTGGCTGGTTGTTGGAACATTTTTTTAGATTTCGGTCGGTTCCATTGCGGAGATGATTTGGATGCGCGCCCCTACGTTCCCTGTCGTTCCCTAAATCGCTTAGCTTCACTCGCATCATTCCGAAGCATTCCTTTCCATCTGTCGGTGGGCGTGGTGTCAAAGAATACATCTGTTCATGCGTCCTGAATGGCACCAGGAGCGTAAACAAGTTTTTTTTGCGTGGCCGAGGTCTTTTCCCAGCCGTGGCCAGCCAGTTGGCTCGACGGAGTGCCACAGCCGATAAATTTACAGGCTTGGACTGCGAAGTGCAGAAGCATCCTCGCCCATGTCACGTTGCGCTGGGACGTTGCGTGCGTGCTTCTGAGGCTATGGCTGGTACAGCGGGACTTGCCACATTGCATTAATGCTCGTAGTCTGCTGCTGCTGCTGCTGCTGCTGCTGCTGCTGCTGTAGCAATGCTTCGTCGGCGTCAGGGAATTCTTACACACCTGGTCGGCAGTCGGGGTCCCAGCGCGCAGCTGTGAAGCGTGTATGTGTTTGTTTGTGCCTCTGCCTCGTCAGCTGGGAGGTCGTTGTGGGTTTTGTGGGGTCCCATAGGAGTCCAATAGGAGTCCCAGTGGGGGCCAGGTCTGAGGGGGCGGATCTGTCCAAGAAACAAATGCCGACGCTTGTGCCCTCGACTGGCCCCATCATCCTCCAGTCCTCCAGACGGAGGTGGTTTAGACGTGAAAGAATGACCGGGTTCGCTTCCTGGGCGGTGTGTGTGTGTGTGCGTGCGTGTGTACGTGTGTATTGCCGGTAAGCAGCAGAAAGGGGTCTAGGACGAGCTCCATGTCTTTTGTATAATCCCACCAGCCTATGTGCCCCTAACGAGGGTTAGAGGGACATTGTCTTCCGAGGGGTGCGAATTGCGTATTGTTATGGCTTTTGTGGATGGAGCTTGTATCCCTTTTTGTAGCTATCATCAACACAACGGCGCATGCGAGATGCATATAGTTTATTATGCCAATGCAATTCTCTCACCATTATGTTGCGCACCACTTCCGGTGCTGCGTTGTGCTGCACCTTCTTTCCATTGTAGTTTAGCGCGCGCTTGGGACCTGCAGTGCCTCTGTTGGGGCCGCACTGTCTGGTGTTGCCATGGAAGTCAGGTCTGGCTCTGATTTGAGTATTGTGGTTGTTTTTTTTATGGCGGTGATAATAATTCGCTGCTGCAGGCTTTGCTTTCGCAGGTGCGCTTTAATTGTGCATTGTCATGTCGTAATGGTGGCAATAGTTGGCCATGGGTTGAGCGTGTTCTTCTTCTGGCCATATTCAGCCATTTGGTGGCGACTATAACAAGTATACATAGCGGCCGATTGGCCCTTTTAAATACTGTGGTGATGTCAGTGGTGATCGAGATGTGGTGCAGTGCTGACATGACTGGGGGTGGGGAGTGGGGAGTGGGTTCATGCCCGACGAAACCTGCTTCCATCCAAGGGCTCAGTTCTGCGGACGTTCCATTTGCCACCCGTTGCTGTTGTATCCCTTTTATGTGCATGACAAGCCGGGATGCTGCTGGAGGTACTGGTTTCACGGCTTTCTTTTCCTTGTCCTTGTGCCGTGCGATGTGTGGCATGCTGTCAACGTGGGCGTGTTGTGCCTCGTACGGGGTACTGCTGCGCGGAACGGAGGGTTCCTTCCTTTCCCCACGTTTCCCACGTGGACTGCATGGACTGTCGTTCGTGTATGCCTGCAAGGGCAAGGCATCACGTACGTTCTTTTGAAAGTCCTCTGGATAGCTGGGCTCGCTGCAAACAGCGTTATTTCTCCCATCTGCATGTGGGTAGCCTGAGTTTACAGGGGAAGTTTCGCTGTGTCAGGATTCGCACTCCCCCTGCGCACGCGCTGGCCATGGCGCTCACCGGGACATCTCCAAATGATGAACTAGATCATTAACATGCATGCTCATTATTTTGAACTGGTTTTTAAAATTTGGCATGGGCTTGATGCTGGCAGGAGTTGCCAAGGTAGTGGCTTGTCAAAGGAGGCAGCAAGCCTGCATTTTACACAAGATCACACCAGATAGCTGGCAGCCCAGCCGCTCCGTCGAAATAAATAACGTTAGACAGTCGATCCGACTGGCCCAGCAATCCGCGCTGTCAGCTCCCAGAATATTAGTCCTTTGCTCTGGCTTGGGCGCGGGCGTGCTACAGGAGCTCTCGTACAGCTGGATTCACTGGCGTCATCAAACCTGCAAACCTTTAATGATTCTGTAGCGGTGTCTGCGACTGAACCTCGACACATGGACACTGTATTGGCGACCAACTTGCGCGTAATGATTCGGCGGCTGGATAGCTTGTGCTTGTGCGGTTTGATTGGATATACTAGATGCTTCCATCTGTACGGACCGCTATGATAGTTGGTGATAGATGCTAGATTCAATCAATTATTGGTAGATTCAGTTCTATTGCGGATGTGTTCTCTCTCCGAGCGGGATTCGGGAACAGCTTCATGAGCTCCTCGTCAGCAGTCCATTGCCCTAGTAGTCGACAGTTAATAGGGCTGTCCTAACTCCCTCTGAGCAACCAGAAATCCTTGGGAAATCATCCTTAAATAATGTGGTGTGCCCATCGTCCAAGGGCCAGGATGACCGCCTAACGCGGTCTCTGGTTGGGTTTGAGATTTGGCGGGCCGGCTTCAGCCCACAAAGGGTGGAGGGTGATGCGGTCGTGCATCAGCAATCCCTTCCTACGATCAACGTTTCGGAGAATATGGATGGGCATTCGTCACTTTTGATTCACCTCGCTGTGTGTTCTTTGTGACCAGTGGCAATGTTGAGTCAAAATTAGAACAGTCCATTATAATAAGCCCTTATGAATTGGCGGGCGGCTCACGCCGCGAGGAGTGGATCCGATGGGACGTAGCTCCTGGGCTGCTGGTTGGACCTCCCTCTGCGCCTCTAGGCAAAACGTTAATACTTTAATTCCTAATAATAATTGCCTAATTGGACAATGCTTAATATTGTTTTGCTTTAAGCTAGCAAGTCATATTTCCCTGCAGTCGAAGGAATTGTGAATTGAAGGAATTATTTCCGTGTCATTTCCGTGTAGAGGGGTTTGTCGACGTTTGCCGTCCTCAGGGATTCAGGATGGTGGTTTATTTTGTTCCACAGGTGTTCCAAACGGTGCATGCTTCTGCAAAATTCAGGGTAGGGTTTTTAGGGGTGTCAGAAGTGCTAATAAATCAACTCAGCCGCCATGTGGCGAAGAAACAGTTCCTCAGCGGCTACCTCAAAAAAGGTTGCGCCGCCGTCTCCAAGCTGTGACAACCTACCCGTGGAGCGGCGATAGGCGAGAGTATGGTATTCGCGCATTGCGTTTGCAGCGTTTGCGTTTTGGGGCGGGTTGTGCACGGAGTGTGTCTCAAGCCAGAGACGTATACCATTTGCAAGAGGGTTGCGATGCACTCATGGAATGGAAAGGTTCCTGCAGGTCCCTGCAGGTGCAGATCCGTCATCTAACGCTGCTATGTTGGATGCGCGGCTGTGAACTTTTAAATTTATTTGAAGTCACATGTGCGCTGTTCTACCTTCTTAGGCAATCATCAACTTGGGATTTCTACCGTACCGTACAGCTAACAATTTACGGATCCAACCTAAGACTTCCCTGGGCTGCGCTGATATAGCCCTGTTCAAACTTTAGGCAAACGTGCCACAGCTAATAGATTATGCTCTTGTATCTTTATGAAGGCATCGGGGCAGCAGTTAGCCGGTTACCAGTATCTTATTTGTGTCCAACTGGCGAAGCAATCGTAATGCCAATCACTCAGCGGTATTTATACAAGATGCACTGGGGCATAGGAGTCATTTTCGGAAGGAAAAACCGATTAGGACAGCCAGATGACCTTGGAACAACCTGGACACTTAAGGAATACCGTACTGCTACGAATGTTTCGCGCCACACCTTTCGTTTTGGGCCACGAAGTGTGTCACAGTGGAAAAAGCTCTATGGGGAAAATTATTTACTTGTAGCGAAAATGTCTGGCACGAATGTGTTGTACGCCGTGTACATGGTGTAGAATCGGGGCGTTTGGTAAACCGCACCTGACTTTGGTGCCGCACCAACGGGCCTGTCTTTTGTTTTCTGCGTAAACATATAGTAAACGATATGTCCAGCAGTTTGGGAGCTTTGACGCTGTCGCTCCGTGTTGTGGCTTCCCTGGAGCCCCGCGAAATGTGTGTTCATGTAAACAAATGTGTGCCATAAAAACTGACAGCCCTCGCGAATTGGTGTAACAAAACGAAAAATTCCAGCTATATTTTTGGGGTACCCGCGAAAGGTGTGGCGCGAAACATTCGTAGCAGTACGGTACGCCAAAATCAAAGGTTTCGCAACGCATTACAGCGGCGGCTTTGGCTACACGGCATTTCCGCTGTTGTGGGGGCAGGGGCAACGAGAGGAACAGTACCTACCAGTTGCGTAGGCAGCAAAGAAGTGGCCCAGTATATGGGCGATGGATTTCAAAGAGTTGTTCGCCGGCACGCCGACGTTGCGGTCCAAGACACCAGCCATAGCCTATACAGGTGGGAATGGCTGGGGCTAGCCCTAACGGATAGGGGCTGCTGTTGAACCTGCACGGGTTTGAAAATAAAGCTCCGGGGTCGGAGGCAGAGGCCAGAGGAGGAAGCCCGCGGGAGTATTTCATGCAAGGAGAGAGAATGACATGGCAGATGAAGCAACGTGCCCAGGGCAGCTCGAGTCCCTTAGCCAAAGTAGAGTGTGGAGACGTGGCGTGTCAGTGCCATGGCTGTGTGACTTCCAAGATTCTGGATTGAATATTGTGCTCTTGCAATATATTAACGGAAAATCCTGCCTCTCTTATTGCATTAATGCGCCAGGCCTCTCGTAGAAACGTTCAGGGTTCAGAGTGCCGTACACAGGTAACAAGGGCATCACGATTACTTGTCGGAGTGCGTTCAAGTTCACAGGGTATATGGTCTTATGGCAATGCACATGAATTGTTACGCTTTTTGGTTAGGGCGGCCATCATGTATACAGGTGGATAGGGCATTCCTCGTGTAGGCCTGAGGTCATGCCGGTAGAGGGCTTTCTGTAAGATTACATGTTGTCGTAGCCGCACAATGTTACGAACGAACAAATCATTTATTGGTAGCAAGAACAGAGGATTTTTGAGCGGACGCCCTTCCCTACCAAGAAAGTTTTTTCAGGTCGCTGCTGCTGGGCGATGGACGCTTGGTAACCTCTTCGATGCTTTACGGAACAAACCTCTGAAACAGGTGCGCGTTCCAGTTGAATGATTTATTGCTTTTTAGTGTCGCTCCTGTGGACCATATCACGCGCTGACCACGTTTTCATCTTGTGTTACAGCTAAATGAGCAAACGTCGTCAAATTACGATACAAATCGCTTGGTGGTAGAGGAGCAAGCCCGGCTTCCTCTGCCGCCGACGTTCCAATGCCTCAGTTCTGAACTTATCGTATTGCTAGATCCCAAGAACGAGCGTCTCGTGTACCTCCTGAGCGTGGATAATGCCTCAAGCGCAGATGACGTGGCAGTTCAGGTACCTACTAGTCTGACGCCTTGCTGGGTTTGTTTGCTGGGAGGGTAACGCGCTCCTCTCGCGACGAAGAACCCCGTCCTTCAAGTCCGCGTCGGTAGGCACAAGCACTAGAATCCGCATGTGCATGCGCAACCCCCCAAGGCTTCTGGTACTCGGTTGAATGTATCACTGGAGGCATACACCCTCCCAACAGCGATCAGGTCCTTGCGGTCAGGTCAGCCACCATCTCCCCGGACTTGCTTTCCTCCCTACCTTTACTCGCCAACACATCCCCCTTCCCTCCTTTCCTCCGCGCCCCAGATGCGGGGCCTCCTGCAAGCAGCTGCTGCGCCCTACGTGCACCTGATGGCGTTGCCAGCGGGCCTCCGACGCAGCCTGCTGCGGCAGGTGGGTGGGGAGCCTGGGGTGCCTACTGCTAGAACGAAGACGCACTTTACATGAGGCGCATCACCATGAATGGATGGATGGATGATGGTCTTAGTCGTCCTGCAGCCCGGAACCATGACTGTAACAGTGGAAATTATGATGTGGAAATGATTAATTGTTATCTATTCTGCCGCGGATTCTCACAGTATTACATTCTTGTAATTGTTAAAGGCGCACGGTGGACCGCCCGGGATAAAGGCGGTGTAGACGAGCGCTCAGTAATCTTCTTCTCACTGGAACACTAAACCGCACTTAAGCACCCCGAGCTCTTACCATCAACGTACTTCAGTCGAGGGGAAGCGCCGGCAAGGTATAGCCTCGCCAAACCCCACCCGTCCGACCTCGCCCGCCGGGAACCCGGCAGGAAACCTTATATTCTTTCCGGCACTCATGCCCCAACCCCGTCTCCAAAAGAACATTTTAACTACTGCCTCCTCCCCCCGCCCCAGCTGGTGGGTCTTGCACGCCGCGAGTCCTCTTACGTGTACACTGCCCATTGTGTTTTCCGCTCTATCACTCGTGGCCAGTTTCCCGGCGGTCAACCGGTCATCACGCAAGTACCGTTACCGACGGATCTGGCGACAGCTTTGCAGCACCAGCACCAGCAGCTGGGGAAGCAGCAGCAGGGGAAGGTGCCGCTGGAAGGGGTGTCGTCGTCGTCGGCGGCGGGGGCTGTAGAGCCGCACCAGGAGGAGGGCCCCCAGCGGATCCCACAGGACGACGGAGGCGGGTTGTCAGGAGAGACAGAGGAGCGCGAATCCCCATCTGGGTCGCGCACATGGGCACCCGGCGGTGTGCTTGAGCTGCTGTACGGCTCATCGGAGCTGCAGCCCGGCGGACTGGTGGCAGAGGGCGCAGCCGCACACGCATCTGCGTCCGCAGGCAGGAAGGAGCCGGAAGCGGAGGTGCTGGACGGTGGCAGGGATTTGTGCGAGCGGGACCTCCCTGACGGGGTTCTGTCCCGGCGGAAGGCAGTGGGGCGGCTGATGGCGTGGCACAAGGTGATCGTGGAAGGGTGTGGGGGGGAGAGACATGCATGGGAAGTCTATGCGAGTCCTCCGGGCGAGGTGGCCCGCTGGCGAAGGAGCGGGCGAAGCAGTGCAGCCTGGGGGAAACCTGTCATGGTTGGCGGATTAGTAAGAGTGGAAGGAGCAATGTTGGCCGGGCTGAGTACCGGGCCGGGGAGTTGAGGGCAGAGCTGAGATAGAGGCGGCGGCTTGTGCGTGCAGCGGGCCAAGCAAGTATCCAGCGTTCCTTAACGCCACGGCAGGGGCGCATTTTGATGTCCAAAATGCGCCATGTCCAATATATACGCCGAGTATGCGTCTACGTTCGGCGTTTTTGCGCCCCCAGCCGAATCTGCTTGGCCTTTTCTTCGCGTCCTCACCCTCGAGTGCTGTGTATATGCTGTGGTCGTCCAGTACAGTCCAGTACAGTAGATCTTCTTGTTGTCCTTTTGGAGATGTAGCTGCTTGGTTAGTCATCCTCCTGGCCGTCAACCGACCCGTCGATCCCGTGATCGTTCCCCCGGATGCAGGGCGCGTCCATGCGCGTGGCCTGCCGCCGCAACGAGCGCACGAAGTACAAGTTCGACTGGCTTATTCAGGGCTTGAACAGCATCGACCAGCTCAGCGTCGCGGTGATGACGCCCAACATTATCCTCCTCCGGAACAACGTGGAAGCAAACCTCGGAGTGTGAGGGGGCCTGAAAGCTGCGCTGCGCGGGTTGGGGCGCTTGGTCTGCACCTCGCTGAGTTCACTGGGCCCTCTTGGGAAAGTTAGCGGGGCAGGGAAGACGCGGCGCTGCTAGTCACCGTGTTTCGTTACAAACGTGGCCGGCCTTGGGGTTGAAGTAGCGGCGTGGCCCCTGACGTCGTGGACACATAGCGAACGAGGGGCGATGTCGGGAGGTCGTTTTCGTACCACATACCCAGTAGGGCTCATTCCACGGACCCGTGAAACACACGTGAAGCACTACAAGAGCTGGCGACGATTGACGCCAGGGGAAGAACCTGGGGATCGGAACCACAGCTTGGGTTTTTGCGGGAGAACGGTGTTGGGGAGGGGCACCACACGCAGGGGCTACTTACTTTTGGAGCTAGGACGGGCTCACGCGGCTGTTGTTTCTTTCGTTGTGTATATTGCTTGCGGGGAATAATTCTAACGTGCAGGAGGCCTTACACACACATGCCATGCTGTCTGGATCGTTTGAGCAAGATACTGTTTCCGTGTGCTGCTCGCGTGTCCCCCGCGGTTTGGTTGCAGTGACGATTTGTACAATATCTTGGATGGGGAGAGCGACGACGACGACGATGATAATGATGATGACGACGGCGGCGAGGGCGGCGGGAAGGTAAAGGTGATCAAGCTGCAGGTTGACGGCTCTGAAGGCCTGGCGCAGGGCCTTGCGGAGGTGTTGAAGGTACGTGCCGGCCGCCTGCACCCTTGTGTACCGGGTATAGGGCGCGATTGCGGATCCTTAGGCATGATACTGCCTGTAGCCAGCCATCTTACCTCCACATCCCACGGGGCCCACGCGACCACAGACCGGCAGACCCCTCTCTGTTCTGGAAGCAGCCCATCTTAGAGCCCATAGTTATCTTAGAGCGGTACATGAGGTTGTTAGGGTAATTTCTGATGGCATGATTGCATATGCAGCACGTCCAACGCTGCACGGACCGCGCTGCGTTCCTGGATGTGCTATGTGGTATGAGCACCCATAGAACGGCGATGTTTCTCTTGGTGGCCCTGACGCCGCACCCGTACGCCCCCGTGAGGTAGAGCGCAGGGGCTCTTCAACTATCTCCTCTTATGGATCAGCCTTGTGCCCGTGTGGCCATACGTGTGCGTAAAAAAAGGACATACGTGTGTGTATGGCCATACGTGTGCGTGCGTGTATGTCTGTATGTCGGCACGTTTGTAAAGCCGTGTTTTGTTCCATGTGTTTCGGCCGGCACCGCTCACTTGCTCACTCACCCGGACCTCGCGGGGCAGGCCATCGGCGCGCAGGGGGATGCAGTCAGCGACACCGAACAAAGTGGGGATAGTGACGACGAGGACGAGGACGAGGACGAGGACGAGGGGGCCAATGTCATTGAGGTTGAAGACTTTGCCGAGTTGCTCTCCATGCTCGCCAACGACAACGACAGCGACAATGACGAAGAGGTGGACGTTGATGACGGCGATGGCAACGACGCGGAGGCTTCTTCTTCTTCATCCGATGACAAAGGACGGGAAGACGAATCCCCGAGCGACAACCTCCTGGCTAGGAGCCTCCTCCGCAATGGGCAATTCCGGGAAGTGATGCCGGGCGTCTTTGTCCAGGTGTTGGACGGCGGGGTCCGGCGCGTCCCAGCGGACGGCGATGACGGTGACGAGGTGGGCTATAGCGGCAGCGGCGGCGGCGGACGTGAAGGTGGTGTAGAGGAGGACGACGGCGATGGCCAACATGAGTGGGATATGTCCACCACGCTAGATGTGCAGCTGTCGCCGGGACCCATGGGTTGGACGGCGATGGTGAGAGTTGGGGTTGGGGCCGACAAAGACAAAGACGGGCGGACAGACGGAGGCGACGCTGCAGCCGGTAGCCGGAGGCGTGACGCGCTACGAGAAGCCCTTCGAGGTGAGCGCAGACCTGAGGGGCCTTGGGGTTACAGTGACGGAGGTTTGGGTGCATACTCGCTCTCTTCTTCGCCTTTTACAAAACGACTGTCTGCTGACATCACCTGCCAGCTACTACTACCACTGCTAGTACATACAACCTGGCGCGCCAACCGTGCATTGTTGTGAAAAGCCTACCGCAGCTGCTGGCTGCGCGTGATAGCGTAAATGGATTGGTTTACATTGATTGGTGGAGTCATTGGAGTTGATTGATTTATTGGTGGGGCGACACCCCACCCCCTAGCTAGCCCCCCAACCCGTATCTGAAACTCCCATGGTTGTGGTCCGCGGTTGCAGCCGATGCGGAGCACCTCCAAAACATCCGGCGCCTGGAGGCGTTGTGGGACAAGCAAGTGGGGGAGGACAGCCCACAGGAGCAGCAGCCTCACCAAGGGCAGGGGCAGCAGCAGCAGGAGGAGGAGGCGGTTTCAGAGCCAGGAAGTGCAGCAGCTAGCCCAGCACCTGCAGCGCGGCCACAGGGCACCTCCGGGAACCAGGACGGCAGTGGCGTCAGTGGCGCGGACGGCCTCAACAGCAGGGGGGGCCTGGAAGCGGATTGGCGGCAAGCAGAGCGCCGGGCAGCTGCAAGGGGCGGCTCTCCGGGACGGGGCTTTGTAGATTTCCCACCGGGAGGTGGTGTCGGCGCCGCGGCAGCGCTAGGGGCCGTGCCAACGGACCGGCTGATGGGGCCCCCCAGACGGACCGGGACGGCTGGTGCAGGTGCGGCTGCTTCTGGTGCCGTTGGAGGGACAGCAAACGGGGATGAGCCGTGTGGAGAGGCTTCCGTAGCTGGGCGAGTCGTACGGGATGAAGGTGGAGCTCCGGACTCCCCATCCACAACCGGGGATTCGACCGCCGATGGGTTAATTTCCAGCACAAGGTCTAGGAGAGGAGCCACTGCGGAGGGGCTACAACGTGGCAAGGGAGACACGGGACCGGCAGCTACGCATCAAGCGGTGCCAGGGGAGGGCGAGGAGGGCTCAGATGCTGGTACTGACGGATTAGTAGCGCGCCCGCGACCCGTGGGTCGCTCTCGCATGGTACGCCGGCCTCGTGGGCGAGTGCGTATGGGCCGCCAGTCGCCGGACCCCCCGCCGGCTTCCAATGCCGCTGAGACGGGGACTGCCGCCTCACTGCCCGCTTCTACATCATCGCCATCCGCACCCGGCAAAGAGGCTGGAGGTCCCCATGACCCCGCGGCCACGACCGGCGCAAGCGGCAACAACAGCACTAGCGCTGGTGACGCTGTATCCATTCCTGCATACCGGCACATGAAGCAGGTACCGGGCAGCGGCGGCGTGGCTGCTGGCACGGACGTTGGCGTGGGTGCCACTGGGGCTCCAAGTAACGGTAGTCGGCAAACTTGGGGAGGCAGGACGGGCCCAGGAGCGCCAGCGCCGCAAGGGGCTGGCGGCAGCGGTGGCGGTTCTGGCTTGCCGCCTGAGGCTGCCGGATATGCCGCCCTAGATCTGGAGCAGCTGGCGCACTTCGTGTTGGGCCGGCAAGCCAGCCCCGAGGAGGTCCAGGACCTGGCGCGGGCGGTGGCGCAATCGGCCGAAGTGGAGGAGGCCTTAGGGAACACCAGTACCAGTACCTCCGGAGGCTATCAGCCACACTCCTTCCACCAGCAGCAACAACAACAACAACAGCAGCCGCCGGGTACACAACAAAAGCATCACGGCGCGCAGGGCCTCGGTGGGGATCGATCCGGAAAACACCATCGGCGCCGTCCCGGCACGCGTCTACAGTCATCACGAGAGGCGTCCCTTTCAGCCGGCCGCAACCGCCGCAGCGTCGTAACCCCACGGCACCGGCGGTTGACGATACCCGAGCCGGTCCTCCGGCTAGCGGACTTCATGCAGGTGAGGCAGCGTGAGCGGGGCGGCACGCAGCCAGGCACCACGGTGGAACGGACCGGCCCGGATGATCGTGCGAACATGCCGCCAGTGGCTGAAGGACGCAGAATGCTATCCAAGCTCATGCTTCGTCGCCTCGGCCAGAGGCCCTCCGAAGCGGGCGTCCCGTCAGCGCTGTCTCCGCCGCACGACCTCCATCAGGCGGCGCAGGTGCAGCGGCAGTCATCTGTCATGGACGGGGGGGAGGAGCTCGCGGCGGCCGTGTTGGCCGCATTCCGTACGGCACCGCTGCTGGAACGCCAGGCAGCGGAGGCACTGGTTGACTTCCTGCGCGGGCGGTGGCAACCTGGTCATCAGCGGGACTGGCGACGGGGCCACAGTGGTTACCACGGAAACCAGGAGCGCCCGGGGGTCGCCGAGGTGCTTCGACATGCAGCTGGGCTGCCTGGTCTGGTCCGCGGCCGGGATGCCGTGGTGGTCCTGCCCAGGACACTGCTGGAGGCGACGGTAGGGGCGTGGCAGGAGCAGGAGCAGCGAGTAATGCACGAGGATTATCGGACTGTTGGCCGTCAAGAGTGGTGATATGATGATAACCACACGACACGATGCGGCGATCCTGGGGTGAGGAGGCTGGGTTGGTTCAAACTGCTCAAGGCGCGTGACGGGGGAGTTTGTGTGTGGTGCTGGAGCTGGTACGCGGGCGCGGCACGGGCTTGCTAAATGTGGTTGTGCTTAGGCCACCGTGTAAACGTGTATGTGTATGTCTACGTGTGTACGTGTGTACGTGTGTACGTGTGTGTGTGTGTGTGTGTGTGTGAGAGGGTGGAGAATTGGGGATTTGTTGCGCGTCGGCGCGCGTTTATGTATGTTGGCTTACTGTTGCAGTGGGCTGCAGGCACCTGCTCGTACGTCCCGCTCGCTGGCCTGAGCTCCCCCCGCGGCCTGCAGCACCTGTCTGTATGCTTACCTGGTTTTCCACGGCCCTGAAAGGAGCCAGAAGTGCGCATCGCGGAAAAAAATCTGGCACCGGGCCCCCATCACAACACTATGGATGGGTTTTTGAGTGAGTGTGCGGTGGGGCCACAGCTCAATGTGCATCATGTTGGTCGAAGTTGTAGCCCTCTGCCCTCTGCGCCGTGGCTTTCGTGGTGCTCGTGAAGAAGTCCGGCGGGTAAAGTGAGAGAACTTGGTCGGAGAGTTCCATGCCACTGCTGAAAGGGTGCACTGCTATTCCGTTGGACTTCCAACGGGAAGAAAGCATGGTATGCTTATACGGGCAGACGCGAGCAAAGAAATGATACCGATGAGACTCTGGTTGTTTGCGTCGGGCCGCGCACTGATTGGTTACTTTTTAATACGGCAGGTGGAGCCGTCCTTTTCAGCTTCGGCGAGCTACCGTTGTATACCGAGCACCAAACGTTTTTCGTTTTACCTGAGAGACGGCGGTGGGGTCGCAAGAAGTGCACTGACTTGCGCCAAGTGCCACAGTAGTTGGATTCAATGGCCAAGCCGTTTTTGAGCAGTCGAGTTCAAGAACGGCTTGGAGGTGCCTAGGAGATCCGAGGTGTGTGTGTGTGTGTGTGTCTCTGTTGCCCCGCACATGCGCCGGCGGCACCGGGGGGTTTCCCTGTTTAATTTGCCGGATGCCGAAGAAGAGCGTTGGCTGCATCGATGATAAATTTTGTTGAGATGACCTCGATCAGTCTCTGACCGCAATCCTTAGTGTAGGGTAGTGCACAATTCGACACGAGAGGCGTGCCGAGCTCAAGTACCTCCAGTACGAGTCGTTGCAGGTTGGCTTGGTCCCGTGTGCATCTCTGTGGTTCACGAGGTGAGGGTTGGGTGACATCAAGCGCACAAAGCTAACGGTCGGCTCTCTACACGGGGTTTCCCAGAGCTTTCCAAGGCGCAGGCCACACAGTACCCTTTCCCGGCGTTGCTGTAGGCGCCTGGCTGTGCTGTCTGCTTGCTACCTATTTTGATGGGGACGATGCGCTTAATAGGTCGGCATGCAGTGTTTAATAAATTTGTTAGTAGCGAGTGTACCCGAGGGTTGGATTGGCTGTTGGCTGTGCAAACAGGGTGGTGAAAGCGCATTGCCGCCCTGCGGCAATGCGATGTGGTGGCGGTCCGCTGCCACATCCCCAGCAGCTGACGGGAGAGAGTTCAACGCCTGATGGCGTGATGGGTGCAGCAGAAGGTGTTGGCGCTGTCATTCGTTGCGATGAAGCCTAAGTCGCTCACTCTGTGTGCATGTCATCGCGGGCTATTGCGGCTGTCTGCTGGTCCTATCTGGGGTCGTAGTGATATGTTTGGGTTTAGGTTCGCATTCTGAGCGCTTGTGAGTGCGGCTCTGGAGAGATCTCTCGCAGCTTTGGGGGGAGGCAGTGTCATCCGGGGCTATTGCTTGTTCAGGCCTTCATGTTGGCATTGATACGACGTGCTCATACGGTCATGGTCGCTACTACAGGGAGTGCCATCGGGCAGTGTCAAACCTGGGACATTCGGGCGCTCCGGGGTGCTGTGACAAGCAGGCATGGGGGGAGAGGTCAGGAAGCGGGATTTAGCCAAAAGGCCGAGTGAAGGGAGGGTAGTGGATGGCCCGGGACGTAGGTAAGGTAGGAGCACTGTTGTGTGGACATGAAGAGGTTCTGTTCTTCTCCATCCAATGCAGTGATAGTCCACATGTGGGTGGGTGCTGGAGGCCAATCTGCGCGTTCTTGGCGCGTTGCTGTAGGTTTTTTTATGGTGAAAGTCCATTTTTGTTGGTTGGTTGTAAAAATGCGGCCGCGCTGTCAGGTATGTCTAAAAAATAAAGTAAGAAATTTCTTGGTTTATTAGCATGGCGCTTGCATGGAACCATTGGCCATTATGGCGCTGTCGTTCCCCTGCAGCCCTGTGGGCTGCTGCTCAGACGGGGAACGGCGGCGCGGCGCTTACGGCGAAAAGTGTGTGATGCCGCCGCATAGTATAAGACCAAGGCTCAGGACCACATATGCGTGCCTATTCCCGAATCTAGGCTCTGCTTGCCATAGGCGTCCATCGAAGGAGAAAAGGTGCGCACACCGCGTCGAAGGGAGGGGGCTACAGGAGGACGCCGCAGCATCAGATCCACTAGTTAAGCAGCCCCTCGCACAAATGTGTCCGGTCGTACTTCGCGAATAAAGTGTTCGTACATCGTCCCAAAAAAGCCAGGAGCGAATTTTGCCGCGCAGATGCGCGCGTGCGATTCACAAAATGCGCCTGTACAAGTGTATATAAATTTTCTTGGCGGATGAGGACCACGTGCGCCAGCGCGTGCGCAAGTGGGCATGTTGCCATAGCCGCACGCGGCATGCATGCTGGACTATTGCCTGGATGCTTTGCAGTAACTGAAAGCACCCAATGCCAACGTCCTAGCTTGCAACTCTGGGCTCGTGAAACTGCCGCGGAAGATGAAGCGCTGGCGAAAGAGGCAGTTGTATGCAGCACCTTGTTCAGAGTAAAGTCAAATTACAAAGTTGCACAAAGTATAACATACATAAACTTAATTAAACATAAGAACAGATAAGACGTTTAGAGCCTTGTCGGTGACATGGACGCCGCTGTTGGCTTGGAACAGCTATTTGCTGTGCATAGGGACGTGCCCGCGTTAGCCGTGTTGCAACAGCTCAGGATGGATTTCAGCCAGCAACAGCCTCAAGAGCTGCTGCACAACCACCGGGAATGTCTTCAGTTGGGCACGTGTAGTTTTGGTCGGCGGGGTCGAGCAACGTACGCAATGCGCACAGAAACCAAGGTGCAGCGTTCTGTAACATCGCCAACATATCCGGTACGCGGTGGCAGGCTTGCCGAGCACGAAATGAAGGGGGGGTCGCATCTCACCATTCAACTAAGCATGCATGTGCTCGGTTGAATGCTCGGTAGCGTGCGAGTTTACCCCTATCAGGATGTTTGTTTGCATATCCCCCCAAGCGAGAGGGCTTGCACCTATGCTGATGTTCGTTCCAAGAAGTGAACTGAGGACTGATGCTACGGTGAAAGATTTGCACGTAAACTCGCCCGTGCAATAAAACGCCCTGTAACTCGCTTACGCTAATCCCACATTCCAATATGCCACTGCACTTTCCTCTCCAACCTGGCCACATTCTCTTCCTCGCAAACGTACTTGGGCACCTTACAATCCAACACCATATGTGCATTGGAAACGCGGGCAGCTGCTTCACAAGGACCCCCCTATTTCAAAGAGACAAATCTTCTTGCTGTACACCTTGGTGCCGTATGGGGGCTATGCCACGGCGCGATGTAACGACGCGAAAAACAACATTTGCATATGACTATTATGGATATATGGTAATGATCCGCCACGCGGTGTGTCGCATTAGCCGACCAAATGGCAGGCTAAACTTGCAAGCCTTGCAGAATTGCAGTCTCGTCTCTCGTGCTTCTTTGTTATGCTTGCATTTATAACAGCGTGTAGGAAGGTGAAGGTTTGAAAGCTATGCAAAAATGATCGTGAAATTTGTGGAAGATGATTAAAGCAACTAACACCAACGGATTATAGAACGGTCACTCGGTAGTCGGTCCTCAGTAGCCAGGTTCCTCGGTACTCGGGCAGGGTTGCGACGAACTAAAAGCCGCGTTTCCTCTGTATTCAAGGAACGATTACTCGCTACGATGGATGCAATTTTCCTTTTAGTCAATAGGGAAAGGGAAACAAGCGCATCGTTGGCATCGCTATTGGACATGCAGTATAACACAGGAAGAGACGTCTAATAATACCGATCGTTCTATAGGCACTGCCTACAGGTAGCAAAACATTCCGAAGCGGAATTGGCCGCCATGTCCACGGCGGCGATAGACAGCTTCGACTTGGTTAAGACAACGGAAGCCTTGCGTGCAATCAGGGAGCTTGATGTCAATCTATCAGGTATATACCTTTCTTTTCGTGTTGGCCTCGGCACGACCAGCCCTAGGCCGCAACCAGTCACACTTCAAATTGACCTCAAGCTGTCGCCAAGCGCCAACGAGCGACTCGCAGCCCATTTCTTCGCTAGTATGGTATCTGCTATCGCAACCGCTGCCACCGTCCCGCTGTCTAACCGCTGCTGTTACAGGCCTCAAGGCCTTGCATGATGCCATCAGCCGACCCGGACCCCAGGGCTGGCAGCACCTGCTGTCCTACATGCGCATATCCCCCGCATGTACGGAGCTTTGCAACATATGGGAGGCGCAAGCCACCATCAAAGACCCACGGGTCTTTCCGCAGCTGCTGCTCCTAATCGCGGACATCCTAGCCGCGAAGCCACCCGCAGAGCTCACAGCGACCGAAGCCCCAACGCAGGATAGCCATGGCCACACCCGTAGGCGCGACCGTGGCTACCGCAGTGGTGATGAAGCCGCCGCCGTCGCCGCCGCCGCCGCTGCACCGCCGGCGGCCGCGATGTCCTTCGTCAGTTCCGCCCAGCAGCAGCTCATCTCCTTGGCTCTAGGCCGCCGCCTGAAGTCCCTTTACCATGCACTTGGCTCGGACCATCAGCCGACTGCCAATGCGGCGCTGCAGCTGCTGACTGCGATAGCGGCGCATAGCGTGGTGGCGGCTCGGGACCTGGTGACCGCCTTCGACTGGTCGCTGTCGGCGCTGACGCGGATCAGCCGCCCCTCCAAGTGCGTCCAGAGATAACAGGGGGCCCGGAAACACAACACAAGGGGGGGGGGATGTTGGCGTTATGGGCGGGACACACACACACACACACACACGGGGAGTTGTGCGGGTGGGTGGGGGTAGTAACTCCATAGTATTGCCCTTGCGTTGCGTTGTAGGGAGCGGCCGGAGCGTGGAGCTGCCGGATCCCAGCAGCAGCAGCAGCAGCAGCAGTCCAACCGCCGCCGCGACGGCGGAGCTACTGCCTCCGCCTGGGATCGCTCCAACGTGCTGTTCCGGCCCCGCCGGGCGATGTTCGTACGCTTCTGTCGTGCCCTCCTGGACAGCGCGGACCACGCCACTCTGGCCCGGCTGCTGCCCCTCCGCGCCCTGACGGGCGGGCTACTGCACCACATGGCGGCGGATCCGCCGGGGCACGTGCTACAGACATTGCTTATATTAGGCCGCCGCGTGCTGGCGCCAGCGGTGCCTGGTGGCGCCGCCGCAGCAGCGGCGGCGGCGGCGGCTCTGCCGCCGCGTCTGCGTGCGGAGCCCTTCGGTGACGTGGCACTGGCACAGTTGGCAGAGATCGCAGCTTCGAGCGACGAGCCGGCGGAGGGGGCGGAGGGGAGGGGGAATGCAGCGGCCGCTGCAGCGGAGGCGGCACTGGAGGTTCTCGTGATGCTGTGTACGAATCCCGCAAACGGTCTCATGACGTACGGGTCGCCGGACAGTGGCGCCGCCGCTGGCGCGCCGCAGCACGGCCCCGGCGTCAAGAGATTGTTGCGGCTGCTGCCGCGTCTTCGTCCGCTGGACCACGTACGACATGTACGGCTTTTGAATGAGGTGGCTACGCGCTGCCCGTGGCTAGCGGCGGAATTTGCCAGCTCGCTGCCGTACGATCTTCAGCCCAAGGTATGTGTTAATGGAATGTTCCGTCGTACGGTACGGCCCATACGCAGCTGGGCCCACATCATCCTGACTGGCTGGCTCCCCAGCCCTCACCCTGGCTCCCCGGCTCTTCCCATCTGCTGCCCGACACCCCGCCCTCCTGCTCCTCTAATACGGACGACACAAACCTGGTCATGATATCCCCAACCTGACCACCGCCAGCTCCCTCTGGCCCCAGGGCTATTTCCATTACTCAAAAGTTACCGCCACACCCTGCGCCATTTCCTCTCCTTTTCCTTCCTTGCGACAGCTGAGTAGCCGCTGGGTAGCAGCCATGACCCTGGCGGCACGCCTCACCGCCGCCGCCGCCGTCGCGCCGTCGCCGCTGCTGGACCGCCTGACGACGGCGGCGGCGCCGCCGCCGTCAGCCGACTCGCCGATTGTCCGCGCGCACATGCGCTGCTGCATGCCGCCAGCGCTGTCCAAGGTACGGCACGTCTCGTTCAAGTATTCCCTGAAACCCGCGCTGACGTATGCACTGCCGTATACACGCATGCGTGAACACGCACATGCAGGCGGTCCTGTCCCGCGGCTTGCAGCACGACCGACCCGTGGTTCAGGCGCTGACGCTGGATGCCGTGGCGGCGATGATGCGCAGCGTGGAGCCGCTGCTGGCGTTGGTAGCGGCGTCGGCCGCTGCTGCCGCCGCCGCTGGCGCCAGCGGCGGCGGCACGGCTGCATGGCCTAGCTTCCATCGCCGTCTCTGTAGCACCGTGCGCGCCCGGCTGCCTGACTTAGGCATCCTGCAGGCTCTGCACACCGCCTTAGAGAAGCGGGACAGTGCGCCGACAGCGACGGCGGCGGCGGCGGCGGTAGAAACCTTAGGGGCGGCTTTAGGGCGCTCCAAGTCGGAGAAAGCCGCAGCTGGAAAAGACGGCGGCGGCGGCCGCGTCGGCAGCGGAGGCGCGGCGAAAGACGGAGGGGATGTGCGGATGAAGGACGTGGCTGCGAGTACGGCAGTTGAAATGGACGAGCAAGAGGGGTCTGATGCTGGTCGTGGTGGTGGTGAGGAAGAGGAAGAGGCGGGGGCGGCGGAGGAGGAGGAGGGAGGATCGCCCGGGGCTGTGGTTAAGGGCGGCAGCGGCAGCGGCAGCGGCGCAAAGGGAGGAGGCCTGCTGGCGGCGGCGGTGTTCGGTGCTGCCGTGGCAAGGGATCCATCGCGCGTTCGTCTGGCGGTGCTGGTACGACTGCTGGACGTGATTGCGAGCTACTGCCGGCTACTTCCCGACGCGGCGGCGGATGCGCACTTCGACGCCGTCAAGCTGCTGCCGCCGGTGCGTAGCGGCCCCCGCCACGGCGGGCGTCGTCTGTCCGGGGCTCCTTCCTGGCTGCTAAGTGCTGTATGTATGTATGTATGTATGTATGTATCGGGCGTGGTATGGGGGTTATGGAGGTACAACGCAATGGCGGGTTCTCGTATCTCTTTCAGGGAGGAGGGAAGGAAAGTGCCGCCAAGGGGCACGACCCCAGCTGGGCAGAGGAGTGTCATGCCCGTACCGTAGTGGTGCTGATCATTGCCGCTGTTGTGAGTTAGCTTCGTTGTCGTGTAGGGTGACGTACTGGCATTGGACGAGCAACATCAGGCGGCGCTAATGGGCGTATTGGCGGCGGCGGTGGCGGAGCCGGCGGCGGCGGCGGGGTTTGGGCCGTCAGCGGCGCCGCTCAGCACCGCTCTGGTGCTGCCGCTGCTGCGGCTGCTGACGGGGGCGGCTTCGCCTGCTGTACGGCAATCCGCCGGTGGGTCGATTCGGGTTTGACGATTGGTCCGATTGGAGTGGCGGTGCAGTGATAATGCAACAAGGCGGCGAGGGAAGGGGAAAGGGGGAGGGAAGCGGGGGGAAAGGGGGAGGGAAGCGGGGGGAAAGGGGGGGAAGACGACGGCACATCACGAACGAGTGAAGCTGATGCCAAGGATAGACTGATGCGCCAGAAGTGAGGAAGCAATAACTCACCACCAGTCGCGGGGAGGAAAGGGAGGCGATGATGTGGTAGAGGGGAGGTGTGCTTCAATCTGCCAGGGTGGTGTGGTGTGTGAGGTGTATGGGGGCGGTGATTAGTCGGCATCGAGAGCCCCCCACCGGGTACCGCGCGTTTCCCCAGACCCGAACATCACATCACGTCACATCGAATACTCCTCACGTCATCATTGTTATCATTATCATCATTATTATTATTATTATTATTATTATTATCATTATTGTTATCATCATTATTATCATTATTATTATTATTTATGCATTTTACACACGTACATACATACATACACACACGTCGCAGGGGAGTTGCTGGTCTGCCGCCTCAAACCGCTGCTTCTAGGCGGCATGGCGCCCACAGCGGCGGAAGGTCCCGGAGCATCGGCAGCAGTAGCAGCAGCCCTTGCCGGTGGCGGCGCTGACGTGCCGTACAACTGGGGATGGGACGAGCTGGAGCTGCGGATCTGGTTGTGGATGCTGCCGTCGCAACCGGTGCCTCGTACGGCAACGGCGGCAGCGGCAGCGGCACCCGAGGTTTCCCCCCTTGTTGGTGGCGGTGCTGATGCCGTACTGAGCTTCCTGGCCAACCTGGCGGTAGCGGCGAGCAGGCGGCCGCAGGTGTGTGTGTGTGGGGGGGAGGGAGGCTGTGGTAGCTACTGCTACCCTTACTACTGCTGCGCTGCTGTTACTCAGCTACTACGACTGCTGCTCTGCTACTTTCCATTACTCCATCTACTCTGCTACTGCTACTACTGCTGCTACTGCTACTGCTGCTACAGGACGGTTACGAGTTGACTCGTGCCTGGCTACCTGCGGAGGCTGTACGGGTACGGGGGGGTGGGGTGGGGGGTGGGGTGGGGGGTGGGGTGGGGTGGGGTGGGGGCGCTCCATGACCGGCCTATGCAGGCAGGGGGAAAGCACACGGACTCTCCCACCCGGGGCGCTATCTTCCCAATTGTGTTGCGTTGTTGCGTTCCCTTTGCTGCCCCGCGCCCCTCCTGACCGGGGGCCCGGCCGATTCTGAAAAGCCGAGTCTGTGGCTGAGTCTGTGGCGTTTGTAAAGGAAGCGCCGTACTTAAGCGCCGTTCTTAGCCCGCCATCTCCATCGTACTACTTTCTACGCCCCCCCCCAGTGTCCAAGCCGGGGTCCTGTGAGTCCGCTGGCCGCTCTGTCACTGCGGAACTGCTTGCGACTGCTGCGGTCGCGGCGGAGTGGGGCCCGCGGGGAGCAGGAGCGCGCGGCGGTATGCGGCTATGTGGCCGGTGGGACACCCGGCTGGGGGGGGGGCCGGCTGCTGGGGAGGGTATGGAGAGGAGGGTGCGGGGCGGGGCGGCGGTTTTGTCGCTGTTTCCATCTAATTTTCCTCCTGATGTGTTTTTTAGCTTCCTTGTGCTCAAGCAGGCGCTGAGGTCCCCCCTGGCTCCGCAGTATTGCACCGTGCCGACCTCTACCCGAGCTGCTCATGACCGGGGCTGCACACAGCGGCATTTTTTGCCGTATCTCACTCAAGTCACGCAATCCTCGGCTCGTATCCTCCTCGGTCGTACAGGTGTACTGCACCTGCTGACGCAGCAGCTGGATGACCCGTGGGTCATGCTGCACTTGTTAGAGCGGGCGTTGCTGGCGGATAAAGCCACCGCCGCCGCAGCCGCGGCGCCGCCGCCGGAACACGAACCACCGCCGCCGCCACCGCCGTCGTCGTCCGTACCCGCGGGCCAGGTGCGCTCTGGGGAGGATGAGTGGATGAGGAGGGGCGATGGTGAAGATCGTGGTGATGAGCAAGCCGGGTTTGATTTGTAATGTGTGTTTGTAATGTTCCTGCTAAAAAATGAAATGAAATGAAATGAACTGGAGTAAACAATCGCCACAATCACCATCAGCATGTTTTACTCTTTGTTCGCTGTTCCTCGTTTCCCTCCCCATGCCTATTTAGGCCATCAGCTTACCTCCCGAAGGGCAGCCGCTACGGTCTTTGTACGACTGGTTGCGTAAGAGCTGCCGTTCTCGCGCCGCGCTTGTCGCGACGGTGCCGGATGTCGTTGGTGAGTCAGCAGATGCAGGATGTTGGTTAGCGTCAGCCGTACAGCAACCGGGCCAAGAGCCGCTGGCAAAGCGACGAAGAAAGTCGGCGGCTGCGATGGTGGCGGCGCCGCCAGGTGCACCATGCGTCGCCTCTGGGGGCCTCGACAGCTCGGCCCCGGGAAACCTACGGGTCGAGGTCGTGGGGGACGGCAGCGGCGATGGCGGCGGCGGCGATAGCACGCAGCCCGACGGCGACGCAGAAAGTACGGCAACGACGAAGAGCCTTTCTAAGAAGCTGCGTGAATGTGTGAAGGCCGCTGCAAAGGTACTCAAGAAGGACCGTGACGGCGGCGGCGGTCATGACAGTAGCAGTAGCAGCAGCTGTAGCCAGGGGCTGCCGGCGGCGGCCTGTGCGCACCTGGCGGAGGCGGCGTCCCTCGCATCGTTGTTGCTTTCCCGTCACTGCACTGAACCAGCGGAGGCAGCGGCACATGCTGTACGGCTACTGCAGCTCGCGGTACGGAAAACGCCGCCGTCGTTAGCGGCCACCGGCGCCCCCGCCGCTGCTGACGACGACCCTGGGAGTGTCGGAAACGGCAAAAGTGACTTGCCGGCGGCGGCAACGGCAGCGGTGGCGGCGCCGCCGCCGTCGGTCCCCGGTCCACGTGAACTGCTCCTCGCGGCTCTGTGGATTTTCGCCCTGTTAAAGCCGCTGGCGTCACGCTGCATCTTGGTGCCCGCTGAGATGCTGTGTGTTGTGGCGGCGGAGGGGGATGGAGGAGCTGGAGAGGAGGGTGGTGCGAAGGCGGGGGAAAGCGGCGGCGGTCTGGGTGAAGCGGAAGAAGACGTGGAGGGCGATGGTGGCGGCGGCCAGGGCTGGGAGCTGGGGCCGTCTGCGGCAGCGCTGGAGGTGGTCACTGGCGGCAGCGGCGGCGGCGGCAGTAGCGGCAGCGATACTTGGCGGTGGACGGCGGCGGCGGCGGCTTGGGATGGGCAGCTTCCGGCGTTGGTCCTGATGCAGGGGGATTTCCTGTGGCGGCGGAGGGGGGGAGGGGGTCGTTTGGGTTCCGCAGTCGACGTCGACGGCGGAGGCGGAGGCGTCGAGCGTTTTGGCGCCACCGCGGCGAGTTTTCCGTCATGGGCGCTGATCGCGGCCGCCGGCAGCGTTCCTTTTTGGCTCCGCTCCCTGGCGTCATCTCCAGGCGGTGCCGCCGCGGCCTTCCAGCTTGTACGGCAACTCCTGCCGGCGGCGCAGCCAGCAGCGGGCCCCTCGGCGGAATTATCTAGTGCGGCAGTACGGCATGTAGGATCATCGCTCAAGGTGGTGGCGTGCGGCACGCTGCTCCGCGTGCTGCGCAGCTCTGCCGCTCCTGTGGCGGTCCTACTGGCGGCACCCCTGGCGACGGCGGCGGCGCCACCGCAGCGTCATGGTCGCCGCGTTCAAAACGTCGACAGTTGCATCGGCGCCGTTGCGTCGGCGGCTTGTCGGCACGCGCTGAGGCTGTTGGGGGACCTATGGATCCAGTTGACGACGGCGGCGGCTGTGGCGGCGGCGGCAACCACTACAACCGCCGGGGCGGTGATGGCGACCGCGACGATAGCGGCGGGAGCTTGGCCTGGCGCGGAGACTGCAGGGAATCCCACGACTTTTAATGCCGCTGCCGTTATCGTTGCCGTACGTGCCGCGTGTGCCCGCCATATTCGCGCCGCCGTTGCCTGCCTGCGGACCTTGCTAACGCGCGACGAAGCCAGGCGATGCAGCGGCGGCAGCGATGATGTTGACGCCGCCGTCGAGGTATTGCTGCCGCTGGCGCGCCACGGCGCCGCCGGGCAGTTGCTGCCGCTCGTCCAGGAGCTGCTGGCGGCGGCGGCGGCGGCCGCCGCCAATACCGCAAGTGCTGCCGCTGTTGCTACAGCCGCTCCTGAGGTTGCACCGAAGGCCAAGCGGAAAGCCAAGGCGGCCGCAAACGGCGTGTTGGAGCCAGCGGCGGTAGCTCGGCAGCAACGGCTGTTGGAAGCTGGGCTGGCGTTGGCGGCCTCCGTGCTGGCAGACCCGCGTGCGCTGCTGGGGGGTTTCGGAGCAAGGGCCAGCGGCGGGGACGTCATCAGCAGTAGCAGTGGCGGCAACCGGGGCGAAGGCGGGGAGAGGGAGGAGGCTAACGACGACGGCGATGCGAGCAGCAGCGGCGGCAACGGGGTCCGATTGCGGCAGGTCTTTGCTGCCGTACAGGCGGAGTTGGTGTCGCTTGTTTGTGGTACCGGCGTCAGCGGCGTCGGTGACGGCGGCGGCGGCGGCGCAGCCGAGCGGGCAGCAGAGTTAGCGTCGACGGCACTGTGCTGCGGTCTCCAAGGACCCGCGGGTCACATCTTGGCCTTGGAGGTGACGGCAGATGCGCTTGAAGCCTGCGTACGGCTTGCGCCGCGTAGTGTTGCCGCCGCTGACGCCGCGGCGGCAGCATTAGCGCTAGGGCCGCCGGCCCTTCACGCGCGCTTTGCAGCAGTGCTGCCGGCGGTGGTGACGGCGGAAGAGCAGCGGCGGCCCGGGCTCGGGCGGAGGCTGGCGCTGGCGCGGCTGCTGCCGGCGGCGGACACGTACACCCGCCTGGCAGAGGCGGCGTACGGCAGAAGCGCCGCCGACGTGGGCGGCAGATTTGTTGCGTCGGACCCGGTGGTTCGCGCTTTCCGGGAGCCGCTGTTCGCGTACCTCACCCGGAAGGCCAGGAAGGTGACGGCTGCCGCCGCCGCCGCCGCCGCGAATGGCAGTGGCCGGCGACGGAGAAGTCGCGGCGACGGAGGTCTGGCTGCGGCTGTAGCTGATAGCGGCCTGCCGCGCGACGCCGTGGAGCGGCTGCGGACGTTTGCGGTACCCTTGCTGGCCAGGCTGCTGCATCTGTCTTATGGTGGAGAAGACGTTCGGCAGCAGGACCACGAGGAGCAGCAGCAGCAGGGCGGAGGCGGCGGAGGCGGCGGAGGCGGCGGAAGTGGCGGAGGCGGTGGAGGCGGCGGAAGTGGCGGAGGCGGCGGTGGCGGCGGAGGCGTAGCGATGCCTTCCGTGTTATTGAAGACGCTGACCAAGCTGCTGCCTCCCGCAGGTATATAAGAGTTTTGTAGACCTTACACTGCCCTGTGCCGTGCCACGTCATCCCGTGTCGTGTACGGCAATATCGTACAGATTCATGTGTTCTCACGTCAGTTCTGTGTCATCGGGGCTCCTTTCCAGGTCCTGCTACTGCTATTGCTGCTACTGCTGCTGCCACTGCTACTGCAATTGCGACTTCTACTGCTACTGCTATTTCTGCTTGAGTCTTTTGGTACATTGCCAGTGACTCACGCACATTCTGGGACTCAGCTTGCATATGAGCGTTGAGGTCGTTGGCCGATGTTCGGTTGGTCTAACCGACAGACGACACCGACCGGTGGTCGCCCTGGCGGTGGTTGCTGGTTTGCAGGCGTTCCTCTAAGCCTGGACGGCGATGATGACGGCGACGACGAGGGTAGCGGCGACAGAGGCGGCGGCGGAGTCAGGGGTAAGGGTGTTGAGGGACGCGGGACCGACCTGACGGGTCGCCCGCCGCTGGCGTCCTCGGCGGAGCAACTCGCTTTGGCGGAGGCGCTCCTACGAGATGCCGTACTGCATCGCCGAAATGGCGGCCGCAGCGACGGCGGCGAGGCCGCCGCCGCTGAGTCATGGGGAACCACGGAGCTGGCGGCCGTGGCCGCCGTGTTGGGTGCCGCAACGGCGACGCTGGCGGCGCTGTACGGCAAGGGCGTACTCCCGTCGGGGGCCGGCGGAAGCGCCGCGCAGAGGTACGGTATCGAACGCACTTTCCTTTGGGATGGGGTGAGGGGAAATGTACGGAAAGCGACGGCCGCTCAGGCATCGGTGAATGGACAGCGCCCCAGGCTCCAGGATGTTTTACCTTTCCTGTGCCCATTCCGGCATCCGTTGGAGGCCAGCTGGGCTGCAGCGCTGTTGGACTTGAACGTGCCACACAACACACAACATACCACCGCCACGACCGCCACCACACCTCAATTCGGGAGTCCGTGTGGTTAGAGCGCGTTCCCCGCATCCCAAGTCGCTGTGTTTTTCTCTTCTCCCCTCTTCACGCGCGGCTCAAGGCCCCAACCCCCCGGATTTAGACGTCTGTAGTGGTACGACATTCGTTATGGTACGACATTTGTTGCATGTGTGATGTTGTCTTCGGCTCCCCTCGCCCCCGCCTCGATGGGGCGTCAGGCGCCTCCTGGCCACCGCCTCTGGCTGCCTGGACGGCAGTGTGGGGGACCTCCTGGCGGACCTGCCGGACAGCGCCAGGGAGGGACCTGCCTTCGCCGCGATATGCCGTACGGTGCAGCCCCTGGCCACCGCCACTGCCGTACACGCCGCCAGCGATCGCGCTGCGCTGCGCTGCCTGCGGAGGGTGCTGGCGGCGCTGCTGCCTCAGGCTGCAGCCGGCGGGAACGGCGACGGCGGTGACGCCGCGGCTGCTACAGCCCCGGCGAAGGGTGATGACGCTGATCCGGACGGCAGTAGCGGCAGTAGCAGTGTTGACCACGGCGGCGGCGAAACCGATGACGATGATGACGACGGCGACGGTGGCCCCCCGGGTCTCGTGAGGAAGTCTCAGGGCGGTGTGCACCTCCATGGCACCGCCGCTCCAGGGGAGGGGGAGGAGGGCAGTGAAGAGGACCAGGAGGAGGAGGGGGAGGAGGAGGAGGAGGAGGAGGAGGGCGGAACAGCAACCATGTCCTTTAGCAGCGGCGGCGACGTAAGCGACAGCGACTCCGAGGCAGCGGAAAATGGCCGCCGTCGTAGTAGCAGTGGCAGTAGTAGCAGTAGTAGCAGTAGCAGTGGCAGTAGTAGCAGTGGCAGCAGTAGCAGAGGGACTACGAGCGAGGAGGAGGAGGAGGAGGAGGAGGAGGATGTACAGCAAGACACCGACAAGGATGTGGAAATGGAGGCAGCTGATACAGAAACGGACGATGAGAATGGGAAGCGGATGCAAGAAGGTGTAAGCGAGGACGACGTGGACGACGTTGGTGCCGATGCGATGTTGTTGCCGTACGGTCTCGTACCTAACGCCGTGGCGGCGGCTGCCGCTGGCGAGATGTTGGAGTCCTTCATCACAACCCCGGCGTTGCTGACCATGTTTGCGCCGCCGGCGACGGCGGCGGCGGCGCCGCCGCCGCCGCCAGCGCTGGCCCGCCTGCCGCTACCTCTCGTGTCGCTGTTGTCAGTGGGCGACGTTGCCGGAGCTGGCGGCCTGACGGCGGTCCCCCGTCAGGATGCCGCACAGACAGATACGGACGAGTGCCGTACAGCGGCGGCAGTTGAGGCGCTTCGTACGGAGTTTGCTACCTTGCTTGAAACGCTGCTGGACCTGCGGCTTGCGTATGACACGTACGACCAACACGGCCGGCATTGTGGCAAAGCGGGTGCTGGGAATCGTAGCGACGGCGCCGCCGCCGCTGCTGCTGCTGCTGCTGCTACAGCGGCGGCCTTTGGCCACGGCGCCGCGGAGCGTACGGTTTTGGAGGCGCTGCTACAGCTGCTGCAATGCGCGTACGGCGCTAGCCTGCGGGAATCAGACCGTGCTGTTCTTCGGGTCCTGTTGCGCTTGGACGAGCTGCTGCTGCCGCTGCCTGCGGCGGACTCGGCCGATGGCGACGACGCTGATGGTAAGTGGTAGCGCCTTCGCGTCGTACCGACGATACAGCGCATGTATTACATTTACAAAGCGAGAGAGGGAGGTGCGTGTCGCTATCCAGTCCAGATCCAGTTCCAGATCCAGTTCCAGATCCAGTTCCAGATCCAGTTCCAGATCCAAGGAGGTTCTGCGATTGCCTTCCGCACCTCCACACCTCCTACCTGAACTCTAGCAGATCGGTCGCTACGACGGTGTCGCAACATTTAGGATCTTTGGAATCACCATTACTCCCTCTTCACTCCCACTTCACTCCCTCTGTTATCCTCTCTACGTGGCCGCCCCACCCCGTACGGCAGTTTATCCATCCTTCATTTGTTTCTCAAGCAACATGACTACCAACCCCACCCCTTCTCCCACCCACCCCGCGTGTGAAGACCCCCGGTGCGCAGATCTCGTCACTCGGCGCCTCAGCGGCGGCAGCCCCCTCGCCCGCTCAGGATACGTCTGCGGGACCGCAGCACGCCAGTACTACCAGGCCAGCGCAGCGGCCCAGGCGGCGGCGTACGGCACAGCTGCTGCTGGTGCTGCTGCCGACCGTACGGCTCTGCGGACACGCGCCGTGACGGAGAACCAGCTGAGTGACCCACGGGTCATAGCACTGGCGTGCGTCTGCTTCCCAGCGGGCCGTACCCTCGCGGCAGAGGAGGACGACCCTTGGGCGATTCCCAGTGCTGCACCTGCCGCCGCCGCCGCCGATGAGTTACGACGACCGCGGACCACTAGCTGCAGCGACGGCGGCGACCCCGCATGGCTGCTGCCGTACACGGTGTGTTGTCTGCGTGACGGCGCCGCCACCGTACAGGATCTTGCAGGTTGGGGACTGCTGCCGCTGTGCCTGCGTTGCCTGGCGGTTGAGGATGTGGGGCTGAGGACGTTGTCGTACGAGGCCCTGGCGCTAGCGGCGGCGCAGCTGGACTCGCTGGAGGCTGCTGCTGCTGCTGCGGCGGCGGCGGCGGGGGGGGGGTCCAGAGCGGCTGCGGCGCGCGCTATTGAGGGCAAGGCGGCGGCGGCGGGGCTGGCGGGCCCGGCGGCGCTGGGTTCCTTCCTCCCGGCGGCGGCCGCCGCCACCGCTGGGGGTGGTGCTGGCAGTACGGCCGGCACCGCCGCCGCCGGCGTAGTGGGCCCTTCCGACCTTCGAGGAGCGCATCGAGCTGCGGCTGACTTCCGTCAGCGACAGCAGCTGCAGGTACGAGGTAGGGGTAGAGGTAGGGGTAGAGGTAGGGGTAGAGGTAGGGGTAGAGGTAGGGGTAGAGGTAGGGGTAGAGGTAGGGGTAGAGGTAGGGGTAGAGGTAGGGGTAGAGGTAGGGGTAGAGGTAGGGGTAGAGGTAGGGGTAGAGGTAGGGGTAGAGGTAGGGGTAGAGGTAGGGGTAGAGGTAGGGGTAGAGGTAGGGGCAGAGGTAGGGGTAGAGGTAGGGGTAGAGGTCCCTCTCCCTTCCTTTCACCCCGAGTCATGCCATCACCACCATCACCACCATCACCACCATCACCACCATCACCACCATCACCACTATCACTGCAAACGCCGTTGTGGACTTGCCTTGCGGCCTTCCCTCCATTTATCCATTTATTCCCTCCCTCCCTCCCTCCCCCCCTTCCCCCCTCCCCTCCCTATCCGCCATAAGGCCCTCCTGGCCCACGTGCGCAACGCCGTGACGGCCCCTCTCCAGCAGCTGCCGCACCTGAGCGCCCTTTTCGCTGCGGAGGCGGCCGTCGTGCTCATGCAGCCCCAGGTAGGCTGCGTCTCTGTGTGCGTGTGTGCCTGTGTGTGTTTATGGGGGAAAGACAGAACCACGTGTCGTGATGGCACGGGGTTGGTCCCCGTCCGGAGAGTGTGCTATCGGTACGACAGAGGATGAGTGGCACATCTCCTGTCGACCTGATTTCGCCACCGGCTGTCCGGGGGCGCCCATGGGGCTGTAGCTCATCGCACTGCTAATGCTATTGCTGCTATTGCTGCTGCTCTTGCGTCCCCCGTGTGTCACCCCCGGGTGCCGACCTCCTCTCCGTCTGGAACCTCCTCTTGCACTGATTTAAGTGTCCGTGTCGCTTTTCCCCCCCCACCACCACCACCGTCGTACTTCGGCCTGCTCTCCCGCCACCCGGGGATAAGGCCCCCATGTTCAAACCCATCAGCCGCCTGGTGGGCCGGAAACCCTCCCTGGACCTCACCACGCCGCCGCTGTTCAACAGGTATGTATGTGTGTGTGTGTGTGTGTGCGTCTATCTAAATGTATGTGTGTGCGTCTGTACGGTGTGTGTGCATCTGTGTGCCTGTGTGTCTGTCTGTCTGTCTGTCTGTGTGTATGCGTATGCGCGTGTTCGCATATTGATGTTACTTATTACGGGAACAACGCTCTCGTTTCGTCTCGCGACGGGGAAGGGAGGTGGGGTAGGAGGGCGAGTAGTTAAGCTCGCGCGGCTGCCAGACAGGCACAGCCAACGCAACAACGTGCGAGCAAACACACGCTGTGTTTCGCGCACGACTGGTATCCCCCCGCCTTCTTCCTCCCTTTCCCCTCCCCCTCGCACTTCTAGAGTCCTGGCTGCTGGAGCCCCTGGACAGCGACCTGAGCAGAGCTGGGCACTGGGGTTGCTGCGGTGGGGGGCCGTGGTAGGTGCCAGTGCGACGTGCGTGTGTGTATGTGTGTACGTGTGTATGTTTGTTGTCCTCTGTATGCTTTACATTTGAGGGGGACTACTGCCATGCTACTGCCCTATCATGCTGCTGCATCTACCTCCACCAACCTCCACAGACACCCTCAACCCAACCAGACATGACATGCAACTGAAAACCGACAGTTAGCAACGGTTAGCGACAGTTAGCAAACCAACATACTTCTTAACTTCGCCTTGGTGTAGTGGCCGATAGGTGCGCCGAAATTTCATGGGATCCAAATTGGATCCAAATTGGCAATTCCGGTCCCAGTCCGGACCCTACCAGAAAACACGACCAGGAGGGGGGTGGTGGTAGCGGGGGCCCATTTGTCGGCGGCATTCATTGCCAAGATGTTGACAACTGACTGACTGACAGACTTACTGACTGACTGACCCCACATACACAATTCCCTTCACTCTCTCACCCCCAACCCCAGGGACCCCTCGACGGGTCCATCTGCCGCCGCAAGTTCGTGGCGGAGGTCTGCCAGGCGCTGTACGGCTCGCGGGCGGCGGCACTGGACGCCGCCGCCGGCGGCGGAGGCGCTGGCAACAGCATCGGCGTCGACGGCGAAGCCCCCGGAACAATAGGCGCTGGCGCTGGCGCTGTCTCTGCCGCTGGTGGCAGCGGCGGTGGCGGCGGCGGTGGTCTGCCTGTGTGTTCGTCCCTGGCGCTGGATGTGCTGGCGGCGCTGTCCCGACTTCCGGCCCTGGGGCGACATCTGGTGATGGTGACGGGTGAGGCGGCTGGGGGGGGCGGAGGGGAGGGGGAAGGGGGAGGGGGGGCCGCCAGGCAGGCAGGCAGGCAAACCTGGGGTGTCCGCCACCCCACCCCCAGGATAGCTTTACCCCACAACGCCTGTGTCTGTGTGTATTACCCCTCCTTGTCGGGCTGCGTCTCCCGCCAAGGGTCTAATGTACGAGCACGCCGCCGGCCTGTACGCGAGCCTGAGGGGCAACGGGGGGATGGTGATGGCCGGTCCACCAAATCACCGCATCAACTCCAAATGATCGTGCAGGCTTCGTGCCCTGGCTGGGGCACCTGGCGGCGTCGGCAGTGCAGGACGCGCAGCGTGGTCGGTACGGTAGCACGGGTGCCGCCGTCGTACGGCAGGTTCGGGTGCCGCACATGTCGTCGGAGCCGGCGGCGCTGCCGGCGGCGGCGGTGCTAGCCCTGGGAACGTTGCGGGACCTGATCCGCCGCCGGGTGTGCTTACGGCGGCATGACGGCGATGCTGCCGTACACCAGTACGGCCAAGCCGCCGGGACGCTGGCACGGGCGGCGCGAGCGTGCGGCAGCGGCGAGCTGGCGGCCTGGACTTGCAGTATGCTGGCGGGGCTGGCGGCGGCGCTGCCGCCGTGGCGGACGCAGCCGTTGTGGCGCGCGGCTGCCACGCCGGCGGTGTTGCTACAGCTGTACGGCGTCATTACCACAAGCGCTGGTGGCGGCGGCGGCGGCGAGGGTGCACTCCCAACCTCCGCTTCAACTCGTCGTTTGCAGATGTGGTTACAGGTACGACATTCGCGCTTCTACTTTTGCTGTGTCGCCCCTAAACGCAAAAACCCTGTACGACGGCCAGCAGTCTTCCCCCCGTTGACGTACAAATGCCGTACTCCACTGATGCCAGGCCGTGCTGCGCTCGTCATTTCCTGTGCCGCCGCCAGCGGCGCCGGCGGCGATAGCGGCCGCGATAGCGGTTGTCGGAGCTGTGCCGCACAGCAACTTAGGAAATGCCGAGGCGCTTACCTTGCCTCTGGGCAGTGGCGCTGTCCAACGCTTGGTATGTACGGCAATTACGGCAGCTCTGTCGTTGTCGCGAAGTGCCAGCGCGGCCTCGCACCGTACATTGGGACGTCGTGAAGAAGGCGATGGTGGTGGCGGCGGATTGCCGGGGCGGCAGCCGGCGGCGGTTCATCCCCCGACCCACACGGGTTCGCATGGCGGCATGTGCTGCACCGCCGCCGCCGCCGCCACTGCGCGCGCGTGTCTGTTGTGGCTAGCTTCGTTGGCGGCGGCGGGGCACTGTCTCTGCCCACCCCGTTCCGCAGCCATCCAACCACTGTCGGAAGCGTTGTACGAGCTCGTCGCGATAGCGACGTCGCCGAGACTTGACCCGTCAGGTCCAGCTACTGCCGCGGCAGCGACGTCATCGGCGGCGGCGGCGGCGTTTCGCGTGACGCTTCTGTCGCATGCTGTCTGTCAGAGGTCGCTGCTGGCGGCGGACTGTAGACCGCCCGTCGGGAGCTGTACGGCAGGTGGTGGCGGCGACGCTGGCGGAAGAGGCGGTCACGGTGGTGCAGGTGATGACAGTGGCAGCGGCGGCAAATGGCGGCGGGAGGAGCTGCCGGAGGACCTGTGGCGGTGCGCGGGGGAGGTAGGTTGTGTGTGTGTGTGTGTGGCGGGGGGGGGCGGGGGACGTAGCTGGGGCTGTGGGGCTCCATCCACCCACCCTATCCTTTCCCCAAGCCCAATAGTTTACAGACAGACGTACATGTGCATGAATACATGAATACATATATATACATATATATACATATATATACATATGTATACATATATATACATATATATGTATATGTATATATATGTATACATATATATACATATATATGTATATGTATACATACGTACATAACATAAAGTTAACCTGCGAGCCGACCAGGAATGGAGTTGGGCCGCTGTCGACCCGGCAGATTCTGTTGGATGCTGGTGGTGGGTGCGGAACCTGAGCGATCCACTGAGTAGTCGGCTAGGGTGACTGGATGAGGGTGCCCCGATATATTGGGGAAGGCAGGGTTTCGCAGGGTAGCTGCCACGGGTGAAGATATACCCCCCTGTTTCACACATCATACATACATACATACATACATGCACATCACAGCTGAGACACGTGCTAAGAAATGTTTCCTCAGCTTTTCCACATCACGGATGGGTTCCATGGTTAAGCTCTGGAGTCCCCCCGATCTGACTTCTCACCTCCGGGGCCGGTTGTCAACCAGAGGGCAGTTAGTAGAGGTGCCTCCGCTGCATTGGAAGTTGGCCTCCCACGAGCACAAGGGCACACAGCCTCCACGGCTTCCAACGCCCCACTCCACCCCAACCCAACCACCCACCCATCCACCCATCGTCCCAACCACCACCTCCCAACCACCAACTTCCAACCACCACCACAACCACCTGCACTGACCCCAGTTTGGACGTCCTCTGGCCGCCGCGTCGTTGCTTACCGCCCCCTACTTTTGGAAATACTGCTAACACCCCCTCCTCCTCCCCCTCGCCCGCCCCCGCTTCATCCTCCAAACCCACCCCCTCCTCCTCCTCCTCCCCCTCCCGCCCCTTTCAGCGCCTCCAAGCAGTGCTGGGTCCCAGAACCCCACCCTCCCTCTTCGCCACCACCATCACACCACCACCGCAACCGCCACAACCACCACGGCAAGGGGTCGAGGGGGCCGACGTCAGCAACCAACTTGAATTCCACTCCCACGACAAGCACCAGCAGCAATGTTATCAGCAGCAGTATTATCATCATCATCATCATCATCATCCGCAGCAGCAGCAGCAGCACCGGGATGGCGCCTTGTCCGAAAGTGTTGCGAGAACAACTCCCGATACTGCACCGCGGGGCTGGGGGCAGTCGCACCGGTCGCAGGCCGCGGCGCACGCCTGGTTGCGAGCTGCCCGTGTCGCTCTGGCGGAGGCGGAGGCGGCGGAGGTTGCGGAGGGGCAGGTCCACGGGGCGGCATGGGACTACGTCGGTTGTGGCGGTTGTGGCGGTTGGGAGGCAGCGGAGGGTGTTCTGCAGGAGCTGTTGTTGGGTCCTGTGGGGTTGGCTACACCGAGGAAAGTGGAGGGGCGGTGAGGTGGGGTTGGGGTGGGGTGCGAGGTTGGGCGGGGCTCCTGTGGGGGGGCATGGTGGGCCCTGGGTGGGCGGGGGGGGAGAGATGGTGTTGGCGGGGTACCGGTGCGGGGCGGAAGACGGGGTGAGAGTTAGTTAGTTAGTTAGTGGGAGGGGCGTGAGGGGCCTCTGCCCCCTCCTAAGCAGCCGGAGCCGAGAGCTGTGTGGAGGAAGGCGGGGGGAAGGGCTCCGAGAAGCGAGAGGTTGAGAGGTGAGAGGTGGGGGGAGCTGGAGGCGCATGCAGCTCGCGGTGTCTCAGTTGAGGACGGGGCGCAGTGACGGCTGCTGTTGGTGGATTGGATCAAGGTTTGCGCTGGCACAGCCATTCCAGTTGGGTTGGTGATTTTTTGAGGGGTATGCCGCTCCTGTTGGTGGGGCCAGTAATCGAACCCAGGACCTTCATCTGGTAACTGCAGAGGTGTCACCGACCAGACCATATTGGTCGGGAGTATTAGGTGTACGGATTGCTGATGAGGTTGAGAGATCAGGTCTAGTTGATGGGTTTGTTTTCGCATGCTGAACTGGTGGTGGTGATGGCTGATCTGTCTCTACGGATGTCGGGTGACTGGATGAGGCGGGGTCTAGGTAGCAGGAACCAAACCGCCTTCAGTTTTCGTATGGTGGAGTCAACTTTCGACGTATATAGTCCATGGCCTCCCGGCTTTGACGGACCCCGTGCGGAACTTGTAACTTGTAACTTTTGGCGGGCGGGGAGCCCCGGGGAGAGACTGAATATCCTCAAACTACAACAGAAAGCGCCTTATACGCTAGTCAGGCAACACCCAAAGTCTTAACTAAATCAAGACGAAATTCGTCCAACTACCTTCGGCTGGCCTAACCACCTGCGGATAGCGACTAACTCGGTCGTGGCACATAATTTGTGCGCTCCAGATGTTTTGGCGTGACACCCGTGAAGGGATTTCAAAGGGCGGAGTGTTTGGGGGGTTTTTGAGGCACCGCTGGGAGCCAGGCATGGCGCGGATATTCTGTACCGTACACCTGTACGACAGGCGGAATGTATGTAATTGCAGGTTGCCTCTTAGCGCAGTGTTCCCAGGGTCGACCGTTTGCCAACGGTTATCTCAACCTGGTTACCGTCGCTAGTTTTCAGCTTTATCATTCCACGTTCTCAAGATTTCGCTGCTAGAACGAAGTAGTTTGCCGGCAGTATTTACTCGGATGACGGCAGTAAATGAGCGGTAGAGGTACGGGATACTGCGCAGACAGGTACGGAAGGGCACGCAGCGCAAGGTTGTCGCTATGGATTGCCAGCTTTGTAGCTTGGATTCATGGTTGGTCAATGCGATTTTTTTGTGTGAGCCGTAGGTCATATTACACGGCTTACCGGCTTGATGTCGGAGGCCAGGAGGCCATGTCGTGCTATCTATCCGCCGCAAGGGTCTGCACATCAAAGGCTGGCGGTGAACACAGATGACGCACAATTGTCATGAAAGGGAATTCTTTTCCGCGTTGCGTAGAAGCGCTACAGCACGCATTACCGGTTTGCTATCTTATTCGGTCTCCTGTGGCCGCGCAAAGCACATGTAATAATTGACAAATCGTAATCATGCTGGCTGAGAAGCAAGATGCTGAGGCGGGAGGAAGCACGGCATCACGCTGGGCGGCCCGATGGGAAAAGACCAAGTAGGACAAAAGGACGAGCTGCTGAGCCTTGCAAAGGGAAATTTATTGTAACAAACATATTTTCATTTTTGGGAACTTCAGGGCGTTCATCATTAAAAACTACCTTCCTATCGCATTCCTGGTCGCGCTTGGCCTCGCCCTTGCTTGGCCTGTACCTGGCCGTTTCCTTGCAAACGTATCAATTCTGGGCAATGTTAGGATTTGCCAGGTACGCCATCCCGACCAGCGCATAGCTCGTTTGACGATTGACGAATTTGGTGTCCCACGGGACATGCTCCCGAGCAGAACCGACCAATACAAACGTCACAATTACGGCTTTCTCTTACTTAATCCGGTAACGACAGGTGGCAGCCATGGTGTTGGTGTTCCTCATTACGGGGCTGCAACTTAACACCACGGAGGTGAAGCGCGCCCTGGCGCTCCGGAACTTACCGGTGGTTATGTACGGCTTCGTATCCATCTTAATTGCCACCCCCTGCCTCGGTTTCGCACTCCGCTCGGCGCCTCTGGATCCCTGGGAGTTTGCTACGGGTGCGCGTGCATGGCCTTGGGAGGCACGACTGGGCTGGGATTGGGAAGTTTGGGTTAAATACGGGTTGGACTGGATTGACTTTGTAAAAGATTTTTGAGTTTGAATTTAAAATTTGGATTCGGATTTAAATTTAAATTTGAGAATTTGAGGTCCTCTCCGTCGTCTGGCTCCTGCGGGTCGCACGTTTTTGAGTCTGGTCTCTCTCCTTTCATTCCCTCCACCCCCGCCCCCGCCCCCTCTCTCCTCCCCCAACCCCCCCCGTCGCCCTCCCCTGCCCCCTCAGGCCTAGCCATCTTCACCGTTGCCCCCACCACCCTGGGTGTGGGTGTGGCCCTCACGGAGGCGTGTGGGGGCAACCGCGCCATGGCGCTACTGCTCACCGTGGGCACTAACGCGCTGGCGGTGTTCACGATGCCGCCCGAGCTCAGACTGCTACTGCCGCCGGGACATGCGGGTAAGGGGAGTACGGCAGGGGGCCCGGCGGAGCTCAAAATGGACGTGCAGGTACGTCGTGAGGGGGGTTGGAGGCGAAGGGGGAGGGGATGGGGGGGTATGCATATGCACGCGTATGTGTGCATATGCACGCTGTTGTAGGTAGCGACCGCCGCTATTCGACGTCTGTCTGTCTGTCTGTCTGTCTGTCGTCTTGTGGTTGACATTAAGTGGATTAGGAGGAATGCCCCTACCTCTGCCCTTCCCCCTCCCCAACCTCCCCAACCTTCCCAACCTTCCCAACCTTCCCAACCTCCTCATTGAGGAGTCCTCAACCTCCCCAACCTCCTCAACCTCCCCAACCTCCCCAACGTCCTCAACGTCGTCAACCTCCTCAACGTCGTCAACCTCCTCGTTTGCATTCGGTGCTCGAAATCCTCTTTCCCGCTGCCCCATGGACCCTCCTTCCCGGGCAGGTGACCGACCTGCTCATCAAGTTGGCCATCACGGTGCTGGTGCCGTTCATTCTTGGAAAGGTAAGGTACGGATGAAGCCGCAACAGGAGGCCAAATAATAACAAATGCAGTACAAACCAACCCCAACAAACTCACGATGGATACCTTTTCCCATGTTTCCCCCGCTCTAACTTCCATACAACTGCCGTACTGCAGTTTGCACGCGAGGCGTGGCCCGCCGCGGAGAGGTTTGCCAAGACCTACCGCGTGGGCTTGTCCCTGACGTCCACCACCTCCCTGGCATTCGTGGTGTGGCAAACCCTGTCCGCGGCTCGCGACCTGCTGCTGGCTCAGCGACCGGGCCCCGTGTTTGCAATGATGGGTTTGGCCGTGTCCATGCACCTGTTGTACCTGCTGGGGAACTACCTGGTGGTTTGGTGAGCGCAAGGAAAGGGGGCGGGGGGCGGGGGTAAGGGGGTAATAAGGGGGATATATACACCTGTATGTGTTCACATGATTTCCGGGATGTAGTGCCCTCCTCAATAACCGGCCCCCCTCCTCCCCCTCCGCCCCAGGTTCGTGTTGCGGGCTCCGCTGCGTGAGGCCATCGCGGTGGTGATCATGGCCTCCCAGAAGAGCGCCCCCGTGGCGGTGACCACCATCACCTTCATGACACGGGACGCCGCCCAGCAGGGGCTGCTCTCACTGCCCGCCATCGTGGGGCAGCTCTGTCAGATATTCATCGGAGCGGCACTGGCCAAGTGGCTGGCGAGAGTGGTAGGGCGCCAAAGAGAAATGGATAGCGCGGGCCGAGCGGGGGATGGGGGGTAGGGAGAGGGTAGGGAGCGTGAATGGGAGTGTGGCATGTGAGTTCGAGTGCGAGCGTGGGAGTGCGAGTGTGAGCGTGGGAGTGTGCGAGTGCGGCGTGCGAGTGTGAGAGTGTGAATGCGAGTGCGAGTGTGAGAGTGTGAGTGCGAGGGTGCGAGTGCGAGTGCGAGGGTGCGAGTGCGAGCGTGCGTGCGAGCGTGCGTGCGAGCGTGCGTGCGAGCGTGCGTGCGAGCGAGCGTGCGTGCGAGCGTACGTGCGAGCGAGCGTACGTGCGAGCGTGCGTGCGAGCGTGCGTGCGAGCGTGCGTGCGAGCGTGCGTGCGAGCGTGCGTGCGAGTGTGAGCGTGTAGGTGCGAGTGTGAGCGTGCGAGTGCGAGTGTGAGCGCAAGCGTGTTAATGCAAGAGCGAGTGTGAGAGCGAGTGTGTGAGTGTGCGTACGAGAGTGTAAGAAAGAGAGAGAGTGTGCTTGTGTGCGAGTGCGAGTGCCTGCGTGAGCCGCTGTACCGCTGATGAAGGGCCCATGACGCTGAGCTGTTCGCGAGCAGGGTCTCATGCATGCGCCGCACCCACCGGTGTTGTGCATGTGTTTGTCTGTCTGTCTTTGTGTGTGCATGTGGCACAGGTGGAACGCAGTGAGAAGGCGGAGGAGGAGGTGGCGCGGGAAGAAGCGGCGGCGGTAGCGGCGGTGGCGGCGGTGGCGGCGGAAGCCGGTCAGGCCACCGGTGGTCAGGCGGCGGTGCCGGAAGTGGAAACATCAACGACAGGAACAGCCGCTGGCACGACACGTGAATTTCAGCTAGCGGCCACTGCTGCTACTGCTGCGATGTCCAGTGCAGATAGGCGTTTTGATGCGAGTCGCAGTACCAGTCGCAGTTAGCAGCAATGGCAGCAAGGGCAGCAAGGGCAGCGGAGTAGTGGGTGAGGCAGTGAGCGCCAGTCTGAGCGGCACCCGCGACACCCCGGGGAGCAAGCAGTATTGGAGGGGGGCAGCGGCCACGGCCGCAACAACGGCGGTCGTTACGGCTGTGCGGTGAACCACGGGTCAGTAGGGTCTCCGGAGACCCAGCGGTCGCCCAGCGGCCCCGTCTTGCAGCGGCGGCAGCGGCGGCTGCAGAGCAAGTAGCAGTCCTGCATCCCACCGGGACCTCCACATCATCATCACCAATAGTTCAGCCCAAATGACAAGGGGTTGCCCCTCCCCCCTCGGAGTCACGGCGGTGTCAGCCCGGGGGCCGCCGCCGCCGCCACCGCCGCGCGGGTAACGGCGCCGCGGGGGCTGCGGGGTGCGGGCCCAGGTGCCCGGTTTGGGGATGCTGGAACCCGGGCGGTTGTTGGGGGGTTGGCTCTGAGGGGGAGACAGTGGCGCTGGTAGGAGGGGTGTGCGGTGGTGGCGGTGGTAAGAGAGCAGTACGGAGTCGGTGGCGGCAAAAGTGAGGGTGCAAGCAGCCACGAGGCGAGGAGGGTTTTGGGGGGGGGCAAAGAACTCCCGAAGGCGACGTACCACCCGTGTGGTGCGTGTGGAGGGTAAGTGGTTAAAGTCGGGAAGTAGAATGGGGAGGGGTTTCTTGGAGGGGGGAATGAATGCATGGAAGAACTGATGAACAGCTGGGTGGGTGAATGGACGGACTGATGGGTAGATGAGGGGGGGATGAGATGGGACGGGACGGGACGGGTTGACCTGCGCTCTGCGGCACTGTTACTGGCTGGCAGACTGGCAGTAGGCGTGAGGGGGGGGCTCGGGGGAGAGCGCATGCTTATACAGCACATGCATATGCACTCGCATACATTACACACATATATTACATATATACATTAAATACATACATTAAATACATACATACGCACACATATGCATCTGCCAGACAGCCACAGATTTAAAACTCAAAGTGAGCGGGCGCCCACACCCGCCGAGGTAAGGTCCGCGGATGCATGAGTCCACTCTGGATATGGTGGTCATTAGAGACATACGGTGATTCGGTAATAAATGTACGACCCATTTGTATCGTACCGTATGGCAGTCACGCGCCGTCTGAAGTCACGCGTACGTCGGTCCTTGCTGGTCTGTGGCCCATCAATCACTGCGGCTGCTCCTAATGCTGCTGCTGATTCTCCCCCAAACACACAGGGGCATATGAGCAAATAAAGCGGCACATATATATGATCAAGCGCGCGCTTCGAACAGCACCACTCGATGACATAGACTCTTAACATATGATGAACTGATTTTTTGGTTTATGTGCACCAAGTCAACTGGTTGTACCGGTATTCAGCCCCATGGAAGGCCCGAGAGACGCCCAAACACCCACACCGCGGTCGGGGGGGGGTGTCAAGCGTTGGTTGGCAAACAGGCGTTCTAATAAAATGCGGTGTAGTGTCCGGTATTTGCAGGCAGGTATATACAGGTCGCGTGTAAGTGTTCAAGCCTTCAGTCTATAGACGCGGTACGTTGAGAGGTAACACAGGCACACAGGTGACTTGTAAGTAGCTTTTGGCGTGACGCAAAATGTCCGTACAGACTGTCGTACATCGCAGGGCAACGCACACAACTAAGTGCTGCTGACCGTTGGGCTGTGCTTCAACATAGCCCCCGATGCGGCAATAAGAATAATCTCATGAGTTATGGCGAGTCCAAAAAATTGTGGTGCTTGTTTCACGGTTGCAATGTCGGGGTGCCTTTCGAGGGGAGTCCGTTCAAAGCGGTGATGACGGAACCCGGTAGCGTCTCACTACACCTGGATGGAAAGCGACAGTTGGTAGTTGTGATTCTGGTTGTGGTGGTTAGTGGTTTTTTTAACTGGTACGATGAACGTTCAGGCCCTCACGTGGGCAACGAAGGTGACAATATTTTGCGTCTTTGTTGACCCATCCCTAAATATGATGAAGCGTGCTTTCACAAACCTTATGCTTTCACCTTAAAAGTGAACTTTTCACCTTAAAAGTGAACTTCAAAAATTGTGTGGCACAGTCCGGATAGCACACATCAGCAGATCTGCATCCGTTCGGTCGTTGGTGGCGCACCAATCAGTTAATAATTAACATGTATTAGGATGACTTTTTACCGTCGTCCAATGAATTGGACGACGAAGCCCTTCTTCGGCCCTTTCCCCTTTCCCCGGTCCCGACGCACGAAGCTCCATTCGGACCCTCCCCCCAGCCGCGAACCTCGCCGTTGAGCCCCACACCTTTGTTTTACAGTTGCGGTGTGAAAGATGGAAAGAAGGCCAGCAGTCCCATATATGCCTTGGTTCCCCACCTGCCTATCTTCTCGCCCGACATTTTTTCCAACTCTGGGAGGTGGAGGCGACAGACCAAACAACCACCACACGCTGCAGCTGCAGCCGCGCCACTACCGCTGCCGCAGCGCTCGACGAACGGACAGATTTAGATACGGGCGGGAAGGGTGGGGGACGCGCTGCTACCCCAGGGCGATCATGACTTAGGCAATTATTACCGAATCGAAGCGAACACCGACCAAAAACCAAACCGGTAGAAGTGGGGCCCAAATGTCCAGAACCTTCCTTCCCGAAGATCTTGACAGGTCCCAAACAGCCATCAACACTTTAACTCACAGCTGCTACAGGCGCCTTCAAGAGCCGCTACTCAAGAGCACGGTCGGGGCTTTGTATCGCCCAAGAACTCGGCACGTTTCCCTCCCGCCCAAACCGCGTCTCTAAGGGGTCGCTGTTGTTCTCTTCCGCACATCTTCCCGGTCCCTTCCCGGGACACTTCTTTTCCTCCGCTTCTCCTCCTTCAAGCTGCCAAACGACGGTTGTGCGGCATTCGCAGTGCGAAGAGAAACCTTCCTGACACAGCCCGCCCATCTGACCAGACACGCTACTATGATACATTTATAAGTTGCCCCCCAGGTAGAGACCTGGCAGCGGCCAAACCACAGTTCTTGCTCGGAAGGGGTTGCTCAGGGCAGGAAGGGAGCCGCATCTCCCACCTCCGCTGCCCACACAGCGGCCAACCACGACCAGCGGCCTTTCCCCCCTTCGCCCTCGCCCTCGCCCTCCCACCACCACCCCACCCCCTAGCCAAGTCGTGTCCCCCCACGACTGCTGCAAGACTGCGCATCCGGCTCGTGCATCGGGCCGCGGCCCAGCAGGCACAATATTGACCTGGCCCGCGTCCTTCTGGCAACAGGTCGTCAACATTTTGACCTCGTTCGGCTGAGTCCCGGACCACGGAACTAGTCAGCTCAGTCAGGGCCATGCCACTGGTCCACTGTGTCCAATGAATGAAGGGGAACCGGAAAACGAACGGAAAACCGTGGGTGGGTGGGTGGGTGGGTGTGGGAGAGAGGGAGGGCGCTGTGGATAGTCAAACAGCTTTTAGCAAGTCTCGGCAAGGAGCGAATAGGACAACATGCGGAGGCGCGGCGAGAAGGCGTCCCTGGTAGTCCCCCGATCGAGTCTACTGTGAAACACGTCAAGAGTGGAAAAACTGAGTTCAATTCATATCCCTATCCAATCCTTATGCAGTAATAAATCATGATCCTCAAATTCGGGACTTCTCTACTCCGCCGTTTCAGCGACATTAATGAGATACGCTATCGCAAGTTTGACCTCGGCATACAAGTTACGCGACTTGTCACAACCACACACAAGGTTGACCGACATTCCCGACTGGAGCCGAGATATTAAGGCTATTTACGGGTTCCAACAGCAATATGGGTTTTCGCAGAATTCAAAACGCCCGCAATGCGCGCGCAGGAGGATTCCAACGCGGTTGAGTCCTGACGTCCGTACACGACAGAAGCCGCGGCTCTGGCTCCCGCGCCCTCATCATCCCTAACCCAACCCGGACGTCTGTCTCTCCCACATAGACCTTTGGGATACCCGCCAGGGCATCCTGATCAATTTGATTGCCATATGCTGCACGGCATGTCGTACAGATGCCGTACAGATGTCAAGCCATGACACCTTGCGGTGAGGCTACTTGAGATCCAAATCCGCGGCGGCGGCGGACGGACCAACATCACTAGCAGCAGCAGCAGCAACAACAATCACAACAATACAATCCGCAGCCCTGCCATGCATTGCCAACTATCAGTCAAAACAAAGCCGTATACAATCCAAAATAGCAGTTTTCAGCAATCCCTTGGTTTCTTCAAGCGTCTTCATTTATTCCTCAAACAGTAATATAGCACATTCAGGCCGTGTGGTGCACGGCACGTGGATATCCAGCTCACACGGGCCTGGCTGGCTATAATCGACAGCCCTAACAGCGCTATCGAGACCTGCTTCAATGATACCGGCGCGGGTTGGATGTCTTATTGAAACCTTTTCCAACCAATACATACATACATGCATACATTTGTAGGTCAGGCATTACTGGTAAAGCACACACTGCTGCAACCGGACGTTCCAGGATCGAGACCTGTCAGGGTCGAAAATCCTTCCTATGGTGGAAGGTAAAAGTGTCGATAGTCGATGGACGGTGGTAACCCGGGATAGAGATCACCTGCGAGCTGACCAGGAACGGAGTTGGGCCGCCGTTGATCCCGCAGATTCCGTTGAATGCAGGTGATGGGTGCGGAACCTGAGCGGTCCACTAAGAAGTTGTCTAGGGTGACTGGATGAGGGTGCCCCAAAATACCGGGGAAGGTAGGGCTTCCCCGGGTAGCGGCCACAGGGCGAAGATATGACCCCCCTGCCCCACACATCATACATACAAACATGCATACATACATAAACATACAAACGTGCACACGCCGGCGCGCCAGGACATGCAATTAATCTAAACACAAGGGGCACAGCCACCCGGCGCCTCGCCAACCCTACGCCCGCCAAAGCCACCAGTCGGTAATAAACCGCTTCTGCCACCAGGCAGCAACAGCAGCAGCAACATAACCCCCCCATAACAGGCTGCGAGAGCTCCGAAAGGCCCCCCACACCACCGCCACATCCCACCAAACTTAACAACCCAGTAAACACCGATTGACACCACCCACATCTGCATCTCAGTAATAATGCATCTTCATAGCATCGAGATAATGTCAGACAGAGGTCCAAGATCCATGATATGCGTTAAGAGACATTCAAAACTCGAATCACGGAACCCTGCATAGATACGTTCAACCGCGTGTGGCTTCCCCGCCCGCGGCCCCCCGGCCCCATGCACGTGCAGTCTAGGCAATGACAGTTCAATAACTACTCCACTGGGTGAGGCACCCAGTCCATTACGTAATATATGCATGGCGCAGCAGGTGTTAACAAAACACACACATATGTGCATAGATACATACATAGCTGGCAGAGGTTAAGGCCTGACTTCTGCTCCCAGTTGACCCAGTCGACCCGGGTTCAAATCCGCCTGCCGGCTCCTCGGGTGTTTGAGGAGTGATGAAATGGGAGGTGGCCCCCCATCTTATGGACGGTGTAGGACGTGATAATATCAACTTGCGAGCTGACCAGGAACTAAGTTGATGCGCCGTTGATCCGCTAGATTTGGTTGGATGCTGGTGGTGAGTTGCCGAACCCAACGAATACATTCTGAAGTCGGATGGGGTGACGGATTAGGGTGCCCCTCTAGCAGGGGAGAGCAGGGACTGCCCCGGGAAAGGGGGCCGCTGGCGAAGTTAACCACCCTGTAACAACATACATACATACATGCAGGGCCGATTGCGGCCGTGGCTTTGCAGAGTCCGCAAGGCGGCTGTGCTGGCCGCGCCTTTCAAAATGATGCAGTATGCGTTACGAAATAGCGTACATGTAGAGCTTTATGGAGACCAAGTGGGGAGGGGCTTATGGGGGTTCTTTCTTTGCGTTGTGCGCTGGGAAGCAAGGTCGGCTCGCACGGGAGGGAGCAAGAGAGACTCCGGATCGCCGTGCCCGTACGGTACGGCACAACCGTCACCAACAACCCACGCGCCAACCAGGACTGTACGTTTGTAGGTTTGCATGTATGTATGTATCCTAACCGTGTTTTTCCTTCACTTCCCTCCGCACCGAAACCGCCTCGTCCGCTGAAGTGATGCGGTACGTACGGCGCGCACCCCTCTTTCATCACCCACACCATCCACATCACCCACGTAAAAACGCACGCGCAGAAAGTACGGAGTACGGCTCGAATCATTAGAATAACAAATGACGCAAAGTTCGCATCATCCAAACCTACCAGGCAAGGCAAGGAAAGGAGGGGGAAAAGGACAGCCGCTGCTGTGGCAGCGTTTTTAGACCTCAAGCCGGAGCCTTCCTATCAAAATGTACGGCTCTCAAAAAACGCTAAAAAAATGCCCGTAGGACTTTCATTTCTCATTGCCCAGAACCTAAGGTTGCTTAGGCCTCCAAAGGGCAATCTCCTGACCCCCACCTACAACAACACGTCTTCAGGTCAAGTGGAAATGTTCAGGAGCCAAGCCAACCTCTCCTTCCACGGCGTGCGCATTGCAATGGCATGGCAAGTACTGAGCTCTCATACCCTCATGCGCCCACAACTCTCAACCTTACCACACACGCGGGTGCGCGGGTGTGCCTTGTGTGGCGCGTGCTTTTCCTTGCACCACATTCAAAAACGGCAACAGCGACGGAACGGAAAACCGCCCAGAGGCTGCATAATACAGATTATATAATCTAAAACCAATCAGTTATGAACAACTAGCAGCTTGTCAGTCAAAGCTGCTGCAGCGACAGTTAAATCAGTTTCGGGAACCCCATGTGATGCGGCCGCGGTGGCGGCACCATCAGCATCATCATGCCTCTTGCATCAGCACCAGCACTGCACAGCACCAGGGGAAAATAAACAGCAACATAAGCACCAGCACGTTCTCATGATCCTGACCACCACCGCCAGACTGCTACCGTCAGACTGCTACCGCCAGACTGCGCACACCCTCACCCCTGCACCTCTTCACCCCTCTCTTCACGCCTTCTCGCGGTAAAATGCGCCGCGACACAGAGAAAATGAAAAATCGCAAGCACCCAAACCCGCCCTCCTAGGGCTACTATTCCCCCCTACTGCGCCTAATCAGGACACACACAGGACACAACTGGATGCGCTCAATACGCCTTCTGCATCATCCCCAGCTGTGGCTTGGGGGTGGGGTTGGGGGTTTACATGCCTGCAGGCCGCGATGGCGGCCATGTGGCAGGTCCACGTCACTCTGGGGGATAACAATCCCTTACCCCGGACCCCGAGTGAGTCCCTTCACTGCAATACAGGCCAACATCACTCAGGCTTGGAATGTTTTTGCTACCCTAGGGCAGTCATGACCACCATCGCCATCGCCGCCGCCACCAACACCACCAGCGGTAGTGGTGGTGATAGTGGTAGCAGGGCCGCTGGGCCCAGTAGAGGACGGGGGGAGACCCAATGGATAGCGGGGCACTGCGGGATTCAGCCGGAAAGGGCGGGGCTGTTGGCGACCCACAGCGGAAGAAGACACGTGCAAGTGTGCGCGTGTTCGCACGTGATCCCTATCCCCCGGGCCTCAATGCGCCGCCGCCGGCGTACCCATACGCTGCAGCGTCGCCAGCAACCGTGCAGCACGGCCCGCCGTCCTGCCGCCGCCGTACACACCACCGCCGCCGCTGGTGATAGCGGAGTCTTCGCCGCCGCCGCCGCTGCCGTCGACGCGAACCCCCCCTTCTGTACTGAAGGCGGCACGAGGTGAGCCGCCGCTGGCGGAGAGCGGTGCCGCCGCTGCCGTACCGGGTCCCGTCCAGGCGGCACTGCCGAGCACCTCATGTACGGCAGTGCGCCTGCTGGCGGAAACGGGACCGCTGCTCTGCATGTGCAGCCTGCTCGGCGTCGGCGCGGATGGCTGCGGCAAGCTGGGACGGGGCTCCAGGGTTGGCGTGATGGCCGCGCGCTGCGAACGCCGCGAGGAGTCGCGAGAGGGCGGCGGCATCTGCGATACCTGCTGCAGCGGCAGAGGCGACGAACTGGCCCCGAAGTTGACCTGCGATGCCGAGGACGAAACACGGCGCTCGCCGTCACCTCGCAGCCGTGCCGCTGTCGCTGCAGCGGCGGCGGCGCCGGCGGTGCTTGCCCCGCCGCGTGTGACTTGAAAGCACCGCTCGCTGTCGCCTCCACCTCCACCTCCACCTCCACCTCCTCCTCCTCCGCCATGTCCAGCGGTACTTCTCGGAGAGCTCAGAAAGTAATCGGATGCCTTGGGACTGGCGAGGCTCTGTCGGCTGGTTGCTGGCGACAAGGGCCGGGAGGTGGAGCTGCCAGCCAGGAGCAGGGAGCCGCTCTGAAAGGTCGCGTGTGAGAACCTGGGGCCCGGGTGAAGGGGGAGAGCGGAGAGACGAACCACAGACAAGAGCGTGATGCTGATACCAGAGATAGACAGACACGGGCGAGTGCCCCTGGGGGGTGACGCTTAACCTGGGGTTGGGGTGGGGAATGTCCGCGGAGTTGCACAACGCCGCTTCGTGCACGCGGTTCGTGCACGAGAAGTTAAGAGGGCAAACTAGGTAGGGCAAACTAGGTACGGCAAACCCAGTCAACCTGGGGGGAAGGGTGAGCGCCTCATCACCAACTCCCTTCACATATCCGTGTGGTCGAAAGGAGTACGGTGTACGAGCCTCTGGCACAAAACACATCCACCTCTCTCCCCCTTCCAGGGTGCACTGAGTTCGTGCACACACACACACAGATCATTAAAACACACACACGCACACACACACGCGCGCGCGCGCACGCATATACACGCACTTGCGGCTGAAGGACTTGTTGGGTACGTAATCCAGACGCCGGGAGCCCGATGACACAACGATGACGTCACCGCAGTCGTCGTCATCCAGCGGACCGGCACTGCCGCCCCCGCCCCCGCCGGTCACACGGTTCTTCTGTGATGATTGCGCCCTGAGCAGGTTGCCTCGGGAGGGCTGCAGGGCCAGGGGGGAAGAAGACACAGCAGTAGCAGCATCAGCAGTAGCAGCAACAGCAATAGCAGCAGCAAAACAACGAATCAGACCACAGGGGGCGTTTCCGCGGGAAATAAAGGTGACAAACCTAATAGCTTCCCGTCAAGTCTAATGTCCAGACGCAACACACTCGTGCAACGTGGCGCATGCCGCGCAAGGGTTACCCAAGTCCAAACCCGATAAAATTGACATGGGCGTTCATAAAAACAATACACCTGAGTGTTAATGTTAAAAAATAGTCGGGACTGCTGGGTCCGAGCCGGTTATGCTGTTATGGTGTTAAGAGAGGAACGCCATGTTCATCATCATCATCATCATCATCATCATCATTACCCCTCCATGGAAAGGGGGTCCCCGCGGCAATCGTGACAAACCCCGTCATGAAGTACAACTCCCCCCCCGCCGCCGCCGCCGTCGCGCCACCTGCGACTTGACGGACGGCACGTAGTCAAGAACCACAGGTACAGGTCGAGCGGTGTCGTCCCCCTCCTGGGCCGTCAGCGCAGCGGCCCGCTGGCGACCCATCGAACTCTCCAATAAATTGTGCCGTACAGGCCTGGCGCCTTGCGACGGTGAAGAACAGGACAACCTGAGGATCGAAATGACCACCGTACGACACATCATCATCATCATCATCATCATCAGCATCAGCATCATCATAAGTTCATAGCACAGCGCGATGCGGCACGATGAGAGATAGAAAGGAAAGCGCCGCAGTGACGATGACGATAATGCGTGCCAATCATGATTATCGGGCGCTATTGCTGCAAAGTAAGCCGCACCCCCACCCCCACTACCACCCGCACCTGGCCTCTTCCAGGTAGTAGCCCAGGTCGCTGTTGCGTGTTCCCCCGCCGGGTGCCCCCGGCTGCAGCGGGGACTGCTGCAGGTACGACGCTGCGCTGTAGCGGTGTCCCGCCGTCTGCGCCACCAGCCGCTGCTGCTGCTGCTGCTGCCCACCGCCGCCGCCGCGTCCGACCTCTGGGTGGCCGCTGATCAAATTCGGCAACGGCAGACTGGTCAGCTCGTCCGTCTCTGAGCGGACCTCTGTAATGCCCTCGGTGGTGGGCCCCCCGCCATCGGCAGCACCAACATTTCCGGCGGCGGCGGCGGCGGCGGCTCCGCCGCCGGCAGCTTCGGGCCCCGCCGCCGCCGCTTTGGTGTGAAGGTGCATCCTCGATACGGACACCGTGCGGAAGCCGCTGGCGGGGTCGTCCTCCCGGCGGGGAGTGTTGCTAGCGCAGCGCTGTTGGGCGATGTGGGGGATGTCGTGGTGAAGCGGGGGCGGGGGGTCCCGGTGGGAGGTAAAACCCTACCCCCTCCCCTCTCTTCCCCCCTTCTCTCCCTTCCTGGCCATGTGCACGTCCGGGCCCGCACATGCCAGGCCATACACATGCCCCGGGTGATGCCCCACAACCCCCCCCGGTGCCCACCTCCATCCTGAGAGCGCCATCACGTCCTCCTCCTCCTCCTCCTCCTCTAGAAGCTGAATCAGCTTCTGCTGCCATGATGCCGTACACCTGACCCAGATCGCCCTCTGCCTCCGCGTCTCCGCCACCTCCAGCTCTGGCTCCCGTTCCCACCCCTGGGCCCACAACCGCCATTCCATGCATCAAATCACCGATACCATCACCCAGCGGTGTTACATCTTCCTCCGCAAAGCTACTGCTACTGCTCCTCAAGTTGCGAGCCAGCCTTCCCTTCCCTACACCGGCTCCGCCGCTGCCGCTGCCCCTGCCACCAGAGGCGCGGCTGCCAACGGATTGGTTGCTATTGCGGATGTCGCGGCAGGAGTCCGAGGCGCGGCCGCCGGCTGCGTCGGCGCCGTCGGTGTCGCCCACGTCATCGCTGGGTTTACGTGGAGCGAAGGCCCAAGCGGGGCTTACGCTTCCCTTGAAGTTTTTCTGCAGGATGGCCAATCTTTTCACGGCCTCCACGCGGGAGAGTTCAAAAGAGTCCTGCTGGGGACCTATCGCCACGTTCCGCAGGGCTATGTCCTGTAGCGGGGTGGGGAGTCGGGGACAAGAGGGCAGGAAAGCGAAGGTTCGATCGCTACAGTGAATTTTACAAGGGGGGTGTTGAGTTAAGTGAAAGGTTTTAAGCTCCGTTTGAAAAGCCTATTGTTGCAATACAATGGATAGGCTTTTCAAGAGGTTGTGGGTTATGCAGAAACTGGCGTTTCCTTGCGAAGGCCGCACGCCAGGCCATGGGACATAACAGCGCACTGAAAGAGAGTTGGACGTAGCAGAACTTTTATAGGACATTATTTCTTTTCTAGTATAATGTGCGGGGTATTTCTTCGACATCGCTGCACCAACCTGCATGAACCACGTCTGTCTGATACGTCTGGAAACCGTTCCGGAGCGTGCAAACTCCGTAATTGCATCCTTCGTAAATCGCCTTCTACCCCTACACTCCGCAACTGAGCCCAGGGACAGACCGCGAAGGCGAGCAGTCTAGCTTCCTCACCTTGCTCGCTTTCGCACCAGGTAGATGGTCTCCGGGGTGGGCACCTAGCCCAGAAGCTGGCGCGAGCCTTGCGCTCTTAAAAGCAGCTCGGGTTGAGTCACGCCTGTCCTCAACCCCAAGGCGGCTAGCCAAATGCGCAGCAAATCCCATGGTTGAGTCCCGTCGGCTCGGGTCTGCCTCTCCTTGTGCAAGAAGCGCACTTGCAATTACATCGGCTGTGCTGCGTTTGCCGGGTTCCGCTAATGAGAGCATGTATCGTTGCGAGACGCCGGCTGGTCCCGCGTCTCCACCTCCTTTTCCATATGCTGGTCTGCTTGCACAAGTGCCCATCCTGACCAAATTAACGCTTCTCAAACAGAGCAGGAATTGATATGCACCTTATTCGATTAAGTAGCGGCGGTAATGAGGAAGGAAAGACACGCTTACGCAGGCTTGATGAATTCGAATGGTTGGGTACATTCAAGGAAGCCTTTAACCATACGGTTTTGGGTACAATGGAGTATAATGTGCTTAGGATGATTCCCCCATTACGCAATGCAGGAAAACTATTGTAGAACCGAGCTGCTAGTACGTCTATGCACGCAAATCTCAGACAACACATTCTGTTGAATCCTCCTGGTAGTCCTGCCGTAGACCGTGCCGTAGCTCGTCCATAAAGAGCGGGCACTGGCGAATGCACGTAACGTCCAAAGCCTGTCTTTAAATAAATGGAGAAAGGCGATCTCAGGGTTTGAGAACGAATACCGTTCGTAGGAAACGACAAGTGAAGGACCACACGGACCACACGGCATGCTTGCGGTTGAAAAGACGTCGCACCAAAAGGATCTCTGGCTCCATGATCGTGCGTTCCCGGATGCACAGTTAGGCCCACATAAAATCTATTCATTAGCTGGCCCACATCGCTACATCCTATACGGTTATCGGGACTTACCCCCCCAGTAAACTACATTCGTAGTAAAAAATAGCGGTACGATGGTGAATAACGTGCATTTTCGGGATTCGGGAGAACTATATGCAGTCTCGTTCAAGACCGTTCCGCTGACAACACGTCTCAAGCTGTATTTCGGAATCCTGCTCCGAAAATCCCCACTTTTGGCAGCAACCCAATTTTGGACCCGCATCCCATAATTGACAGTCGCCGAATGGTTCAGAAGCCTGCTGCATCGTACAGAGTCCTCGCTCTTTTGGCAACGAGCTGGATGAATAACCTGAAAAGCTTTAGGCCTTGCGCAGCGGCCTTTCTGCAAGGGCTCCGCCTCATTCCTCTTGAAAAAATTGGCGCCGTTCAACCAGTCAGCTCCTTCCCAGTTCATTACAGCACAGCGTGGGTACTCCCTTGCTTAATCGAAATGTGGCCAGAAATGTGGCCAGAAAAACGCCAGGATTACCACCCCCCAGATCACAGATCAGTATGTCCACTGCTTGCTGTGGAGAAGTGTAAGCCTGCTAGTTGTTTTATTCCAGGAGAGATTCTCCCTGAGGGAGATTTTTGTGACATCCACACGCCGATACCTCTCCTTCCCAAAGCGCGTCGTGCCAAAACAAAAAAAGAGCAGACTTCACTATTTTTTGCAAACATTATCGGTAGGGAAGGGGTCTTTAAAACTAAGCATAGCGGACAGCGCTCTGGAACGCACAAGCTGATGGCCACGTGTCACACACGCATTTGGGTTTTCTGCAGGAAGATTTGCAACGCCCTTTACGTGCTGATTTTCAAGGCCAGGTATTAGGACCCGCACTGCACATCAATGAACACGACAGCATGTTTCCAACAAGTCAGCAAGCCTGTCAACCCTAATGCAAGAAAGCACTCAGGGTACCAGCCTGTCGCAGGTTACCGATACATAAGCCTATCGCGCGTGACATGTCCCAATGTAATGCTGGAAGCTCTGTAACTCACCAGCTAGGCACACGCGCACAGCAGCGCCCTGTTTATTACCAAAGCCGTCCGGCCCAACTGCACAAGATTGCCTTCCTGTTCTCTGGAATTCCGGATAACTCATGGGTTTCGTGCCAGCCAGTGCTTTTACGTGTCTACCTGTACATGATTGAAATAACAAACAGTAGGCAAAGGATAACCGTTCAAGGCTCTTCAAACGGTTGCGAAAACGACGGATGATGATGATGATAATTGAGCTGATCGAACCGATTACCAGAAAGTCAACCAGAAAACGTACGCCAGCCCCCTCACCATAGAACACTATTGCAACTTAAGCGCTTTAACTCACAGCCTTAAACACATATGCAAAAATGATGACTGCGTCGCTGCTTTCGAATAGGAATGCCTCAGTTCGTGTGCCAAAATCGGCACTTCGTCAGCCCTTTTGGAGGGCTGTGCGGCCATACCTGTCGAACAGTGAGCCATGCGCTGTATACGCTGTGCCTTCTCGTCGGACTTTGTTGACTGAGCCGGAGACTGAGACGGAGGCGGAGGTCGATGTCGTGATCAGCCAGTTTCCCGCGCCATCTGCTGGAGCATTCCTACCGGACAAGCGCGCATTTCGGGAGGAGCACAGGATTCGGGGATATGAAGTAAGCCCTGACCAGCGGGCAACTATGGTGACCATGGCTAACTTGTTACAGGTAAGTTCGGAGCATCAGGGTTATTTGCGCCGCGCTGTAGAAAGCCATTGATGCTAAAGGCGTTGATGCTGTGCAGGAAGTGGCTGGTAACCACGCCGTCGGCATGTGGGGACGAACTGATGAAGGCTTTGCAAACCTTCCCAGCATGAAGAACGTTCTCTTTGTGATGACAAGATTACAAGTGCGGATGTTTCAATATCCTAAATGGTGGGCAACTGTGACCAGTGCGTTTCTGCGCTGTAACGCTTGCGCGCGCTCCGGCACTAGGGTCAGGCGTTATCCCCTACTTTCAAAGCTGCAAGGCCAAGAGCAAGTATTGACCCAGATGGGCTGCTTCCCACTGGTCCAACACAGAAATCCACACTGCTTTTCAGCCTGAAGCCTCACCGCTTTCAAGGCTCCGCACGGACTTCACGAAGGAGGGTCAAATTTGTTGGGGTTTGGACAGGCGTTTTGCACAGCGGGGCCTTCTAGGCTGTGATTACGCTGGCCCCACGCACGCATCCCCCAGAGCACAAAGCTAATGTTGCGGAGCCCTCTCGACACTGTCATCCCGATTATCAACGCTCCAGTCACTGCAGCCCATCGCCACTCGGTGCCCTGGAATTCGCTCTTGGCTAAGCGTCCTTGGCCGTTTTGCATCCGGCTCGCCACGCCGCCACGCCACGTCATCTGCCGAACTGATTTAATATCATATGTGTGTTGTCATCCCCAGGGGCGACATCGTTGACATTCAAACGTACTTCACGGAGGAGGGCCGTCTGGCGTTCCGACGAGACTGGAAAGTAACTGACGCAGCCACGGGCACGGTGTTGGGCGCAGCGACGAGGTACGGAGCGCGCGACAGGGCGTGCTCTTCCGGTGTTTCGTGCCCTCCAGAACAGACGTACAGCTTACAGCTTACAGGAAGCAATAACGCAATCCTTACGGCATCCTGGGTGGCGTACAGGGCCGCCTTCCAACCTCCGAGCGCACTGCCTGACTCCCTGGCTGCTGATTCCACAACATTTTTGGCCTCTGTCCACATGTTTATCATGCGAGACGTATGCGTACGATAACCCGACCCCTCTCCCCGCCTGCCTTTTCAAACCTGGGCAGCACCTGGGTGACGATCAACATGGAGACACGGCGTCTCTCAAAGCTTCCCGACAACCTGCGCAAGCAGTTCTTGCGGTTTGCGCCGGCGAGCAGCAAGTAAGCATAGCATAACGGGCGAGAGGATGGCAAATTTCCACTCGCGCAGCCTTGCGCTTTGTTCTGCGCTTTTCGGCCGGTTGGGTACAGCACCGGTAATGCAGCTCCAGCGGCTCCTACGTGGTCTTCCTTTTTCCTGGGACCCCCGGGGGAAACACCTCGTTCATTTGTGTGTATGGGTGTTTGTAGACCTGTAGCGTCAAACAGACCGCAGTTGTGGCTGAGGTCCGTTCACTCCCGCACACGTCATTGTTGTTTTGGACCTTTCCGTGCTTGTTGGTTAGGCACGTGCTACCTGCCGAGGAGACGAAGCGGAAGCTGCCTGACATGGACATGCCTGGCCAGGTGTGGATGTGGAGTAGGAAAAGGAAGGGGAGGCGTGGGATGGCGTTGAAGCTGGGTTAGATACTGCCCCGCCCAGGCCTCGAAGATGTGCACCTGATCTGTCATGAATACATGGCAAGTGCGCCCAGGCGACATGGAAATCGCCTGAACCACGTGACTGTGACCCGGAGGGCAGGGTGTGTTGTCTTCTGTGTGTACGAAGCATAGGATGCGATGCATAGGAAAATTCAAGAGAATGGGATAATACAGTGAATGACGACGTTTTGACAAGCAAAATGCCTCGTAACCAAATGTGCTGTCCAGTGCCGGAGGCACCTGTCCTGTCTATGCCTGCCAGGGTGAGAATTAAGAAACGATACGTAGTTGCTGCTGCACGGTGGCGGATGCTGGCGATGGGCGGTGTATTCTCCATCGCGCTGCCCGCCTCCCTGCCTGGCTGATTCCCACTCACCTTGGAGCACAGCTGTTGCTCCGGACTTCGTATGTCGTGTGTACTTGGCAACTTTTGTTCGCTTCTTTCGCACACTTAGAAACAGATGAGCGCCCAAACCTCCTTGGTCTCTGCACAGATTTTCCTGGACGTAAATCAGCCTGCATCCATAACACGTATTACAGCATGCCACCCATGCCGGGATGTAACCGCGCCGCAGGTCCAGGGTCCGAAGCAGGTGGCGCGCCGCAGCGACATGGACATGAATGGTCACATCAACAATGTGACCTACATTGCATGGGCGCTGGAAAGCGTACCGGAAGACGTCTATCACACACATCACCTGAGCGAGGTGCGCGCGAGGGTGTGCTGCTGCTGCTGCTGCTGGTGCCGCTGAAGCTTTGGGTCTGATCCGGATGTAGCACTTCTGTCCTCTCCACACCCCAACCTAACCTTATGTCCTATCCGGCTACCCAACGGGTTTGTCTTTTTCTCTTTCCTCCTCAACACCGCCCTGTGTCCCCCGACCTGCCCTGCCGCGCCCTGGCCGGCTCCATCGAGCAGATCGAGATGGACTTCAAGGCGGAGTGCAAGGCGGGTAATACAGTGGAGGCGCATTGCAACTTCCTGTCTGGAGGGGGCCAACTGGCTCACGAGGGGGACGGCAGCAGCCATGGCAGCAGTAGCAGCAGCAGCAGTACCGGGCCGCAGCAGCTGCACCTGTTGCACTTGTTGCAGAAGTGTGACGTGGACGCGGGCTGCACGGAGCTTGTGCGGGCACGTACCACCTGGAACCCTCTGCGGCCTTGACAACTTGGCGCAGAAGAAGTGGCGGCGCAGGCAATTGCTGCTGCTGGTGCTGCTGCAGCTGCTCTGAGGAATGTCATTGGGGCAGTGTGACAAGGAACGTGGTATGATATTATCTGTCCTGTATTACCTATTTTATGAGAAGCGCCGAATAGTACACTGTTGGGTGGAGTAGTTTGGCTAGGATGGACTTTTTCATAGTTTAATAGCTGGTAGAATGCGAAAGGGTTTGCTGTGGGTGGGTTACGGCGGATGCGTGCCAGCCACGTTTGGCCTTGCCTACGGAAATGCGGGAGGGGATAGAGGGTTGGCAGAACCACCACCAATGATGTATTGGGTGCTGCATAGCTCCATTAGATGGGGGCATTAAGAAGATGCGCAAAGCACATTTGTGATGACGTGCCCTGCGTACTACTATTACTGTGTTGCGGCAAGGGGCGAAGAAATTACCCGGAAGAATTAAGCATTGCTCTGCAGGGGTGTGTACGGAACTGGGGAGGCGTTGCAGCAGACATGCCGTGTAGGTGCGTATTCCCATGTCGGCAATGGCATCACGTGCACGTCGCGTGCCGTGATATGCAAGAAGGTATTCGGGTGTATGTGTATGTGAGACAAGGAAGATTTTTTAAGTGAATGGATGGTTTTGCGTAGCAGTGAATCTTATGATACGTTGCTATTGTGAAGAGGATTAATGGTGTGGAGTGAGGGTTAAAGAAATGACTCACGTGAGTGGCCAACAACGGGAGTGGCCTTGACAGGCTTTCGTCAGGCTCCTGCCGAACTGTCCAAATGAAACCTTAAATACACAACTTCCAATGCGGGGAGGAGATCTAGTTGGTTTTGGGGGGAGGGGCTCGCAAGCCACCCGTTTACGCTGAAAACTTGAAGACCGAAGGGAGCGTTTAGTTGGTCACTAAAACGTAGACAACAAATGCGCACCGGCTCAGCTGTGGCAAATTGAGTGAATAGGAGAAGTTACCCCTAAAAGAACGAGCACGAAGAAGACAAAACGGCAAATGTCGTACAGCAGAGCTTCGGAGAAACGAACGGGAAGATGAAGGTAAGCGTTTTATGCTGCTGTTGCAACGGTAACGATAGCTGACGCAGGAAGAAACTGTCCCGTCCTCCCGTTCCGGTAAATGCATATCCAGCGATTAGTTCGAGCAACGCTTGCGTTGGTTACGAGTCGGAGTAGGAAAATACCTGGAGAGGTGTATAGAGTTGCCTGCTGAACTTCAGTAACCTCTATCCAGGCTGGACAGTTGGCTGATACTTGCCTGCAAGGTCACACGCTTCCTTCGCTCCTACCGATGCAATGTCCGCATGATATTTTAGACGCCCATCCAAATTCGTCGGTGCGTGATTGCCTAATACCTTTCCTCTCCTCATTGGCAGGATAGACAGGGCTGCCGTGAAAAAGAAACATCCTCATATCGCATCCGCAGTTGTTCAAAAAGCTACCATAGCACCTTACACATCGGTCATGCTATACCGCCCGCCTTGGCTACGCCTCTCCTCCTGGGAGAGCTCGAACATGGGAGAACTAGCAACCGACCTGGGCAGTCCAGTCCAGCACCAGATTGTGCCTCCCAGGCATGCAGTAACCTGGTTAACACTTCTCCGGGTAGGTTTCTCCGATCCACATGCGACCGCGACTCGCCCCACCTCTCACTAGCTTCACACGACACAAGAGGATATGTGACACATATACAAATCCTTGTCCGGGTACTACCGACCATCTGCCCACGTGTATTTGTTTTCTCTGAGAAGCCGCGCACAAGGGCGATGCAGGGTGAGAGGAAGACAAGGGCACCCCACACAGACATCCCACCTTGCATGACGTACATGATACTACAGAGGGCCTACGGCAAACAAGCACCGTACGATAAAATTCGCGACCTACAATCGCTAATCCCTTATTTCGGATACACTGGGATTCGTCCCTTGGGCCATGGCCTCGGGTTTGCAGTGCAGCAAAAGCTAAAGGCACCCCAATAAGACCACTAATACTGCCGCTGGCTCAGCAGCCTAAGGCGGGATGGGGGGTTGCGCCAACCGCTTCGAATTTCTTATCGCTCCCGCTCCGTTTTTCCTAGCCGGTAGTGCCGAAGACGCGCACCGCACCTGGGTCCCAAGCACCTGAGCCCCACGGCCTAGTCGCAAGCCCAACCAGCACGGGTCACTGCTGGGCCGCGGCAAAGGACACTGACACGAACAACATTCAACGCCAATCTTCCCTAAACTTAACAACAGCGCACTCCAGAACCTAAAGGATTCCGATGCAGACACATATGTGCATGTGAGCAGCAAAACCAGTCAGAACTCTCGTCTCGTGTTCGCCGCCTACAGACTCCTCTCGCCACAAAGGTGCGATTCGACACCCGGCAAAATTACTACAAGCAACAAGCTTCGGTAGCGACGCACCAGCATTGGTGAGGAAAGACGCCGACGCGCCACGCCACATCATGCAGATTATTTCCCTGAAATTCCCCACTGCACTGGAAGGCAAAACAACTCAATTTGACTTCACACAAGCCCTGTAGGACGCGCCAGGGCCAAGAGGGAAAACCTCCGCCCAACACTGGCAGGAGCAGCAAGCCAAGGTCAGCCCCTTCAGCGGCATTGTGCCGCGGAAAACATGGGGAAGAGGGAGAGACAGGTTCGCATAGACCGACATGCGGCCGGTGCACAGCCGACATTGCCCTCCAGCACAGCAAGGCTTGTGATCCTGCAACATAGACATTCCTAAGCCCTGGCGGCGTGTGCACATACAACATGTCTTGTTTGTTTGCCTATTTATTGCCCTCGTGAGGCGATAGCGCATCAAATGGACACTTGCCAATCCCCCACGACCGATATTCCTCTCTCCCTCCACTCCATGAATACACCTAGAGCTTCGATGCGCAGCGCAAGCACAAAACCCTCCACGTCATGCCCCTTTCCTTCACTAGGCGCACGCTGAACATGGTGCACTGTTTTCAACATGCACCGATCACAGCACCCGCTTATAAAAAACGCGAGACAGGCATGATCCAGCAGCAAGGTGATTTAGCAGCATTGATTATAAAGATAAGGAATGGCCCGTTGCAGTACCCTCTCGCTGCAGAAGACCTTTTTATTATTAATGACATTGTGGGCAGATCACCGCCTCTTGGGGCCGTGCGCGCCCAAGCCACGCATAACACAAAAGAAAATTTAATTTGGTGGAACGAAATCAAACTGCAAACTTGCGTCTGCAACGAACGCGACAGAGTTGGTACCCTTGCTAAGCCAGCAAAAACAACGAGCCAGCAAAGCTCTGCGCCACGCGTTGGGCAGCTGACAATGTCGCCACGGCAGCCCACACGCTCAGGACAATTACAATATGAGATCCGCCGCGTAAAGTTGACAACAACTGTACTGGTGCTTGCCGTCCTCACATGTCATCAACCCCACGCCACAAGAGGCTTTGCAGCAAGACCAGGCGTAAAACGCGCGCGATACAGGTCAGGATCCTACCCAAGTGTAAAACTCAATAACATGCGCCGCAACCCCGAGCGACGAGAGACTCCTGCCTCATAGCTTGAGGCGCGCGCATTCGAGTCATAAGCTACCAAGGCACACGCTTCGAAACCCCGTCCACTCCGTACCCGCGTGCTGCTCTCCTCTCGTGACACGATGTTTGTAAAGTATGTCGGCCCAAAAGTGCCATAGGCAACGGCAGCAACTTGCCACAATCGACGGCATTCGCACTCCGGGCGGCGTCGCCTGCAGTGGCCTGGTAATACACCCTGTGGAGTGCGGAGTCGCTCCCAACACAAGGCCTTCCTGAGCCGCTACCCCTGCGCAGGAATCTTGGGCGGCTGGCGTGCAACGTTTGCGGCATTTGTGCTATCAGTGGCCAAAAGCTCCTCCAGTGGCTCGTTAGAGTCCATGGACTGGGCCTTTGCAGCCCTCGTCGGCTGACATTTTGGGGCGAGGACGGAGCCGGCCTTTGGGGAACAGCCTTCTCCATGATGCTGAGTATGTTCGGACGTCGCCGAGCTCAGCAGTCCTCCGACGCTGCTACCTCGACCCATTCGCAAAGCCAGAAGTGCTGTGCACGTATTGTCGTCCAAGCTGGGACGCAAGCCAGCAAGCCCAAATTCCTACAAAAGGCATGCCACAAGGCGCCATTCCGCCTCACCCAAAGGCAAAGAGCCAGCTACGTAAGCCTCAACGAAAGTGCATTGACCCCATCCGCTCACGCGAAAGATAGGTAACCGTCCTAAATGTCCTTATCAACCTCGCTTAGCAAAAAACCTACCTCTGTGCGGAAAGCAACCTGCTCTTTTCTCCCCATGCGCTCGTCAATAGCCCTCCTTTGCTGCCTCATTCCTGACAGCTGCGGCTCGACAATGTCATCTGAACTCTGAAAAAACACAAGATACAAAATCACTCTGGCGTCCCAAGCGTTAAACACAAGCCGCAAAGGTAACAACATACGGACCTCTTCCTCCTCCATCGCAGGATTATCAAAACGCTCCACGGTCTCTGTTTCGGAACGCTGCTGCTTGGACGTACTGCTGCACTGCCCCATTGAAAAAAGCTGAGCCCGGTATGAGCGCTGAACACCAATTGGTACTTGAAGTGCTAAGCTACACAATAACAATGCGTTCCAAAGTGTGGAATACTTTATTCTACCGCCAGAGTTCACCAGTTTGCTGCACACCTGTAGTGCAGGTATGGCCTCAAGCTCGTTCAACCGCAGCAAATCGCGTTAAAACAGGCACCCTTTAGCATGCAACGTCGCAATGGAAAACGGTAACTAGGTGTTATGTTACAAGTTCGCGACCTCGTAAGGCCCAGACGAGCCAGGACGCTCATGGACCGCGAGTTCCAGCGTAGTCAAAAAGAAAAAAGAAACAAAAAGGGAAAAAGAAAAAATTAAACCCCATCTGCGAGAGAAAACAGCAACTAGGGGAAAGTGAACTCAGGCTTACTACTCGGCTATCAGCGTGCGTCGCCTCATCGAGATGTTGTGCACGATCTGCGCAAGTCCGCGCTGATCATCTACCTCCATGACAGGCCTCATGTCAGGCACGGGCGCGATATCAGCCTGGCGTATACCTGTGTTGAGAAGCCCTTCCCGTAGGTCGTTGTACGCGGGATACTCTAGCAACACATGAAAGGTTGCCACAGACCGTGAACGTGAGAACTGCCTCATGCATATTGCATCGCCTACGGACATTTCCGATTCGTACATTGTACCTCAGTTGCTTAACCAAGATAAGCAACCTTCCCAGCTTGGATGATCCAACATAAAAATCATTAGACATTGGAATTACCTATGAGGAAGAATAGCAACCTGTGCCTCTTGCCCACTCGTAGAAAAAGCGCCATATCCCGTGTTTACCTCCTCTACTCTGCACCGGCCAACGTTGGCGAACAAAAAACTCGTCCATCCTTTGTCCACACGGACTCTTCCAAGCGTCCATGTGCCAATGCACACTTAGCGACTCGCTAGGTTCGTTATCACCTCCTCTTGGCTGTCGTCCCCATGCCCAGAAAGGTGCGCATGCGCAGCTGTCCAATCGCCAACGTAAGGAGGTCGCACCGGAAAGCGCATGTCCTATTGGACACCGGTTGCAAGGCCGTAAGGGGCCGTCTAAGGGACCACCACCCGCCCAAACACAGCTCATCCCATCCGACATCCCTTAGACAGGAAAGAGACAGGATCACTTGGACAGGAAGGAGACAGGAGCACGAGGATGTCACGGCGAGTGAGATAGCAGTAATACGAATGCATTACCAGTTTTTGCATGGCATCGCTACTTGTCTCTTGACAGCCAAATGTCCACCTGGTCGAATCTAACCCAAGGAAGCCTATATACCCAAGGATAGGTACGACAGGCGGCTGTACGATAGTACGCAAGAAGCTGTTTCGCTTACGCATCACAAGCAAAAATCATTATATGCTAGTTATCGCCGCGATTAACGGAATGCACGTATTACAGAAGCAGAGTTACATTCACAACTCGACGGAGGAGCTCACGCCGGGCAAAGCACATCGTGTCATTTACGGTCAGCCACCCTTGTCCCTGCCACATACAACCCCAACCACATTTACCTAAGCTCGCATAAACATGGTAGTAAGGTAAGCAACGGAGCCCCAAAAAAGCAGCGCATAATAACACAACCTATATTTCGGCATGGCGCCACCAGCCGGGGGGGTTCGAAATGGGACGGCGCGCATGTCATTGTCTGGCGTTGCGAAATCCAGTCCCGTCGAGAAACGCCCCTCCAAAGCACCTAACCCTGTTTCCACCACCTGCGCACAGCTTTAAGCCCAGACCAGAGCTTCCCAGCCGTCCCCTGTCCCGAGGAGTACCTTCACAGCAAGCCCTGCTCGGGAACGGCTGTGAAGCTCATCCTAGCAACTAACTGTCCCTTCCTCTTTCGGAGCGACTCGCTCACCAGTTTGAACAATCACAACTCCTATCAACGCCAGATTAAGCTACGTCCATAGTTGTCGAGTAAATGATACAGGCAGATCCAGGATCCAGAATCTTAGCTAGAGCCCGTACGGCGTTTATAGATTTTGGGGTCCAGGGAGGCTGCAATCCGGTCCAGCGCCTTGCCCAGCGTCTCCAAGGACGCGGCGTAGGAAATGCGGATGCAGCTGTCAGCGCCAAAGGCGTCCCCGGGCACGACAGCGACCTAAAGTAGTTGAGCAGGGAAAAGCAATGTTAAGAAAAGCCTACGTGCCGAATTTAACATCCGGGATCCGTACAAACGGAACGGTGAAGGGCACCTCTGGGTTTGACTTTAGGATGCTTGGGGTAGAGAGAGCAAGCTGTTGTTGCTCGCGCGGTGCAGGATCCTTGGCCCATCCTCCCTTACCCTATCTTCCAGCTCACCAAACAGTAAAGCATGTATATGTAAGTATATATATATATATATATGTGTATGCATGTATGTGTGTATGTATGTGTGTATGTATGTGTGTATGTATGTATGACTTAGATTACACTGTGGGCCGCGAGAGCCGGGGGCCGAAGCCGAAACACAGCGCAAGGGTCGGGAGCACACAGCACAAGTATGTATGTATGTACGTATATATGTATGTATAGATAAATACATATATACATACAAAAGTATATATATATGTTTATATACTTACGTTGGCCTTTTCGATGAGGTAGCGACAAAAGGTGTCCGAGTCGGGTACGGGCCCAAAGCCGTCCGCATGTGCGCCGGGACCGAAGAAGGCGCTCATTTCGGGTAGCACGTAGAAGGCGCCGCTGGGCTCAGCCAGGTTGACTCCAGGGATGCCGCGCAGCCGAGCGCACACAAAATCCTGGAGGGTATGATTATGGATTGATCCCGGTAGATATCTCGACCAACTTACCAATGCTGGGACCAACTTGGACGCTCATAAATCAAGCAACCCAACAGCAAAGTAAAACAAAGTACATTTGAAGGAAAAAACAATTAATATAAGTGCACTTACCAAAGTTTAGTACTTGTACTGCAATATTACAACACCAAGGTATAGCATTTAAGCTTTTGCCCTTTCGTGCCTCCTATAATTGTTGCAACAACTGCTACGCGGGTTTCAACGTTCCTCTTGCCACGCACCCGTCGCTCTTGAAATGCCCTGACCATCTGCTGCACCGGCTCTCCGCCGCCCGGCCCCAGCGCCAGGGCTGCCAAGGCGGCCTGCTGGCTGATAGATGAGGCGCCTGAAGTGGACTGGGATTGGATGATGGCGGCAGCCTTGGCGTAAATGCGCGGCGCAGCCAGATAGCCAAGACGCCAGCCGGTCATAGCGTAGGCCTAGGGAAAGGGCCGAGGGAAGGCACGTCGCCGACTCAGAGAAGGCCCCAATGGAAAACCCTTACATAAGGCCCCAGATAAACCCCCTTCACGCTAGAACAGAGCCGGGGTATAGGACACGAAATGGAAACCTTTGACCCGGATCAGTGGCGGGGTTGGCTGCGAAGAAAGGAAGTCGAGGTGGAGGTGGAGGAGGTGATGGCGTCGGCGTCGGCGGCATCAGCGGAGCAGACGAGCACCCAGAGGTGTGCTGTGTAGCAGCCAAGGTAGAGGATGCGGGCGGTGGACGACGACGACGACGACGACGACGGAGCAGAACGACGCAGGGAACGGCAGAAGAAGACGGTTGTAGAGCCAATAAAACGCTATGCTCAGGCGCTGGCGAACCCCAAATCCTACATCCTATGTACCTCTCGGCGGGTAGGGAGGGGAGAGAGGTTGGGAAGCCGCCCATTGCCATGCAGCCACACTCATCTACGACTGAAACACAGCGGGCCAACGCCACGAGCCGCCATAGCCCACGGAACCCTACGTTCGCCGCACTTGCCGCCGCCACCTACTACCCCCGAACCCCATTCCAGGACACCCTCTCCCAAATCCAACCCATGCGGGTCGTCGGACCCTCCTCGGGCCCTCCATGGCTTCAGTCCTATTTCATCGTTGCGTACCTTGGAGAAGCCGTTGACCGTGAGGGTGCGGTCCCACATGCCAGGCAGCGCGCCAAAGGACACATGTTTGGCTGGTGCATACGTGATGTATTCGTAAATCTCGTCCGACAGTACGAGCAGCCTAGGATGGGCGCCCACCACGCGCGCCAAAGCCTCCAGGTGCTCCCTGTCGCATGTCCCGCGGTTTGACGGGGCGCATACATACACATTCATATATACATGAACATTTATATGTACATTTACATATTAAAATGGACGGGAAAGGATTGGGGAAGGAAATGTGGATCGCCGAGTGTGGGTGAACCAATGAAGTGTGTGGGGGGCCCCACAGCAGGGGGAAAGAGACGGGGCCCACCTGGAGGCTCGTCCAGCTAATGGAGAGCGATTGGGGCCAGGGGACGGGAGACGGCGATGTTTCCGATGGGGCGAGGGGCATAAGGGCTGCCCTTGATGGCAGTACTTCGGTGTCTCAAAGAAACAATCAAACAAACAAACAGACGAACACGTTCACACGTGCGATATCCTTCCCCACATCCGCCCCACACGCCGGCCGGCTAGTTCGTTGGTTTGTCGGGTGCCGCAATAATATAGCACGTCATGGCGCGCAGGACACAAACCCAGATGATCACCATCAGCTCTCATCCTCTACTGCTTCTTGCACGTAATTCCCCTCTTTCTCCCCCCCCCCCCACACACACGCCTGAAGGCTTACTTGGGGTAGACAGCCCCCGTGGGGTTGGAGGGGCTGCACAAGATGAGCAAGCGACTACGGGGAGTCAGGGTCGCTGCCAACTTCTCAGGGCTCATCAGAAAGCCCTCCTCGGGGGTCGTAGGCACCACCACGGGCGTCGCATTCGCCAGCCGTACCATCTCAGTGTACGACACCCAGTACGGCGCCGGGATAATGACCTGGCAGCGGAAAGTATGGGGGAGAGGTTCGCAGGCGGGCGGGCATGACGAGAAATAATTACATGCAAAAGATTTGCAAACACAGGACTTCGAAGTCCATATGGCAATCGAAAGCAGCAATGACCCCTAGCTAGCTCCGGAACCTTGTTCCCAACAGTTACACTGGAATGTGGTGCGGACCGAATAGTCGATGATGTGGTTGGAGTCCCCACAGTTTGGCGCGGAAGCCGGGGTTTGGACGAGAAGGAGAGCCAGGTGGCTATGTAAACGTGCTACCCTAACTTGGCAGGACGGTGGCCGCGGCGGCACTCGCCTCGTCTCCGGGTGACACGGTAGCCAGTACCGCCTGCCAGATGGACTGCTTGGCGCCATTGCTAACCACAACCTCATCCGGACTGTAGCTCAGACCGTTGTCATCTACACGAGGCGCGGCGCGGCGCGGCGCGGCGCGTGGCGGGTGAGGGGTGGGGAGATCGAGCAGCAGAGAGCTGACTGAAAACACATCCGCGGACATCGCGAACTGACTGCGCGAACCGTAAGGCCCGCGTCGGTCCGCATTAGGGGAATGTAAGCAAGCAGTGTAAGTGAGCATCATACGGCACTTCGATGGGCGGAATGCCGCGGGGACTGTCGGAAGGAAAGGCGAGAGGACGGTCTGACCCGCGGAAAGCGTTGACTTGCTTGAACGGCACGAGGGAAACAGATGAGCCGCCGCTTTTTCCTGGTTATCCAGGATGCAGACCAGCTTTCGATCATAACCAGCAGCGACAGCGACAGCGGCGGCCGCGGCAGCAGAAGACGGCATGAGTGCAAAAGGGAGTATGCAAAGAGGTAGTGCCCCCAAGTGGCGAAAGCCACCAGGTAACCAGCGCCCCACAAAGCTTAGTACTGTACCCTGCTGCCCTTCACTGGCCTTCACAGAGTACATGCCGTGCGTCTGCGCCTTCCCCGTCCACGCCTTCGCTTCTCCTGCCGCTGCCGCTGTTCGCCGCGCCCTGGTGCCGGCCCCCTACCAGCAACGCTCCTTCAGCCCCTGGCTCCCAGCCCCTCGCCGCTAACCCCACATAGCCCTTTCACACAGTCCATCTAGCGGCGCCCTCGCCATGAAGCATCACCCCATCCTCACATCGCGCTTCCCGAAGCCGTCAGTACCTAGCCTCGCCCCGTGACGCCTTTTGCCCCTTCCCCCCATAGGTTGCCCATGTGTTTCCCCACGTGCAATGGAAACCCGCCCCTTCTTTCTCTTCTCCTTCCAGGCCCACGATCCCACCCTGGAGCTTCTTGCAAATTGCCTTCCTCAGAGCGGTGGTTCCCGTATTGGGGGTGTACCGGGTGTAGCCCGCCCGCAGAGCAGCCACACCCGCTTCCACGATGGGCGCGGGGGTGTCAAAGTCGGGCTCGCCGGCTGCAAGGCCGATGACCTATTCGCGCGGCGCGAGGCGTGGCATGTACATAAGGGAAGGAGGAGAGGGAAGGGAATGGTTAAGACGTACACAGGCGCATGCGTGTGAGCGCGTTGGATGGGCTTGGGCATGTCCGCGGCTTGGAGAGAAATGCATTTTATCAGGACCGGGTGTGTGGTGGAAAGGAATGGGAATACATTGCAAATGGAGGCGGGCGTCCCATTAAGAGCTCCGGTCCGTTCAAGAGTTCCGTTACGCGGGGGCCACCGTACAAGAGTTCCGGGGGTGCTCGTGGGTAACTTTTCCCAAGGCCGTATGTTGATTTCCCGGTATGCTGATTTCCCGGACTCACATCGATGCCGGCTTCCTTCATTGAAGTGGCAAGGTCTGTCAGCGCCATTGTCTTTGACGGCTTGACCGACGCAACAAGGGGATTGAGCGTCGTGTCGACCGGGACAACATTAGACGTAGGCGCTGCTGCCGCTGCGGCCATGCTTATTGTTTTAGCACGGGTAGCTGTGATAACGCTGCTGGTAATCGGGCAATGCGGAGTCGTCGCCCTCGCAAGGCGTTCGATGCAAGTGCGACCTCCGCACGCGATTGATCCGTTGTGTGATCTACTATGTGCGGTAGAATTGTGCATAACAAACATGTCTCTGCCAATTTCTGCTGCCGATCCTGAAGGATGCGGAGGCGGCTAATGGGATAGCGAGGTACCCAAATCAGTGAGCCCGGCAGTTCATCTGATTTTGTGCGTGTGGTCCAGCAAGCGCGCTGTAAGCAGGTAGCTTTTCTCGGCTGTTTCCCTTCCTACTCCGTACGGGCGCAGCACGAGACCGCAGCACGATTCCCTCAAAACAACTAAATAGAAATTTGCAGAACAAACCCTTTTTCCATTCTGAGCTTGCACGATGGTAATCTTTACGTGTAAAAAGTATGGTTCGAGTTGTACCGGTATACAATTTGGCGCCTTGTACCGTAAAAAAGTTTTCGGTTGCAAAACAGTGTGTGGCTTTTCCTCCTATCCGTTTCATTTGAGCTGAAGTAGTGCTGAAGGAAGCATATTATCTGGGAAAAATATGCGACCGCGGAGATGTCGGTTGGCGCGACTTGAAAGCTGCGGACAGGTCTAGCTTGCAGCGAGCTACCGGACCACCTGATATGGCCGGGACTTTGCAGGTATGCATATATCTTGTTTGGCACCCCATAAAGGCGCTCCTGCGAAGAAGGCCCTTGCAGGAGTGCTGCCAGCCGGGTTTAAGAAACCCAGATACCCCCATCCTGTCCTTCCTCTCCCTTCCCTCCCTCAACTATCAATCACATTCATCCCCTCCTTCCCCTCGAAAATCATCCTGAGAAGAATTACAACCGGTGGCCGCTCGCCTTGCGTTGGTCTAGGACTCTTCATACTTACTAATTCCGTCTAATTTTTTCAGAATGTATTTTCCTTTTCTATACTCTCATCAGGCTGGTATCGGCGGGGATAGAGGCGGAGGCAGCAGTAAAGGCGCAGCCCGCAATCCCTTACCACCCTCACCCACCAGCCACGCCGCTGCTCCTCAGGACCGCGTCCCGGCAGCAACCGGGCCGTTCGCAGGAGGATCCACCGAAGGCACCCCCTGCCGCAACAGATCCCACTCCCTGAAATCTGATCTGGGTCGCCCGCAAAGCTTCGGACAGCTTCCCCTGCTTTCCACCCTAGACGAGCCCAGCCGCCTCCAACTCTACGACGCCTACACGGATGTGCTCGTGAAGAAGGCGAGCAAGCGGCAGCAGCAGCGGCAGGGCGATGCCGCAGCTGCAGCCGGCGGCGCTGCCACTGCCGTCGTTGCGTCCATGTCTTCCGAGGATTTGATGCGTTTGCTTCCCGGGCAGCTGGAGTGGCAGGTCGTGCTGGGGGACGTGCAAGCCCCCACAGGGCAAATGTGAGTGAGTGAGTGAGTGAAGGGGAAGGGGAAGGGAGCGTCTCTCATTCCTCCCCTCCCTGGAACACGGAAAGAAAAATCTCATTCTGCTAGACCCATGTCTGGATGTCCGTATGTATATTAAACCACTTGTGCCTTGTGCCCATGTCTGTGCATATGTCTGTGTAAAGTAGGTATAATTTTAGTTTTACTAAAAAATGCAAATAAACAATACCGGCTGTTAAAGCGAGATTAATTTGGAATTGTTCCATATTTTTTATTTTACTTGCGAGTATGTGCAGATTCGGTTTGATTTTGAGTTTCTCGACATTGCTTGCAAGGTCTACTAAACTAGGCAACCCAATATTGCTTGAATAGGGTCTAGTTTACCAGAACCTATTAACCATACAGAGACTGTCTGTTATGATGTTGTTATTGTATACTGTTTCTCACTCGTGGGGGTGAAGGTATACATTTTCACGAGTGGCCTGGCAGTCCCAACATCGGCGCCGTCATCCTTGTCATCGTGATATCACCCCATGTGTGGCGACATCTGGGTACTCAGCACCCACCATCACTACCACCACCACCACCACCACCACGGGCTCATCCGAGTGGAAACGTAAATGAATTCCATATTTAGTATTTCTGCCGGATCAACGGCGACGTCAACTCCACGCCTGGTGGTCGGGTGGTCGGCAGGTGTCATTAGAACCGGGTCCATCACCGTTCAAAAGGCATGGGGATGCATCCACCCTCTCATACGGTTAAGGGATGTCTACCCCAACTTCTGTCGGGGTTTTGATCCTGGGTTTGCCTTGGTGGACGCTATTTGCCTCACCTTAGCATATCTACTTATTGTGTCTGGAGCCGTGTACATATCTACACGTTCCGAAGGAAAAAAAGAGGTGTGCGGGTGGAGGGTTAGCAGGAGTGGGAGTGGGGTGTTTAGGCCGGGCTGGAAAGACTTCGACATGACGAGGACCACGATGAGTACCCGATCTCCCTCCGCAACATGGAACTCCCTCCCCGTGGCATGCTGCCGACTTTCCTGTACCCCTCACATCCCTCTGCCGGCCGCCGTCGTCCTCAAAATCCCATCCCGCGGGACCGCCCGGCATCTCCAGCCCCCCCCCCAACCCCCTCCCCTAGCATTCCTCAACCTAATTAACTCCCCCACCCCATCCCATTCCACCCCATCCCACCCCAGCTTCACTCGCTCGTGATTCGTCTTCCCACCCCACCCCACCCCACCCACCCCACCCCGTTTGGTCTTTGGGCTTCAAAACTTAATTCCCCCACCTCCCCCTCCTGCTCCCACTCCCATTCCCCCGGCAGCGGCGTGGCCGCCTTAAAGCTTCTGGGGTTCGTTCTGCAGTCTCCTGCGGCGGCTGGGCAGCTCCCCGGTGGGTCATGGGTTCGGTGGTGATGCTGGTGAAGGCAAAATTGCGGTTTCTTGTGTTGCTGTGGAAATATTGGAGTGACCAAATGTTTTGGTCCGACAAGCAATCCTGTTCAGCTGGTGGGTAGGCGGGCACCCGGGTATTAGAGGGGGCCAGATTTCCTCATGTTGGTGCATCCCTATCTACCTACCTGCTGCATCTAATGACTCCCGACTACCTGACTGCCTGGCCATCTGCCTGCCTGCATCGGCGTGTTGGCTAGGCCAAGTGGGAGCCACAAAAAAGAATTCCAACTACATATCATATTCGAACGGGAAAATCTTATATAATCACGTTTACAGCTCGCGCTGAGATTTGAACTCAGGTCGGTGGATTCAGAGTCCACAGTGCTAACCACTACACCACGCGAGCACTGCATGTTAGAAGTCATAAGCTGAAACAATAGGTTTGGTCAATACGTTGTTGTCAGAACGCCGTTCTGTCGTCCAATCCGGCATGCTGCTTACTTACAGTCACATCCAGTCAAACCCTTGTGAGACTAGTTAGGCTAATCAACTCCGTAGAGGATAAAACAATTTTGCACGTGTCCAGCATAAAAAGATATATATACATGTTGATGTAAGACACATTTCGGGCTTTCGAATTATGACCTGGTTTCTCTACTGGGTTTTAGGTGCATGGTGTAGAGAAAGGAGGGGAAGAAGAGACCTTGTGAGGAACACATGTACGGAAAAGCCCAGTGATAACCTCAAGATCTTATCGAATGCCGGCGGGTGGTGTTTCCCAACTTTCGGGTGGGGTTAGGGGTGTGCCAGGTGTTTGTGATTGAAGACCCCGGGGCGAACCCCTCGTGTGTGTGTATGGGGTGGGGTTGGGGGGTAGGCGAGCCCCTGTGGCTTAGAAGGTTCGGGAGGGGGGGGGGGTAGGGCGCAGTTGTGAGTTTCCTGCTACTTTTCTGTGTGCTACCTTCCGCGGGTTTCGCTCGTTTGGGGAGGAGGGGCGCCCTGTTTCCCCCCCGTTCCCTCGTTCTCCTGATACTTCTCCGAGCTCGCACCCGCCTTTTTCCTCTGAACCTCCTCCCCCATCCCCCCATGGCAGCAGCTTTAATCGTGTGTGGTTCGTCTTTCCCCATCCCCCCATCTCACCAGAGCAACGCCCCCACACGTTTCCCCACACGCAGAGGAGCATTGTGGGCGCCTGGTGCACGTGCTACTGGAGGGCATGCGGAGGGAGGTCAATAAGGTAAAGCGGGGGAGAGGGGGGGAGAGAGTGGGGGAGGGGGATGCATCAGATCCAAACACAAGGATGTGTCAGGTCGCTTTCCCACCATCTCTTAGTCCACTATCCGTACACGTGTCCCGCGACGCAGCTGTTGTACTTCCATGGCTTTCCACCCACAGGACACCTGTACCCCGCGTCCCCGCCGCCACCCCGCGGCCACACCACACACACATAGACACGCCCTGTCGCCCGGTCTTGTCCGGGTGAGGGTTTCCTTGCCTCCTCCCTCCCGCCCTCCCTCCCTCCCTTTTTTAGTTTGTCAGATGGGAGCTGGTTGCTTGCCTGCTGGTTGCTCTGGACTTGGATCGGCGTGCGGGTTTCACACGTGTATTACCCCCCTTTCCCCCGGCCTCCCCTACCGCCGCCTTCCCGCCCCCTCCTCAGGGTCGCTGCAAGCTCTCCATGTGGGTAGTCCAGACTCAGCAGCTACCCCCCAGCTGCCTCTGCGGACAGGGGGCCGCCCTGTTGGAGGCGCTGGGGTGTTGCCTGCCGCTTGATAACCCCTGGCAAAGGCAGGTACCAACACAGCGTCGGAGGGGATTGCGGGCAGTTTCTGTGAGTTAAGGCGCGGCTGTCGTAGTGTCCCTTCGTAGATGCGATTGTATTTGTAGATATTTGCTGCTATGTGTAGCTGCTGCTGCTGCGGAGAGGCGTCGGGTGTGTGAGCTGAGCGCTGCGCCCACTGAGCGGCTAAGATTGCAGCAACAGAAACGCCAGCGGCAGCAGCAGCAGCAGCAGCAGGAACAAAAGGAGGAGGGGGTGAAGGGTGGAGTGAGGGTTTAGGAAAGGGAAGCGTGCCGTGGCGCTGTCCTGCGCTTCGTTGCTAACTGTCCGATTATAGTCTACTACACCCCTCTCCCCCTTCTTCCCTGTTCGAGTGCCCCTGCTCAACACACCGTTTCCCTCGTCTTACCCCCCCCCCCTCCCTCCTTTGTCGGCCTGGCTGGTGGCTGCTCCCCGTCAGCCCCCTGATGTCCTTGCAGGCGGTGTGGGCGGTACAGCGCTTGATGGCTCAGTTGCCTGATGAGGCAACCCGCCAGGCGGGCAGCTGGGCGCCAGCGGTGTGGACACTGATGCTGGCGACTGCCCCTGCCCCTGGTGGGGAGGGGGCCCCATCGGGGGGCAGCGCGGTGAGTGGGGTTCCGACGGCGGCAGCGGCCGCTGGTGAATGGTGTTGAGAGATCAGCGGGCCGGGAGGGTTGCTTCTGTAGGTAGGTAGGTAGGTAGGTAGGTAGGTAGGTAGGTAGGTAGGTAGGTAGGTAGGTAGGTAGGTAGGTAGGTAGGTAGGTAGGCAGGTAGGCAGGTAGGTAGGTAGGCAGGTAGGTAGGTAGGGTATATGTATGTATCTATGTAAGGATGTGGTCGTTGTGGCGTATAAATACGTATGTCTACGTTTTTTCATGATCTAAGTCGGGAGAACGGGGAGGTGCTGGAGGCGGTGTGTATGTATCTAGAATGGCAGGAAGGAACTGAGTTGCCAAGCTGACCGCACGTACGGCGGGTACGGCGGTGTAAGACTGCGCGTGGCGTTTTTGTGGTAGCACGCGGTTGGTTTGTTGTTGTTCTTGTTGTTGCTGTGGTGGTGGTGGTGGTGGTGGTCAGCCCTCCTAGGAGTCCGGCTGTCCCCTGCTAGCCACACCTTCTTCCCCCCTCCTACACACCCCTGTCCTCTCCTGGCCGAGTATGTCCCCTCTGGGGCCGGAGCTGGAGCTCAAGAGAGTTTGGGGGTACTCGGGCCCGTCCATATAGCACTATGAACGCCATAGTAGCGGTTTGCGGTACCGGGTGGAGTCTCCCCGCCCCGAAACCTGAAGCCGAGCCCTGGCCCCCTGACCCATTCCTTCCGCCTCCGATAACTCCTTATTTACCCGCGCGGGCGTCCGTCGCCAGCCCTCCAAGGCCGACAGCTACCAGCAGATCCGCGAACATGCCGTACAGCTGACGCGCCAACTGGCGGCGGCGCTGGCGGCGCGGCGGCGCGGCGAGCCGCTTCCTGCTGCCGCGGCCGCCGCCAGCCCCGCGAGTTCGGCCAAGATCAGTGGCGGTGGCGGCGGCGGCGGCGGCGCTTCCGAGGATAAGGTGACGGCGGCGGCGGCGGCGGAGGCCGAGCTGGTTGGCCGGCAGATGGCGTCGCGGCTGACGGGGGGCTTGTTGACAGAGGTGGCTAAGATGGTAGGTGGCAGCCAAGGCGAAGGGCCAGCTGAACTAAGTCCAGCGTAGCTGACCAACCCAAAGCGCTGTGTGTGTAGGGGTGTGTAGGGGTGTGTAGGGGTGTGTAGGGGTGTGTAGGGATGTGTAGGGGTGTGTAGGGGTGTGTAGGGATGTGGAGGGGTGGGAGGCCAGGACAGGAAAGGCGGGCACACGCAGAAGAAAAACGTCGGGGACGCGGAAGGAACTTCCGAGACTAGAAACATGAGATTACACAGGCCGGGATAAGGCCCGGGTAAGGCAGGGAAGTGAACGCGGGTGCCTCGTGGGCAGGTTAGGATTACGAGAGATTGAGCAAGCAAGAGGATCAGCTGAAAGAACGGAACCTACTTTGCCCATTCCGCCACCAGCCACTTTTAACCCCCTTCCCCCTCCTCCTCCCCAAAGGGAGGGGCTCCACGAAACACATCACCCCTTCCCCCCTTTCCCCCGTGGGCCCCCAACTGCTGTTGTTGGTTTCCAGTTGGTTAGTTCGTTGCCGCTGTCCTAGGTGAGTCTTTTGAAGAGACCAGCGGTTTTGTCCGTATGCTCATTTAGGCCTGTCGTATGGATTTATAAGTACAGCCCCTATAGTCGCTAAGCACATCGGCAGCAGCGGTCAGCGGGCGGCGTGCCCTTCCCATTAACCTACGTACCTTCTCCCCCCGTGCTCGGTCCTTCCAAACCCATGCCCCACTGCCCAAACCTCCCACTGCCCAGGTCTCCAGGGTGACTACCCTGCCGCGCGGGTGTGCCGCCCCGGAGCCGGCAGTGGAGGAGGCCGTGGCGGCGATTGGAGCCTGGGGGGCGGCGGTGCGGGTGCTGGGGCCGGCGTTTTTGCGTGTGACTGGCCTGGGGCAGAAAATGCTGGATGTGAGTGTGGCCTTGACGTGCAAAGGGGTGGTGGTGGTGAGGAAGGGAAGGGGAGGGGAGGGGAAGGGAAGGAGAGGTCAACCTGGGTATCACCCGCCATCAGGCATCGCTATCACCGACACCCATTACCCAGCGCTACTACCACTCACCGCAATCTAATCGCTCGCGTGTCAGCACCTTGTCCTTCCCCCCACAACTTCTTCTTCACTACGTCATCCCGAGGTCGCCGCACTTCAAGAACGCCTTTTGGTCAGTTCTACGTCTGGTACACTCTTGCCCTGGCAGCACCTTCACTCGTTCGTGGTTCGTCTTTCCCCCCACCCCTGCCCAAACCCCCCAACCCCACCCGACCATCCCTGCCCATCATCACCACCCCGCCTCACAAGAATCCACCTCCCCACCACCTCCCCCCACTCCCCGCTGCACAACCCTCCTGCCCTTCCCCCCACCCCCCCCCCA
>NW_003307546.1:2754631-2781658 GCF_000143455.1 Volvox carteri f. nagariensis | reverse complement strand
CTTCGCCGCGTGGAGAGACGTGTGCGACATACTCCACGGGAACGGCGAACTGCAGCCGCAACCACCACAACCACAACAAGCCGGATTAGGACAAGGACATGGTGGTGGTGGTGGCAGCGCGTCATCAAGTGGCCTCAGTCACCTTCGGCTGACGGTGGCGCCCATCGAGCACGCCGTCAAGCACGACAAGTAGGTGACGAGAGGGGCGGGTGGGAGGTGTGTGGGGGGGGTGAAATGGGAGGTGGGGAGGTGGGAGGCGGGGAGTGAGCAGCTAGAGGGGGAGCAGTAAGGGGGGGTAAGGGGGGGAAACGAGGTGCCAATGGGTTTGGCACTGCGTGTGCACCCGGCAGGGCCCTACGTATGTATGTCTGTGTGTTTGTGTGTTTTGGAAGACTGGGCTGTGCGAGTGGGAAATGGCGACCGGGGGGAGGGTAGTGGTTGACACGCACACACACACGCACACACACACACACACGCACACACACACACACACACACACACGCACGCACACTTGAGAGCAGCAGGTTTACCACCACCACCCCAGGAATGGGTCACACCTGCAGCGAGAGGTGGGAGTAACTTGCTGAATGTGCACGGATCCCGCGGTGGCCCCCTTTCCCCCTTACTAATCCGCATCCACACCCCGTCGAAAGGCGGCCGGAGGTCCGCCATGCCGCATTGGATTGCTGGCAGCACCTCATCAAGCTGCTAACGCGCTCGTGCGATGCGGGCGACGGCAACGGAGTTGGCCAGTACGCGGTCACTTGCGATGATGATGGCGGCGGCGGCGGCGGCATGGGGCCGCGAGGGCACCTGCAATCGGCGCTGGCCGCCGCCATCTCAACACTGGAGTTTTCGGATCTGCAGCGGATGCAGCCAATGCCGTACATGCATCCGTACGTGCCTCACGCCGCCGGCGGCGGCCACCGGGCCCAGCAGGTGCCTGGGGACTAGGGCAGTGGTGGGAGTGACGTGAGTAGGGAAGGCACTGCCGCAGGTGCTGTTGCGAGCGATGTGGCGACGGCAAATAGCGGCGGCGGCGGCGGCAGTGCGTGCATGTCCGTGCCGGGGCCATTGCCGGGAGTTACCAAGGGCGATGTGCGGGGTGAGGGTGACAGCCTGTGTCCACACAACCACCCCGAACCCAACTTCCCGCGACCTGCCCCGGCCGCCCCGGGTGTGTGTCCAACCCCCCCCGGGGGCCCCGCCGGTAACCCCCGCGGCTGTGAGAGGTGACAGAAACTCAAACAATGTCAATGGGAGTTATCAACCGCCTCACAACCACCTCACAACCACCTCACAACCACCTCACAACCACCTCATTCTTTCCCGCAGCTGCTGCCGCGAGACCCAGTGGGGGCCGTGTCGCCTGCCGTGTGGGCTGTGGCGGTGGTGCCGGTAGCGAAGGTGGTGCTGCTGCAGGTGGCTGCACCGCCGCCGCCGCCGCCGGGAGCGTCGGGTTCGGCCGCCGCGGCCTCAACTTCTCCGGCTACGGCTACACCGGCGGGACTTGGAGGCGGCGGCGGCGGCGGCGGCGGCGGCGGCGAGGTTCCTGACCACCGGGTCGCGGAGCTGCAGCTGGTGAGCGCATCGGAAGGAAAAGGGTTGGGCTGAGGTTTGTCGTACGACGGTAAGGAAGTTGCTGAGTTCGGGTAGCGCGATGGTTTCAGAGCTGTATGGCTCCATGGCTGCGTTCAGAGCTGTATGGCTGGCTGGTTTTCGTTAGCTTTCCGTTAGCCCTCTTTCCTGTCGTAGCAGTGCTTGTAAGAGGGGGGCCCCGGCAAGCAATGCGATTGATGGGTTGCTGAGGGTGACGACTGCCATCTCGTCGATAGGGGGGCTCGATGCCGCGACCTGTGGTAAGTCTGGTGGTCGTACAGCAGTCCGATCACCATCATCATCACTATCCCATCGGCTTGTCCACTTTACTGCAGATGCACATGCACATGCACATGCACATGCAAATGCACATGCACATGCCGGGCGTCCGCATCGCTGTGTCTGTCGTTCTTCCAAAAACGTGCCCGGCCCCCGGCTCCCTGCCTGGATCTCGGCAGGTGCTGGCCACTCTGACAAGTACGACATGTACGGCAATCATGAAGCCGCTGGCGGAGCTCATTCTGGTTACGCTGCCGTCCCCGCTACCACAACCGCTACCACCCGGCGGCGGCGGCGGCGGTAAGACGGGGTGCCCGGCATCTGGTCCAAAGCAGCCCGGGGAAACCACACCCCCTTACGTGTGGACCGCAGCGGCGGCAGGTATGAAGGCGGTCGTGACGGCGGCTGCAGCCGGGTCCCGATCCGCGGCTGAGCTGTGGGCCGCGTTGCTGAGGCGCATGTTCCGCTGCGCCGCCGAGCAGGTGGCGGCGGAGGCAGCGGCGGCTGTGCAGCCCGCAGCCTTGCCGCAGCCGCCAGGGCAACCATCGGAACCGGCGGCGGCGGCGGCGGTAGCGGCGGAAGCCGCGAAAGGGTCGGATTCTCCTGCAGCGGCGGCGGCAGCGGCGACGACGACGACGGTGCCGTCGTCGTCTGTGTCACTGCTTGAATCCTGGCAGGCCTGGGGCAACACAGCGGAAAGAGTGTTGTCAATACTCCTGAATACATCGTCGGCGCCGTGCCCCTCGGCATTAAAGGACGAGCCAGACGCGGCCATCGGCAACGGCAAGGCCAGCGCTGGCGGAGGCGCCGCCGGCGATAACAGTGCGAATGGCAACACGGCGTGGACCCTGTGGCTGCAGTTCTGTTGCGCTTCAGTCGCACTCCTGGATCCTTTACCTGCCGACGCCAACGGTTGCGGTTGCGCCGATGCTGACCCGATCGTGCAGCGGTCGCCGCCGCCGCCGCCGCCGCAGCAGCAGCAGCATTTTCAGCTACGCCAGCTACGGCAGAGAGCCGTCCTGCAGCGGCTCCTTCGCGAGCATGCCGGGCCGCAGCTGGTAAGGCTCCTCAAGGGGCTAATTTGGTGGTCGTATAATTCGCCACGTGGGCTTGACGCCGTCAGCGGCGGCGGAGCTGAGGTGGCCCGGCAGCCCGGTGAGCGCCGGGGCTCTTCGGTGTGTGCGGACGCCGTGGTCGTGTGGCTCGCCGTCGGCCGTACACTTGACCCGCTCTCGGCGGCGGCGGACCCGCGCTGCTTGGAATGGTGGGTCAGCTGGCGGGATCAGTTGCGAAGTTTGTTGTTATGCGATGTGTGGGCTCACGCCAGGGTGGTTGGCGCCACCGCCGCTGGCGGCGGCGGCGGCGGTACAGCGGCGGTAGCGGCACCGCGGCTCGCCGCGCTATGCTGCCTGGCATTGCGGCCGCCATCGTCGCTCTCAACCAGATCGCCGCGGCGCAGGCACTGCAGCGGGCCCGATGGCGGCGGTGCGGATGGCGACAGCGACGCCAACGGCGGCGCCAGCCGCCCTAGAGACCGCAGCAAGCGCAGGCCCCGATCGCCGTCGCCATTGCCACGGCGTTCCCCGTCGCCATTGCCACGGATGGCCAGATTGGATCCAAATCTGGATCCAAGACTTCCGTCGGCCGCGGAGACGTGTAGCATTGGGGGCCCCGGGAGGACAGCGACGTGTGGACCTGGCGGCGGCGGCGGCGGCGGCCAGCCGCTGTGTCCGTACACCTGGACGCTGTGGGAGACGGCGGCGGGCCTCCTGACGGGGATGGGGTCACTTGAGGAGGACGCGGCAGGAAAGGGCGGTGGTGGGCAGGCTGCGCTGCTAACGGGGCCCCTGCTCCCTGCCGAGGGCGGCCAGGGCGCCAGCCGGCGGCGGAGGGAAGCGGCGGATGCAGTGGCGCAGCTTCTGACGGCGCCGCTGGAGGCCTTGCTGCTGCCGCAGGCGCAGCCAGGTGTGCGCCTGGACGCAGCTGGTGGGGATGGCTTTGCAGACGGCACGCGTATGGCGGCGGCGTGGAAGGGGCTGCTGGCGGCGTTGCTGCAGCACAGCCGTCGCGCGCAGTACGGCATTGCGTCGGGCAGCCGCGGTGCAGGCAGGTGCGGTGTTTTGACTTCTAGGTTCTGCCCCTGTCCGCCATGTCCAAGGTGTGCCAGATGTAAAGAAACATGGTGAAACCTCGGGCGGCGCCGGACCGTGCGACTGGACGGTTCTTTCTCCATCTTACAGCCTACCAACCACCACTAATGCCACCATGCCTCCTTCAAGCTGTCTCCCCTCTGCTGACGTGGCATTCACTCCCCTTGGCAGGCCTGATGGTGTCGTTGTTGCCGCACAAGGCGTTGCTGAACGCCTGTGTGAGCTGCTACACGTGCATAACGCCGACGCGAGCCGCCGGACGCCCGCGGCCGCCGGGGTCGAGGAGTCCGCAGCCCGGGGGGTGTCGGCAGCCTCAGCGGTAGCAGCGCTCCCCGCACATGCACCGGCATGGCGTCTGCTCGCCGTGGCCACAACTGCGCTGGCGCGGCACCTTACGTCAACGTACGACGCCGCGTCGTCGTCGCCGGCCGCCGCCGCCGCCGTCAGCAGCAGCATTACCCAGGAGGGTCCGCGATTGCGGACGCCGCCTCCTGCCGCCAATGGCAGTACCTGTACGACACCAATGAAAGGGAGTGCCGCCGCCGCCGCCGTCACGGCGACGATGACTCCGCGCTGTTCGCCCTTGACGCCGCCGCCCAGCACACCAGGCGGTGGGGGCAGTGCCGCTGCCGCCGCCGCCCTAACGCCCCGTCGAACTCGCGGCGGCAGCTTGGAACCCGTGGGTCCAACCGCTTCAGCCGCGGCGTCTCTGGCCGCCGCCGCCACTGCGTCCGTACCCGGAGGCGTGTTGCCACCGCCGTCGACGGCCTCAGCATCTGGCGCTGCACTGGGGCCCGAGCTGCTGGGGGCATTGGTGACGGCCGCCACAGCGGCAACGCTGAGGTCTGCTGGGGACTGGACTCCTTTGAGCACGGTGGTTCCGGAGCACTCCTGTGGCGGCGGCGGCGGAAGTGACAACGGCAACGGCACCAACGGTCTCAACGGCCCGCAGGAGGCTGCGCATGCTGTTAACAGGATCATGGAAAACCCGGTTTCGGGGCTAGGCGGCTTAACGGACACGGCAGCAGCCATGCAGCAGCAGCAGCAGCAACTGGAAGGCCTGTGTAGCTGTGCGGCGACGGATGCATTGACGGAGGCGCTGGATGCCGTACCAGATGTGCTGATGCCGCTGGCGCGACTGTCGGCAGGCGGGATGGTCGGGACGAACTCTGCGGCCGCCACTGCCGCCGTCACCGCTGACACAGCGTTGCAGTCGCTACAGCTGGCGCTGCTGGCTGTAGTGCGGGATCTGCTGCCGCGGGTGCTGCGCGGCCGCCAACGGCACGGCGTCGACTGCGCCGCGGATGCGGATTCAGGCGCGGTTAATGGTACAGGCGGCGCTGGGGTGGAGAAAAAAAGCGGCGCTGGCGGCGGCGACGCAGCCATGGGCGTACGGCTGGGTGTCGTACATGTCGCCACCGCGGTGACGGCGGTAATGGGGCTCTTGTGTCACCTGCGGCGACGAGGGTGTGACGTCACCGCGCAGCTGGATGGTCTTGCGCCGTTGCTGGCAGCTTGCCTCAGGTACGGATTCGACTGGGGACGTGTTGAAGGATGTGGGGGGGTTCAACTGCTAGCTCATCCTTGTGCTTAAACTTCTTAGGAAAGCTGCAGAGCTGCGTGATCATGTACATTTGTAATGACATCGGACAGTGCTCTTTGGCGGCTGTGCTGTGCTGTGCCGTGTTGTGCCGTGCCTCCCCCCCTTGGGGCCCCCAGGTCGGGCAACCTGAATGAGACCCCTCCCGAGCGGACGACGGCAGTTGTCGATGCAGCGGCGGCGGCGGCCGGGACATCCCCGTCCGCGGCAGCGGCGGCGGCGGCGGCGGAGGCAGCGGAGGCAGCGGTGCTACCGCAAGCAACGGCCCTGGCCTTGGAGTCGTTGTTGGCGGGTCGTATGCCCCGTCTGCACACGCGGGTGGCGGCGCACCTACGGGGGCTACTGCTGCGGGAGCAACAGCTGGCCATAGCGCAGACGGCGTACTGCCAGACCAGAGGCCCTGGGCCGCCGCCGCCAGCTTCGATTGCGGGGGGGCCGGGGGCCGGTAGCGGTGGTGGTGGTGGTGGTGGCGGTGGTGGTGGTGGGCTACAGCTGCTGTTGTTAGAGGTCGCCGCCGGAGCTGGTGGGGCTGATGGAGGTGGGGGCCAGGAGCCAGCGGCGTCAGTGCACGTCGTACCGGCCGTTGATCTCGCACCGCTGGCGCTGCCTCAGGCTGTGCAGCTCGCGGTTGATGAGCGGGCATGGGACGGCACGCTCTTGCTGCCGGACAGCCAGCTTCAGGCGGCGAAGCTACCGAGGCGGACGTATGCGCAGCAGCCGCCGCGGCACCCGCCAACGATGGCCGCACTGGCGGCGCCGCTGCCGCCGCAGCGACATCTCGCCAAAGCACAGACGCCGCCGAGGGATAAGGACGTGCAATCCGGCACGCCAGGCCAGCCAGCCGCGGGCGCCGCCGCCGCCGCCGCTGCCAAGCTTTCGAACCCGGTAGGTCGCCGTACTCCTATCGCTGCCAAGCGTGCCTTCCTAGACTCGCAAACGGAGTACGTCCGCATACCGCCGCCGCCGCCAGCGCCTGGTGGAGCCGCCGCCGCCAGTGCGCCGTCCGGTTGTGGCGGCTCGAAGCGCCGGCGGCGGTGCACTGGCGTCACCACCTATACGGCGCTTGACGGCTCGCAGAATGGACCTGTGGGTCTCATTGGCATCGGGAGCGAAAGCCAGGACCAGGGCTCCGAAGACGAAGGCATCGATGAGGGCACTGTATTGGGAGGTAGTCGCGATGTCTGGGACGGGAAGTGCGCGACCGCGGGCGGCGTCCAGGGCGCCGCCGCCGCCGACGGCGGTGGTGGCGGCGTCGACGGCCCGGTACGTCATCCTTGGCAGGTGACTGGCGCGGCTAATGCGGGCTCCGTTGAGCCCGAAGGATGTACGGCTTCCTTCGCAAAGACGCCGCCGCCTTCTGTGCCGCCGCCTAAACAGCTGCCGCAGCCGCAGCCGCAGCCGCCACCGCCGCTGCCTGACGGGAGCGCGGCAGCTGCCAAAGCCGCCGCCGTCTATTCAGCCGCCACCGCTGTCGCGGTCACCCCTAATGCCGCGCTCGCCAGCGGCGCCAACGATGCAACGGTGCAACCTGCTGCCGCGACGCAGCCGCCACGGACGCCGCCGCCACTACACGGGCACGGCGACGTCGACGTCCCGCCCTCGCATATTTCCGACCCCCTGCCGAGCCATGCATCCGGCCTTCTAAGGAATACAGGAATCTTGTCGTACGGTACGGAGCTGGGGGCTCCAGCACCGGCAGCGGCGGCGGCGGTGGTACAGCAGCTGCAGGGCCAGGAGTCTGGGGCCATGGAGGTCGACCATGTGGACCATGTGGGTATTGAAGCAGCGGCTAAGGTGGAGGTGGGGGCAGCTGCGGCCGAGGTGGAGGCGGCATTAGTGGAGATGGACGAGGAGGAGGAGGAGAAGGAGGAGATGGAGATGGAGATGGTGCCGGACTCGCTGGATCCAAACGCGCCGCACCTCGAAGAGCAGCAGCAGCAGCAGCAGCAGCAGCAGCAGTGCCACAATTACAACCACCGACGCCACAATCGCCACCGCGCGCACGGCGGGCTCGGCTTGGGCGTAGATGTAGATGTGGGCGGGGTGGTGGAGCTGACCGCGCACGCGCCAAGAGACGTAACAAGTAGTGGTGCCTGTGGGGGTGTACGGCGAGCTGAGGCCGCGTCCGCCGAAACGCGCATGTTGAGGTCTGGGGGCCCCGGCGCGACCAACACGGCCGCCGCCACCGCCCATGTCCCTGCCAACGCAAACTCTGGCGACGCGGCCGCGGATGGCCGTGGCGACGGAGGCGGAGGTAGAGGTGGCGGCAATGTCGGGCCGGCTCCAGCTGCTCAGGGTTTGACGTCATCGCGGCTAGAAAAAGGAGACGCTCTCGCGGCGACTGTGTCCCAGGGAGGCGACCGTTGCGGGGCCTCGGCGGCACCCTTGGCGCCGGCCGCCGCTGCAACAACGCTTTCGGATGACATCAGCGGCGCGGCGGTGAGTACGGCAGCGGCTACGGCCGCTGAGCTGCTGACGGACGGCGCATCCCAACTGGACCTGGCGGAGGGCTGTGACGTCACATGTACGGGTGCAATGGGCGCCGCTGGCCCGAGGGCGGCATGGCTCTCCCCTGCAGCTGGAGCCTGTGCTCCGCGGCTGCGTAGCTGCACCGACGGATCGTCATTGCGTGCTCGGCCTCTTCCCATACCTTGGGCCGCAGCCGCCGACCCAGTAGCACCAACAGCCGCAGCAGCAGCACCACCACCAACAACAACAACACAGCAAGCCATGGCGGTGCGCATTGGTATGGAGGCTGTCGCACCCCCCCCGGTGGCGAGGCCAGCCGCCGTTGCCGCTCCTGCAACTGATGCCGCTACTAATGCTACTTCTATGTACACCGTCGCCGTGGCGGCAGTGGACGGAGTGGATGAGCTATTAATGGAGCCTACTCAGCAGCAGCAGCAGCTGCAGGAGGCGGCCGTCGCGGCCGCCCTCCGGCGGAAGCGCCAACGGGGCCAGGTAGACCCCGCTGCGGCCGCTGCTGCCGCTGCCGGTATCGCCCAGGGTGGCGGACTCTGCACGGCGATTGGCAACGGTGCAACACCCGATGGAGAGTCAAGTGGCGCTGACGTCGGCTCAAAGCGTCGCAAATGCGGTACGGGCGACCCGCAGCAGTCGGGGGCCGGCGGTGACGGCGGTGACGCCTCCGCCGGGGGATTAGGGATCGCCTCTGCGGGGTTGCCACTGCAGCCGCTGCATAGGAAGCATGTGACGACGCCAAGCGGCAGTGGTACCGCTGCAATGGCTGTAGCGGGCATTGGCGGCGGTGCCGGCGCAAGGGGCACAGGTACTGACTCCGCCGCTGCCCGTATTAACACTTTCATTGCGTCCGCTGCTGCTACTGCCACGGCGACTGCCACTGATACTGCTGCTGCCCGGCCGGGCGCGGAGCTAGGCGGTGTGAAACCAGGTACTGCTACTGCTGCTACTGCTGCTACTGCTGCTACTGTTGCTGATGGTGGTGCTGCCAGTAATGAAGGTGATCGGGGTCACATGGCGTCGCTGGTGAGAGTGGCGGCGGCCGGGGGGGACGGGGGGACCAAGTCCAGCGGGGCGGTGGCGCCTGCTGCTGCATCCGATCTAGCTCGGCAGCAGCAGCAGCAGCTGCCGCCGGTGAGATGTCAGGTGTCGCAAGGGGGGGAGATGCTGTCAGAGTGCATGATGGGTACGGCTGGTGCTGTGGGTGCAGGCCCGGGGCCGGAGTCCAGGTCTGCGGAGGCGGTGACTGCGGTGGGGGAGATTCGGCGGACCCTGTCCAACCTGCAGGCCGCACTGGGAGACATGGACAGTGCGCTGTTGTTGGAGACCGGTGCGTTGCTGTCCGATGCCATTTCGCGCGTGCACTGTGCCATGGTGCGTTTGCATCATCAGCGGCAGCAGCAGTAACGGCAGTAGCTGTAGCGGCAACAAACATTATAGCACCACCAGCAGTAGCAGCAGCAGTAGCACCAGGGTTTCACAGGACACCAGTGCGGACGGCGCCGGCATCAGCATCGGCATCCGCTCCAGGATGTGGCTGAGCTACAGGGTTATGTGGTTCCCCGGTTCCACTGGGCAGCAGCCGCGGCTGGGTGTGCTGCGGCTGAGGAGAGACGAAACCGATTACGCGACATGTGTGGCTTAGAACTTCCGTTGACTGATGGCCCTTGCGTTGTGTGCGCCTGGCAGAGATGACGATTGAGATTCCTCAGGGAGGGCTCCGCCGCGCAGCGCAGTGGCCGGCTGCCTCTTGACCACACTCCCACTCCCAAGCAGCGTTCGAGGCTTTGCGCGCTTAGAGTTTGTGGGTTGAGCGTAATGGGTTCCGAAGAGACGCTCTTCAGAAAGATGAGCTGAGAGCGGGTGCAGGTTTTAAGAATCTGCGGATCCGATGCCCGGAGCTCGAATGCTGACTCTGCCTTAACACGTGTGCGGACGTGTTGAGTCAGCTGCGGGTCCTGGGGCTTGGAGGGCCGGGAAACGGGGGATGATGAGTGTGTGAATATACGACACTAAACGGATTTTAAGTTGTGAGGGTTTTGGACCTCTTCTGAGTTTCTGTGCTGATTAAGGGCGATTGAATCTGGTGGAAGGGATTGTAGGACTCTGTGGCTTGGCAACTTTACGGGGCCTGTTGTCCAGTTTTTATATGGTGTTGGGAGGGACGTCGAGGCCTTTATGACTTAGGGTTCAGCTGAAGCGGGGTTGTAAACCACGAAGGTGCGTCAAACAGCATAGGTTCGTGGGATCATGGCTTTTAGATTATTGAAAGGTTATTTCGCTAACGGATATTCCTCTCTTTCTCCATAGCAGCACGATCGTTCTCGGAGCCGTCTTTCGTAAGCATTTCCAGGAGCTGTGCACGTCCATGTCCGGATGTCTGACGCTAACATGGAAGAAGGCACAACTTAGAACTTCGACCGCCGTGGTTTTATGCTCAATTTACTTGTTTACTCATATACTTTGTTCCGGGGAGACAGTCGGACGTTTCCACGTTCCTGCATGTTCTGACGCCCTTCCAACTGCCCGCTGTACATGTACGGGGTTGCGTCGGAAACAAATAAATGATGCAGGCTTTTCCAGCACAGTCAAAATTGCTATCATAACTTCGGACTAATTGATATTTGTGCTTTCAGCACATTTGTGTAGTTGCCACCCTTGTTCCCAAGTTTCCCAATTAACATGGCAGACGCGCTCAAGGAGGCTTTTATTGCATTTGCTTCCTATGGCAAAGGACAAGAGGTGAGACCACAGTTGGGGCAACTATCCAGTTGTGGGTGACGATACGGTCTCCTTCTTCCTATTAGCCGTCCTGAACGCTGTCGTCCCTATTATTTGTACAGATTAAACAGGACATGGATAACAAAAACTTCAGGTGCGTGGGCAAGCAGGGGAGAGGCTTTCCTTGCCTACTAGGACATTGACACTGTTTCGTTTTCGTTCGTATTCAGCAAATGCATGAAGGACTCCAAGATTATTGACGGGAAATGCATTACCAACACGGAGGTCGACATTACCTTCATGAAGGTGAGTTCGCAAGTATGAGTAAGACGTTCCAGAAACTTAACATCTAAGTCTCCGAATCTAAGCCTCTGCAAGGGGATTTTGCTAATTCATCTTCTAATCCTCCGTGGCTTATCGCCGGCCTTGTCCTTTCGGCAACCAGGTGAAGGCCAAGACCGACCGGACGATTAACTATGCGCAGGTGTGTGAAACCCCGTTACGGATGCTTCCGGTTGCAATTCAACCTTTCACCTCCCTTGTTTGTTTTTAAGTACCGGCTTTTTTGACCGACACACGTGCTGACTTCTGACCGATTGGCCGTTTTTCATGCTGCGTTCAGTTTTGCGCTGCACTGGATCACTTTGCCCAGAAGAAGGGCTGCACACAAGCAGAGCTGGCCCAAAAAGTCGCGGAAGCTAGCCCAACGTCCAACGCCACGAAGGCGCAAGCCGTTAAGGTATATTTCAGTTTCTGGCTAGGTTTCGCTCTCGCTTAGCTAGTCGTTAACTTTTTTAAAAGTTGAATAGGTTAAATCCTTGGCACGGGCCGCTAGACGGAGAGCGTCATGGCGGTGGACCCGAGTTGCTGGCTTCAATGAGCCACGAGCTGCCGCGCAGCAGAATGCATGTGCTTATAACAGCGTTTGTGCAAGGTCATAAACGGTGTAACGAGCTATACCGATGTGTAGCCCGCTGGAAATTGATGCCCGTTACTTTCAAGAAAACAAAAAACAATGTTGCCTTTGCTGGTATGCATCTGATCCACGCAGTACTATGACGATAAGAGCATGTTTACGGGCGTCCACAAGAACGGCGGACCGACCACCGTCGACAAGATGCGCGCTGGAGGCCTCGCGAACTTGTGCGACAGGTCAGCATGCTTCCTTACGATTTGAATTCCTTCTTGCACGTGCCTTCTTGACGCGCTGTATTCAGATTATGGGCCGCTCAGGGCCAGCCGGACTTTTGTCCCGCATGATAGGCCCCAGCACTGCATGGTACATAGGAACCGGCATGCGGCTCATGTCACAGCATCTTCTATGAATCACCTGCGTGCCCTTGTTCAAGTCAATTGCCGCATCCTTCCGTGGCATGTTTGCCCCCTGGTTATTTCGGAAGCTGCTACACACACGGCGTGTCTTGCCCCGCTTCCACTCGCACCTCCAGGAGCCCGGCGGACAATCGCGGCGTCAAGTACTAAGGCTTGCCGCGGCGCCGGCATGACGGTTGGCGAGGCGGTTTCCTCTATTCTTTCTTCTTTTCCTGCTCCTGCATGCGCGTGTATGCCACCGACCAGACCGCTGCTTGGCGGGAATGGCAACCTCTGTGGGAAAGTCCAATCGGGTCTCGTGAGCCGGTTTTTGGGTAGTGAGGCTGTACTGCTGGGCAGTACGGCAACGTAGGCGAGGTGGTGTATACGGCCCTTTTGTCTAGATCGGTTCGTGATCGGCTCTGGTGATGCTTTATTGCATATATAAGCTGCTGTTTTATACTTGTGTACATATCTTACTGAGCGATGCTCGCACAATAAGCCATGTTAAGGTGATGAGGTCATGTACCCTGAGGAACAGGGCCTCATTTGGAAATGCAAACCTCTTGAAATAGGGACTGAGACAGGTCCAGTGCTGGATGTCTTGTGGACATGTTTTCAGCTGGGCGACAATGTTTTCCGGACGATATGAGGCCAGAGGTCGGCAAATAAGGCGGGTCCTGCGGTTCCGTACCACAGTACCCGCAGCCGAAATTCGGCTTAAGTCCCCGTTAGGCTGCGGGTCCCTAATGACCAAAATTTGACCAAAAGACGTGATTTGTGTAGCCTCTATTGCGGCCCGTAAGGCCGCGTGCTGAAGTTGAACTCTGTGTTTTAACTCATTTTTTTAGGTCTACTGACCGAGAATTATGCCCTCCCGTAGCCGTAGACCCCGATTTGCCCCTCTTGATTCTTTCTAACCAGCATCGGGGTAGTTAGGACCTGACCCCTGACTCGTACTCACGTATGTGCTTTTGTAGGTGCTGACTCCGCGGCCTAGGCGCCTAGGACATTCCTATGGCCCCCTTGTAAAGGAACCTGCCCAAGAAGCTGCGTGAAGATATCCCTATTCATGGTGAACCCAAGGATTATCCCGGGGGTGGTATCATTTTCTGCGTCTCGCTACCAGAGCGACTGGCGGTCCTCCGCAAGCCCATACAGCAGCTCTCAGACGTAAGATGCCCCGCGGTTGCAGACCATTGGACTTCGTTTGCCACAACAGAGAGGAGGACTGTCCCCGGTGGGATGCAAAGTCAGGGCGTGTGGGGCGCACAGATGTAACGTGTCCACCTGCTGCTGGTGCAGCACCGCGGAAGCACTGCTGGACACAGCCATCCCTTGGGTGCGAAGCATTAATAGGGCAGCACTGCTGTCAGGTGATGGGCCGCTCCTTCCCTCCCCTTGTGTGGGGTGTCACAACCAGGCCCTCCCCTCTTGTGTCGTACCCAGCCAAGCCCAGACCCCGCTGGTGGATGGGGAGCACCATCCCCCCCAACCATCCGCCCATGTGGTGAGCCAAGCCCGCGGCCCTCCCTCCGCTCACTCGTCGTTTCGTCCACGTGTCCTGCCCTTAGGACAGGGAGGATGTGCGAACAGCCACAGAACGTAGATGACAGAGGGAGGGGAGTTTGTTAGCTTAGAGACTTAAAACAAGCACACCGCGCTGTGTGACGACCGCACACGACCGCACCACCACGCAATCCCCCGCTGTTGACAAGTACTCCTCCTCCATCGCCAGCACCTTGGACACGCAGCCTCACCGCCCTAACTACCCGACGAGAACCTCCGCCGCAATTATCGCCCTCTCCCGTACCGAGCCTTTGATCACCTGGTGCGAATATCATGTGGTCAACTATTTCCTGTATTTGCTACAGCGCTCGTCGCCGCACCCTTCCTTTCCGTACGGTCGTTCCCATACAATCGTACGATGCCCCTGCACCCCTCCTCACTGACTCTTAAGCTTCCAAATCCTCTCCTCCCCTCTTCCCTGACCCCTATCAGCCTCATCTCCGCCCTTCAGCCGCCAGGCCCCCTCAAGAGCGGGCCGGACGCCCTCATCCAGCTCATCTCCCTCCCCCCCCACACACGCTACAGGCCCATCACCATACTTCTACAAGGAGACACGCGGCACACGCCGCAGCCCCAGCAAGTTAGAAATTCCGCCCTCCCCAGGAGCCCCCGCCGTCCTGGCGCACCCCAGAAGACGCCACACACAGCCCCTCCCCATAAGCTCAACTAGGTTGGGGGTACTCCCGAACGCGGTACAGCAGCACCGACCGCCAAACAATGAAAACACGCCGGGTGCAGGCCGTCGGCCTGTCGACGCCCCACGCGGGCGCTCCATGACCCGACCGGAAATACAGACATACAGACAGACATGCTGCCGCGGCGGCGGTTCCTGTTCCTGCCAAGCAGGGGCCCGCCGCGCGGCGGGGCCCTGCGCATCCGCCTGGCCCCCTTAACTGGTTAGTTGGTTTAGTTTGTGCGTTACATGAATGCAAAGACGGCAAGGATGACGAGGATAACGATGAGCACTACGATGAGCACCAGCTGCGTGTTGGAGCCGCTCTTGCGGATGAGCTCCTGCATCTTCTTTTGCGCCGCCTTCAACGTGCTGTGCGTCGTGTCCACATCCTGCTCCAATTCGTTCAGCAAAATGTCCTGCGGTGGAGGGTGCGGGAGGGCCCTCGTCATGTGAGAGCGCGCTCATCTTTCTGGACGTGTGCACGTACGTACGTGGGTGCGTGGTGTGGGACGCGAGATGTGGTGTGGGACCAAATAACCGAAGAACGAGCCCCCCCCCCGTGTCCATGTGTTCACCACACAGCTGATCTGCGACGCCGGGACAGCAGCTGGTAGCCTGAATAGCTGTCACGTGTACGTGCGCGAAGGGGAAGTGAGTGCAAGGATGGACAGATACGCGGCGGGGCCTTACTCCACCCAGGAGCCACGCAAGGGCCGTATCCGCCTCCTGGAGATGTGGAAAAGAGCCGCAGCTTCGCCGCCGGAGGCGACCCGCAAACGGCCCCAAAAGAAATCGAGAGCCACCACCGCGACCCGGTTGCCGCGCAAACCACACAAACAGCTCCCAGTCGTTCCATCCCCCACCTGTGCCGCCAACTCGTTGCCGATTTCCCGGCCCTGCCGCCCGATCCGAATCACCGCCTGCTCGATGTCCTCCAGGTCCTGGTCTTGCCGCCTGCAGCCGCATATGCCAGGCAGTTCCCAGATCAGTCATTCCCCCGGGCGGCAGCCGCTACGCAGCCACGATTTGGGCGCCGTCAAGACCAAACAGCAACAGGACATGGTCAAGATTTGAGATGACAACATCCCCATTATGAGCCCCAGTGAGTCCCAGAATGCTCGGTGAGCTGTAGGTCAGGCCAGTTCCCCCTCCTCCGTTGGTTCGGAGCCCTCGAGGCCGAACCCCCAGAAATCCCCCCCACACTCAGAGCGGTGCCTGAATGCAGCGGCTTCTGGTCACACCTCCAGAACCCACATAGCTAGCTAGCTGGCTAGCTGGCTCTGTAGCGGCCAGTCATTCCCTCATTCTGAGTCCTGACCCACTTGAGCATCAGCTGCTGGTTCTCGTACTGTCCGGACAGGAACTTGTCATTCGCCGCCACCGCCTTGGTCTCCGCCGCAGATACCGGTGGCGGGGGAGCAGTGGCGGTCCGCAACGTGTCCTTCATGCCCTCCACCTGCCGCCGGGTGTTGCTGCGGGGGCGGGGTTTTTCCGGAGCCGGATCCGTCAAGTCATCTCTGAGTTGCAGGTCCGGGACGCATCACCGGTCACCCTCCATGCCCCGGGGTTATCTCCCGGCCCTGTGAAGCGCCGGCTTGTGAAGTACCACTGTACCACCGTACGGCCTCTGCCGTAGACCCCGGGCTGTACATGTGCAGGTGTGCTAACCAAGGTGGTCAAATTGGTGCGCGGGCCATGTTGACGGGCTTGCATGTGCCATGCAGGGGCCACCTCAATCCCCACTACGACCGAATATACGCCATCTCCAACGCGACTCTGCGGATTCAAGGCAGAGCTCTATCATCCAGTCTCTACCATCCTACAGCGCCGAGGCAGGCAATGCAAGCGAGCCCTAAGCAATCTAGGCAAGCCCATTTCACCGGAACGACAAAACTACACACACCGTCGCGTCAAGCGACATACCAAGGGAGCACACCAATGCTGGAGCTGCCGTACCCCGGGGCCCCGGACGGGAAGGGTGCCCGTATTAACGCGTCTACCCACCCCTTTCTTCTGGTGAAACAGGGGGGTGTATCTTCGCCCGTGGCAGCTACCCTGCGAAACCCTGCCTTCCCCGGTATTTCGGGGCACCCTCATCCAGTCACCCTAGTCAACTTCTCAGTGGATCGCTCAGGTTCCGCACCCACCACCAGCATCCAACGGAATCTGCCGGGTCGACAGCGGCCCAACTCCGTTCCTGGTCGGCTCGCAGGTTAACTTTATCCCAGGTCACCACCGTCCATCAACTAGGGGCGCAATGCCTTCCACCATCGGAAGGACTTTGACCCTAATGGGTATCGATCCCGGGATCTCCCGGGGGCAATGGTCGCGCCTTACCAGTAGTGCCAAACCCTTTATGGCATGGGAGAAACCCTCAACAACGCCCTTATTCCATAGCATTGTACTGCTTCAACGTCGTCTGGCGAGGCGATGGGCACCGCAGTCGCGCAGCGTACCTGATCCATCGTCGCCGGCTGCTGAGCTCCTCGGGCGTCAAGTTGAAACGCTGTGGATTCTCTGATGCGCGATCCACGGCCGTGTCCAGTTCATTTAACTGCAGGCAACCGTTTAGGGACTGACTAAACCCCGATGGTGGAAAAAACAGAATGAACACGAAGTCCCAGTACTCGCTCCAAGGGAGATAAAAGTAGCATTAGGTGCGCCGCTGTATGATGAAGGCTCCCCCCAAACGGACCTGCCAAGCAAGCGAGTTGCACCCTTCCTCCACGCTCTGGGCAATTTTTTTCCGCTCTGGGTTGGTGGCTTGTAAGCCGTGAAATCTGGACATACGCTGTTGAAGTTCATTTACCTACGAAGGCAATTCACGGCTGCTAAGAAACATGCAAAGGAGCTGGTCTACGGTGAAGAAAGAAGCTGCGAGCCCATGAACACGAAGCATCAAAGCCTACTCACAGTATCTTGAATTTCCTGGCGGATGAGGTAAAATGGATCCTGTGAAGGCATATGATAGAGCTTGGAAGGGTGCTCAAGAGCAATCACAAGTTTTTTGCAAAGGACGTAAGCCAGAGGCAGGGCAAGTGCTTTGTCAAAGTTAGCACCTTAACATTGATGCACGAATATTCGTCTTATCGAAGCCTGCCAGCAGTAGAGCCGGGGTGACAAACTCCTGGAATGAGCCTCGTACACCGTACACAGTTTAACTTCTGCCAGCCCCAGATGAATTTCTTGCCGGTGCCAGAGCTCTGGGTAAGACGGGTACATCGTATGTATTGACATCACAGCTTTTGGCATTTGGCAAATCTAGCTGGCGGCGCATGCCTGCCATTCCCAACACCACCAGTATTCGGGGCGCCATATAGTGTTTCCTGGAGTCCAATTCGTCTTCCAATTGCCCATAGTCTTAGCATGTCCGCTGCTGCAGGCGCTCGCGTGGCTGGCGCCATGCGAGGCTGTGCCAGACCGCCTGCCCACTTGACGTCAGCCTCGCTATCATCGCATGTCCAGTTTTGGCCCATGCGCCAGCCCAACCGCACGACCTTCGAAACTCTAGTCACACAGCCGCGGCAACTGCAGCAGCAGCCTCTTCCTCACCTTAGCTACATCACCAGCCCGCACATCCCGCCGCCGCCACCACAACATCTGCGCTCATTAATCCTTTGTACCGCTTCATCAAAGTCCAGTGGGGCTTCTCAGGCCGCCCAACGCAGCGCGGTGGAGCCACGCTTGCCGACCACAGCTACTGACCCACGGGACGATCCTGAGGGCGCCAGTAGCAGCAGTAGCAGCCGTAGTAGCAGCAGTAGCACCCGGCGGCTTCAGGGGCGCACTGCCGTCCCGGCAGCGACAGACGGGCCCTCCTGGCCAGCTGACGGCCGGCCGGACAGCGAGGACCGCCGCTCCATCACGTTGCCGGATGGTTTTCGTGACAGAGCTCACCAACAAGAGTCGACAGCGGCTGACTTGGGTGGTGGTGCTGCTGCTGAGGAGGAGGAGGAGGAGGAGGGGGCAGGTGGGGAACTCCTCCTTGTCAGAGGGTGGTTATGGACAATGTCAGACACGAAACCCCGTATCAACCCCGTCTTCCGATGTCGCGTGGTGGCGCGCAATGCAGGTAGTGGTGGTGATGGTGGTACGGATGGGGAAGGAGAGTACGACGAAGATGAATACGACGAGGATGGCGAGGATGAGGACGAGGGCGATGACTACGCGGGGTCGTTCTTGGAGCCGGATGACGCCCCGCGGGAGGTCGCCACGGGCGGCACGACCTGGGGGGAGGTGGTGCTCAGAGCGGCACAGGAGGTGCTGGCGAAGCCCCCCATGAAGGTGAGCCAGACGCGGAGAGAGGCGGCCCCGTGTGGGGTGAGGTGTGGTTGGGTACGTGTTTTACAAAAATATGTATGTATGTATGCTGTTACAGGGTGGTATAGCTTCACCAGCGGCCCCTTTTCCCTTGGAGGCAGTTCCCTGCTTTCCCCTGCTAGAGGGGCACCCTAATCTATTCACCCCATCCGATTTCAGACTGTATTCGTTGGGTTCAGCAACTCACCACCAGCGTCCATCCAAATCTAGCGGATCAACGGCGACACAACTTCGTTCCTGGGCAGCTCGCATATTGCTGTAATCACGTCCTAGACCGTCCACAAAATGGAGGTCCACCTCCCAATTTAACACCCCTCACACAGCGAGGGGTCGGCAGGCGGATTTGAACCCGGAATCTCCGGGAGCAGAAGTCAGGCCTTAACTTCTGCCAGCCACCCCGCCCTGTGTATATATGTACGTATGTCATCTTGGGGGGCCAATTTGGGTCAATGTGGTTAAAGTTCTTCCATTTCGTGTGGGTAGGAAATATTCGGTTAAATTCCGCATATATTATATATGTACAGACAGACAGACAACCCAAACTACTGACATCCTGTCCTGTATCACAGGGTTTGGAGCTGTACCTCTTCCGGGCGTTACCCGCCACTCGTAAGGTGGACATACGTCTGGACAAACTGGATGACTTGTACGGCTCGCCGTCCATTGACGACATCGAACGATTTCAGCGGGGGCTCCTGGCGGGTGCGTCCACGGCGGCTGGTGGGGGGGGGGGGAAGAGCTTTACAACACACCACAGCTGGGGACGACTCTATCGATCGATCGATATATAGATAGATAGATGTATATCTATCTATATATCTATCTATATCTTCTGATTGAGACCAGCAACGAACGATGACGCGAACTGACAGCGCCTCCTTGTTTTCCGGCTGGTGTGCATGTATCCTTGTACGCGGGGTGCGGAGGGAAGGGGGGTGAGAAGCAACCGCACGCACACAGACACACACACACACATGCAGGTGTTCCCGCCAGGGACGCTGCTCGGTACCTTCCGTCGCTCTAACCAGATATTTCCCTCCTCCCCCCAACCCCGGGCCCCCGCACAGCGCTGGAGCGGGAGATGGGACCGGAAGCCGCGGGTGAGATTTCCTTCGAGGTGTCTTCCCCCGGCGCGGAGAGGCTGGTGCGAGTGCCAGAGGAGCTGCCTCGCTTCGCCGAGCTGCCTCTCCAGGTGCTCAAGGGGGAAGGGGGAGAAGGGAACATCGCTGCGATAACACTCTGCTGCTCGGAGCTCTCTGATTCGGATTCTCCGGGTGGGGGGTTGAGGGTGGGGGAGTGTTGACATGTTCAGGTCCTGAACCCCCCCCCCTTCCCGAGCCCCGCTGACCTTCCCCCCATACACACACGTCTGCCGTGCTCCGAGGGTTAGGTTGACCTGTCCTGATGGAAGGGGGGAGAACAGGAACACCGCGGCAACCTGATGTATACATGTATGTATTTAAGTGTACATACATGCATATGGACCCAAAGGTATACGTGGCCAGGTGTATTATTATGTGTGTCCCTCTGAACTCCGCCCGCCCGCCCCCACACACCCACACACACCCACTCCACACACACCCACATACAACCCCCCTGGCAGGTGGAGTACCGCACCCCGGACGGCAAGGAGGTCAGCGCTGTGCTGCTGCTGGCGGGTTTGGACCCCTCGGGCAGCACCAGCTCCTGGCGACTGGCCAACGTGAGAGCCAACGCGACCGTCAAGGGCCGGGCCCTGTCCAAGAAGCAGCTGGGCCAGGTGCTGACGCTGGCGCTGGCGGATATCGTCCGGGTGCGCATTCATGTGGACTTTTGAAGGTGGCGCAGGAGGCCGCAGAGGGAAGGAAGGCCGCAGAGGAGTGGGGTTACAAACGGGGAGGGAGGGTAAGAAATGATGTGCGGTGTGTGTGTGGGGGGGGGGAAGAGGCGAGAGGAGTGAGGAGGGGAGGAGCTGGAAGTTGTCCAACAGAACAGGGAACTCCTGATACACACCTTAAGAGCAGCCCAGTGATTGCTTTGCGGAGGGAGAGGAGGAGGGGACACTGCTGGCCAGGGGGAGGGTAAGGGAGAAGGATGCAAAAGAAACCGGTGAACCAGGGGGAGGGGTCCGACACGGGCAGAGACACCTTTTGTGTGTGGGGGGTGGGAGAGGGGGAGGGAGTTCCCGGCGGTGGCGGTGGGGCTCCTAGAAGGGGCCGAATGAGGGAGGGAGGGAGGTCCTACTACAAACGTGACGACAACCTGCGAAGTGTTGTATGGGAAATAAGACCAGCTGAGGTTAGTTTGTGTCTTAAGGGGGGAGGATCCAAAACTCGCACGTGTCCTCGGATGGCAGGTATTTAAACAGTTTGAATGGATGATGAAGGTATTTACTCGCGACCGAGTAATCCGCGAGCGAGCGATTGTTGAGTTATGGCAGACGGACCGCAACCCACAATCTTCTCCTGAAATGCGTACGTAAAACGGGTCTTCCAGGAACGTTGCTCATACAAATAAACAGACCAGGAACCAATATTTCAGTTTTTGTCATAAAAGCCATCAGTACAGCAATGCTGTTCGTTCAGGTGCTGGTTTAAATCTATATCATCATCACAGCGCTTCAAAACATTCACCAACTCAACCTGATCAGCGAGAGCTGTTACCGACAACACAGCGCCACAGGCAGCGTATGCTGAAGCCGACGTTGACCGCGCGACCACCTACACAGCACACACACACACAGCCACACACAGCCACATTTTCGTCTTAAAGCATGATGCAACCCTATTCGCACGCACATACATATTGTATATGCATGTATTTGCGTGGTCAACAGTACCAGCTCGTATAACAGACTATAATCGCAAAAAAAAGAACCTACATTGTGCACGTCTTGGGTTGCTTGAATGCTTTTTAGTTGCACATATGCAAAATGAGACCACACCGGGGGCCCCCCTGCTCCGCCCTTACACGGCCTGACCGGCCCCACACCACACTGCCTGCACCACAACCGCCTTCCAACACCAAGCACCAACACCAGTACCAAATGCGCAGCATCCACACACACACACCGAACCACCACACAACTTTAATCATTTACACAACGACAAGGGCATATATATAGATATAGATAGATAGATAGATAGGTCGACAATCCTTCGAGGGATTGCCATCGAGGGAGATGGCGCGATCAAAGGCTCCGGCAACTGCCAGCAGCAACAACCCAACGCACAACCACCCCCATGACAATGCCACGCCGCGCTATCAGCCGCGCAAATTAACAGAGCCCCCGCCAACCACGGACCTGGACCTCCCCTTACAAGCGGAAAACACACAACAACAGCAGCGCCGGATGGAGGGGAGGCCTGCACGCCCACTTCCACCCCACCTCCCCCCCACCATCCACAGCACCCCCATCAGGACCTCTTAAATAAGCCCAGGGAACACCATTTACTTTGGTGACGTCCTTGTGGGTGAATTCAAATTTGAAATCGATCAGAGTATGCACAAAACAGATCGAGTAAAGGTCGCGAAGTGGTGGTGGTGTGTGTGTGTGGGGGTTTCGGGGGAGATTTCGCAGAGGGTGGTGAAGTACCTGCCCTCGCATGTCGATTAAATAATAAGGGCAGAGCCACGCATTGAAGTCCCCAAAATAACCCAACCTCGGCGTTACCCGCGCACCGGCAGTGATCCCAGCCATCTTGCAGTACGCTTACCTTACCTCAACCGCTGAGGTAAGCAAGCACTAAGTGTGCATGCATGTATATATATATGTATGTATGTATGTATTGTGTGTGTGTGTCTCAAGCAGCCAATTCGCGGCGGATTCCAATGCCTCTGGTGCAAGGTGGGACAACGGTAGGGAGCATCGGTACTACATAACCCCCCTGAAACCATTCTTTTCGCCATAGGACCCTCCGTCCAGTTAAGTGCAATCACCATCGCCATCACCATCCATCGTGTTTTAACGCCAAAACGACTCTACTGGAACCCCACATCACGACCACAGTCAATGGCGCAATGAGGGTCTCGGAGCACACGAACATATCATCATTACCACCATCACCATCATCATCATCACCATCATCATCATTACCATCACCATCACCATCATCATTACTACCATCAACATCATCATCATCGCGGCTCATCGCAGATCATCAAAGCACATCCAGCAGTGAGCGGTCCATGCGGCGTCACAGCGCATCCACATCCCCTGTAACGCATATGACTTACGACAACGGAACCCAATGCGGCACAAACGATGCAGTGCAGTACAGTGCAGTACAGTGCAACCAAGGTGAGGTAGGTGAAAGCGCCGTAAAAAATACACACAAAAAAACACTTACTGACATACATATGCATATCCCACAGACCTACAATGCCGCATCAAAATATTTGGGGCTCCCCACCCACGAGCCCCCCCTGCTGCTTCAGCGCTGTTGGAGCCCGTCGTGCAGTTGCCACATCTCTTGGCTCTAATGGTGCACAAGGACGTGGGCGTTTTCCGCCTTCAGGTAATGCGCTGCCGTACACCCGCCAACTAACATACCCATATATACCGTTAGCGCGTGTGCGCGTTTTGCGGTTCACCGCCACCACCATCTGTCCCCGCGCAAAGGCACACAACGCGCCCCGGTCCCCCTGACCTACCCACCGCTCACTAACCCATCACTAACCCATCACCGCCATCACAGCACCATTCCTGATCTAACTCCTGAACGTAGCCACCCGTCGGCTACTCCACAAACAGCCATAACGCCCACCTTCCGAAACTCACATCGCCATCACGTCACCATGAACAGAAGCCTCCCATTACCCCATTATTCGCATCCTCGCTGTTTGCACGGCACATTCCTCCGTACGACGCCCAAGAAAGACAGGGAGGACAAGGTATGCTGCTACGACCTCCGGAACGATGCTGCTGATGGAACATCACATGAGATTCCGCCTGACTTTCCCCAACCCCCCACCCGAAATATGACCTTCCCTTCCTTCCCCCTTTCCCTCCCGCTTTCCCTCCCCCCCCCCTCCCTGGGCTCTGCGGAGCGGCCGCAGCTCGCAGCTCCTCCCTCCCCTTCTTCCCCCCCCCGCCCTTCTCCCCCCTTTGACACCGGCAGTTCACCTTCCCTCTTTCTCGCACTTATTAACCCCCCCCCGCCCTGAGGTACCATCCGCACCATCAGGAGGAGGACGTCTCCACCATAAGGCCTCCCCCTCTTCCTCCCCCTCTGCCTCTCCCTCCTTCCTCCCCCTCTGCCTATCTACCGCCCTATCCACTGTTCTATTACCCCCACCTCGCACACACCACCCGAACCGCCGGGCTGATAGTGGCTCTCGACGAATTCCGGCAGACGAGGGGCCAAGCCTCGTCAACAACCTTCCAAACAGTCCCCGAGAGGGGTGGCATGTGTTCATTGCTCGTCATTGTTTGCTGTCACTGTCGTTGCTATCATTATTATTAATATTATTATTGTTATTTCTGATAAAACAATGTATTCGGTCAATATAAATATTTTATATTGTCGCCAATGTATCTGCAGAAAAATGGGCTTTCCTGCTGTTTCGCTTATTTATCGCGGGCTGTATCGCACATGCATGAGCGAGGATCCGATGGTTGCTGCTGCCGCTGCCGCTGCCGCCCATTACTCGTCTAGATAGCCGCCCTCGTTGCGCAGTCGCGACTTGCCGCGGAGCAAAGTGGCGGGGATGGCGGAGGTGAACGACAGCTGCTGCGCGAGGAACACGTCTGACGAGGTGCAACTGGAGGTATCCAAAGTGGACATGAGCAGCTGGGCATGGCCGCCACCGCCGCCGCCGCCGCCGCCACCATGGCGGGAGCCGTTCGTGGCGGCGGCAGCAGAGCCGCCGCTGCGGACTCCGCCGCCGCCGCCAGCTTGCGTTGATTCCGGTGTGCTGACGGCGGGCGGCACTAAATAATGGATTTGATCCTCGGGGACCCACACGTACTGTATACGGAGTACGGAAGTACGTGAAGTACGTACAATGTGATGGGTGAGGGCCCGAGCGATGAGGGGCAATGGAGCGTAAAACAGGTGAGTGAGGGGAACAATAACGACGACGATAGGAGCAGCAATAGCAGTAGCAACAGCAACAGTAGCAGCAAACACACGTTTCACCATACACCACCACACATACCGTGTTCAGAAGACCCTTGCCCTTGATCTGCAAATGATGATATGAGGGGTTTTGAGGGAAGGGGAAAGGAACGGCGAAGCGGTGATATGGGAAGGAACTCGAAAAGCGAAATCAACGCGCAGGCAGCTACCGCCCAGGCCATCTTCCCCCCACTATCATCCCTCCCCCACCATACACACACCGTCCCCGGCCCACCTCCGACTCACCCCCACCAGCCGCTCCCCCTCCCCCCCCTTTCCCCCCCACCTGCACCCCGCCAGTGGGCGTCCAGTTCTCATGGGGCAGCAGCGCCCGGGTGTCCTCCGACACGTGCACACTGCCCGGGGTGGCGGTGGTCTGCATGCGGGAGGCCGTGTTCACGGTGTCGCCGAACAGCACAAACCGGGGAACCCGCGTACCCACAATACCGCTCATGACGGGACCCGTGTGGATACCTGCGGAGGGAGGGGGAGGGGAAAGACGAACCCCAAACGAGTGAAGCGGGGGGAGGGGGAGGGGTTGAGTTCTTGCCAAGGGCAACTTGGCGCCGGGCAGTTTGATTCTCTTCCTCTTTCCTTCTGCACGTGAACCCTCCTAAAACATCGCCCCTGTCCCCTCACCCCGCTCCCTCCCCCCCCCACTCCCCTCCTCCACCACCCCTCCTCTTACCATCAGAACCCCGCCCCCCCCCTCGCCCCTCTCCTCCTCACCAATCCTGAGCTTCAGGGGCTCCTCCAGGGTGGGAAGCTTGGTCTTGGCGGCCACGTTGAGCATGGCCTGTGGAGCAGTAGCAATAGCAGTAGCAGGAGGCGGGGGTTAGGGCAGGGAGCAAACCACTGACCCCAAAACCTTAAACCCGGTAAAAACATTAAGCCCTGGGTAGGCCGTATGGAAAGGCTTTGAGAAGACGACAACGGCATAGCCTCAGTCCACAGCGCACAGAGCGGTTGTGGTAGGCCAGTGATGCGGCATATCACAACCAACCTCATTACGCGCTGCGGCACGGTTCCGCCCAGGCAGCCCTCGCACCATTTGCACCCGGGGTGCGGCTTGGCCCACCCTGGGTGGGTCCGTGCACCACCCGGGCGCCCTGTGCGTGTAAGCGTGTGTGTGTATGTGTGTTACGGATTGATCCTGGCCTGACGCTGGCCACCTGTGTTTGTGTATGTATGTATGTTTGTGTGTGTGTGTCTGTGTGTGTATTTATGACCTAGGCCGCGTTGAGGGAAATGGCGTTGGCTGTCTTCCTGTGTGTGTTTACCTTTGCGAACATGAACACCTTCTCCGCATGCAGGGGGTCCCACCGGTCTCGAACCGCCACCGCGCCGTCCTCCTCCTCGCGAAGCAGACCTCCAGCCACAATGAACAAGCCGCCAATGGTCTCCATCTGAACCAAGGGGGGAAATAAATAAATGAAAGCAACAAAAAAGGGACAACGCGGGATCGGGTTGTGCGTGGGGGGGGGGGGGGGGAAAGACGAACCACACACGAGTGAAGCTGCTGCCAGAGGGGGGGGGGAAAGGGCGGCGGAGGTATATGACAAAGATCAGACGATTGTCAAAAGGAATTACCATATGGACGGAACGATATGGTGTGTGTGTGTGGGGGGGGGGGGTGCAGACCAGGGCGATGGCCGCAGGAGGAGCGCCGGATGTTTGCCGGGTAGAATGGCTGAGAGGGCTGAGAGGGTAAGAAGACGAACCAATGACGGTTGAAGCAGAACACAGAGATAAGAGTGCGGCGGTGGCGGTGGCGGTGGAATGTGCGTGTGTGTGTGCGTGTATGTGTGCGTGTGTGTGTGCGTGTATGTGTGCGTGTCGTGCTTCAAGGGAGCCGGTGATGGGTGTGCAGGACGAGGAGGGGCATGAGGAGGGGGGCAGCGTACATGTTTGGAAAGGCAGGAGCGCGGAGGGGGCGGCAAAGATTGAGAATGCGATGCAATGCACATCAGCTGCGGCATGCCGTCGCGCGAGATATGCAGCTCCCAGCGGCCGGAAGCCAATGGCTACTAAATTAACTCCACCACCCACGGCTACAGGCACGGCTACAGCTACAGCTACAGCCGCCCGCAGCCCCGCCCGCAGCCCCCCCCACCTTATGCACCCCGAACGGCTCAATGGAGTTATCAAACTTGGCAAACAGGTCGTTGAGGAAGGCGAGGACCTTCTGGGGGGGTAGCTCCATGCAGATGTCGTCAAACCCGG
>NW_003307546.1:2734623-2754024 GCF_000143455.1 Volvox carteri f. nagariensis | reverse complement strand
GTGGGGTGAGGGGGAATCGGGGGGAAGCGGGGCATGATGCGAGATTGTGATCTTACTGCTGCTGCTGCTGCTGCTTTTCTCCGCCACCACGTAGCCCATGTCCTCAGTTAGCCAGGCAGTTTAAGGTTGTTGCTCCTAACAACTGAAAATCAAATTAAGTATGGAATCAGTTAAATCCCAAAATACACAACAACAACAACAACAACAACAGCCCCACGGTACGAGGCCCCTATTTCCCCTCCTCCCCACCCCCTTCCAGACACGCACACCTACGATTTCCCCCCATCCAACCCCGCCCGCCCGCACCCGCACCCCCCCAAACATACATCCCAATCACCCCGTCGTACACAAACCACACAGACCACACGGACCACACACACCTGCGGGTGCATGGTGGCTAGTTTGTCGCAGTCCCGCAGCACGGGCCGCCAGTCCCCGCCGTCCAGCCACTCGCGAGGCAGGGACTCCAGGGAGGCTGCCGTACCCGGGGCCGTGTGCGTGTGAAGCAGCGGGTTTGCCTCCACCACGTGTTGCAGTACATGCCGGGGAAACAACCTTCGTACGGGGAGGGAGGGGAACGGGAAGGGGAAGGCCCGGGGGAAGGGGAGGGCCCGGGGGAAGGGGACTTTCATTTCCATGAAACAAAGAACCACGAGAGTGGGAGAGCAGGGGAGGGGAGGAGGGTAAGAGCAAGCGAGCCGGAAGGGGGGCACGGGGCGAAAACATCATCATAGGCTCCGGGGAGAGGCGGGAAGGGGGACGGGACTTCTACGTGTGTTTGGATGTGCCTAAAACACCGCTCTACTACCCCACGGAAAGCAGCCCTCAGCCCTTTTCCAGACCGACACTCGGGACGCCCTAACACAAACCCTCAAAACCCTACCAAACCCCTCAACAGCACACACACACACACATGCACGCACGCACACACACACACGCACTCACTGTAGCAGCAACCTCCTCTCCGCGCACATCACATGCACCAGGTGCCTCTCCGCCCGGACCTTGGCGGTCACATCCACCTGGGAAGGCGGGGGAGGAGGGGGAGGAGGGTGAGGAGGGTGAAGAGGAGGGGAAGGAATTAGGGAAAGCCATGGTCTGGATATGTGTATGTGTGTATGTATGTCTGGAGGAAAGGGATCGTGAAGAGCCACCTTCAAGGAAAGGACGGGTGAAAAAAGGGTTTTAAGGGGCAAGTGGACTTCCAAAAAACCGATCGAATTAAGGAGGGGACGGGGAGGGGCGGAAGATGGCGGCTGGGGAGGTGGCGGCGAGAGGTGTGAAACGGCACTGCGAGCCCAAGTACGGGTTCGAATCCCACCTGCGTCACAACCAGCACAGCAGCCCCCGTGACAGGGTCAAGAGCACTGACGGCAGAGATCTCATGCCACACGTCATGATCGGTGCCAACGCCAAAGCCGCCAACGGCGGCGGCGGCAGCGGCGCCGCCGCCGCCGCCGCCGCCGTCTTCCGCTTCCGCCGCAAACGCCATGTCCTCATCGTCGCCGGTATCCCTCCGACAGTTCGATAATCGAAGGTTATTCCGCCAACGGCCAGGTGCCGCCGTCGACTGCCTGTACGGCAGTAGCGCCATCGCGAGCTCGGCCTCGTCCGCCGTGAACATGACAGTGGACGCCGCGGCGCCGCTGCCCCCATCCGTACCGCCGCCGACGACGCTGTTTCGAGGTGAAATCCAACTTGCCGACCCACGCGCCGTCGCCAACGGCGTCGCCGCCAATGCCGTTGCCGCGGCGCCGACGCCGTTTGCCTCCCCCCCTGCCGCCGGGGAGATGGACGGATCCGCTGCGTCTGCAGAATATGACGGCAATTGTACGGCTGCGAAAGCAGTTACCAGGGAGCTTCGCCTCGCCCGCAGCAAAGCGGTTAGTGCCGACATGTCCGGGCGCGTCGGCGCCGCCGGCAGCGGCTGCGGCGACGGCGGCGGCGATGGTGGTCGCTCCGCGGAGCTGACGTCGACGACGGTGCCGTTGCTCCCCCCCATCGCTGCCGCGCTCTGCACAGAAGGCTGCGCTGCCATCAGTGCCGGCGCCACCGCTACAGGCGGCGCCGTCGCCGCCGACACCTCTACAAGCGTCGGTCCGTACGGTTTGGATTTACGGGGTAACGCCGTCGCGGACTTGGCCCTGGGTACCTGGCCATTGCTGGCGGCGACGGTAGCGGTGGCGGCGACACCGACGCCGCCCAAATCGTACGACGGTCGCGTCGCCCGCAGCAACTGACTATTCGACGTGTAATGGGCAGCGGCCGATGTTGCGGGGATGGGGGGAGCGGCGAAAGGGGCGCTTCGGAGGCTGTTGGCAAAAACCAATACACGCGACACATTCGCTGCGTTGCCACTGGCGTTGCCGCTCGCAATACCGGCTACGGCGTGGTTGGGGTTCCCAGCGCCGGCAGCAGTGACGGAGCCGTCACCGCGCCGTACGACAGGAAACGTCGAACTGCTGGCCCCTGACCCGCCGCCGCCGCAGTCGTGGCGCGCCAATTGAAAAGAGTTAGGTCCGGAGGCCCTCTCGGGGGCCAGCGGTAGCGGCATCGACGGCATCGGCAACAGCGGCGAGTTCTTTCCCCCGGCGGAAGTGATGGCAGCTGCCTCCGCCACGGCTGCCGCCGCGGCGGCGGTGTCGAGCGAGCCTCCCGCCGGCGCCAACACCCTGCCTCTCGGCGGCGACGCTAGGCCCACGCCCGCCGACGCCGCCGCCGTCAGGCCGGCGGCATCGGACGTCAGCGAGCGATGCCCTTCACCCCCCTCACCCCGTGACTCCACCTCCACCGACGGCGTCGCCAGCCAGCGGTGTCCCAGCGATGGCCGCTGCGGGAGCTGGGGCGCCGCCGCCGCCGCCACCTCCTGCGTGGCGCTGCCCCACCGTCGCGCAAGGCCCAGCGCCGCTGCCGCCGCTGTCGCCGCCGCCCCATCCTCCTCCCCATCTCTGCCGTTGGGGTAGTCCAACGATGCTGCACCTGTCAGCTGCACGTGTCTGGACGAGCGCCGCCGCGTTCCGCTGCGCAGGGCATTTCCCGCCATGCCGAGTGTGAGCGACCGCACGTGCTGGTGTTGGGACGAGGGCCACCCTCTGGAGGTGGGGTCCGCAAGCACAGTCCACGTAGAGGTCTGAGAAGGGGGGGGAGCGATACATACGTGTGTTTGAGGAGGGGGAACAAGGCGAACCACGAACGAGTGAAGCTGCTGCCAAGGAAAGAGGATACACGTGTGCGATACACAAGTGTGGGAGAGGCGGATGGGTTACGGAGGTCAGCGGGGTTGCTGCGGCAGGAGGGAGGTGCGCAACGGTGCGTGTGAAACCCAGCCCTCCGCGCTTCCCGCCCTCCCCGACACGTCCGGAGTACTCAAAGCCTCAGGAGCCTGATCGTCTCGAGTTTTAATAAAAGTTTTGACAAACTCGTTTTCACAATCAATTTTGTGATAAATTTGGTAAAAGTCGCGAACCGTCATTCCGACCGTACCGCCAGAGGATCCACGTCAGCGTCGTACAGGTTCGTCGCAGACGCCCTCCCGACAGCGCCGCGGCCGCCGGTGGGCGGGTCGCGGATGCCCGTCGCCGTCACCGCATCTGATGCCGTACCAGACCGTACGGCATCAGCCGACTCTCCCAGAGTGGCGGCAGTGTGGCCTGACTCCGGCTTGTGTGGCCGTCGCTGTGTGTGCGGTTGGTAGTGGTGTTGTTGGTGATGGTGGTATTGGTGTTGGTGGTTGTGATTGTGGTGGTGGTGCAGGTGATGCAACAACGCATTGCTGTTGTGCAGCGTTGCCGTATCTTGGGCCGTCGTATGCAGGTGGTGGCTGGCGGCGTCGCCGTATGTGTTGATGTTACGAGATCCGGAGATCATGAAACTTCCCGAGCTTTGCTGCGTTTGGGAAATGCCATCCTCTAGCAGTGTGGGGGAACACAAGTGAGATTCCTGTAAGTGCTGTTGGTCTTGATCCTGCTGCTGCTGCTGCTGTTGCTGTGACAGCTGCTGTGATAGCTGCTTTTGTTGCTGTTGTTGATAATGCTGTTCTCGTTGCTGTTGCTGTTGTTGTCCTATTTGGTGGTGGAGTATTTCGCTGTCGTGCCGTTCTGGCTGCATCTTGCTCTGCCGCCGCTGTCGCTGCTGTCGGACATGCTGCTGCTGCTGCTGGTGTTGGTGTTGTTGGCCGTGGTGATCGGAGTGCAAATGCTGGCGCTTTCCTGACAGATCTGCTGCCTCCCGGGAAGGCCTCCCAGACAGCGACGGCTGCTGCGGCTTGCCGCCGCCAAGCCCCTGGCGGTGCCCTCCTAGCCCATGCGACGGCAGCACCGGCGGCGGCGGCGGCGGCAGCGGCGGCGTCCCCACCAAATGCTTCGGATCTTGCTCGCCAACATCAAGGCACTGATGTTGCTGTCGTCGCTGCTGCTGCTGCTGCTGCTGCTGATCGTGTTCGTGGTCACGTTCGAATGACCTAGAGTGAGGATTTGGGAGAAGCCCGGGCTGCAGCCGCGTCCGGAGCACGATATCATACGCCGCCGCCGTCGCCGTACTCGGCTCCGTCCCCGCCGCCGCCAAGACATCATGCGTCCCTTCCTGAAACTCCCCCTGTAGCAGATGTGTGCCGTACACCAGCTGCTGTTTCAGGCTGTCACCTGAGGGCACCCGTACGATGCCTGCTTACGGCAAAACACACACGCGCACATGTAAGTATTCGAGCGACAAAACCGCAAAGCCAAATCGACAGCAAAAGCGTATTAATAATATACACATAATGAATGCACTTGATCTTTCTCTAACTTCTCTGTCGGCTAGGTGAGCCGCTGGCCAGGGTGGGGGCCCCTCCCAACAAAACTGTTCAAAACCATCCCCACATGTGTACCCCCCACCACCTGCGCGATTACGAGTTGTTTTAGTTTGATTTAAACCATTGCTTGGGGTTTCATGCGTCGAAAACGAGGTCGCGGAGCTCTTTAACTGGCACCTCTGCTGGCTGTAATGTAAAGTGTAGTGTCTATTATATCCATCCAGTTGGGTTTGTTGCGATTCTACACAAGACTTACAACCTAGTGAGGATGTGTTCTGTTCCAATGTTTACTTATTCCTCTATTCAGGAAGAGAAAGAGCAGCAGCGCTCAATAAGCGGACGAGGAAGCGTTCGAAAGAAGAAGAAGAAAAAGAAGAAGAAGAAGAACGAAGGAGGAGGGGAAGGGGGAGGGGAGGAGAGGGAGCAATATGCCGGCGCACCTTGCCAGATGTTGCCCCGACCCAACAGAACGTCCATCATCTGTCGCAGCTTGGCCTGCCGGAGGCGGGGAGAGGAGGGTCCCGGGGACTAGATGCACAGCTAAACGTTCAGGCAGTAAAAGAGACAGGCAGGAAAGAAAAAAGATAGACAGACAGACAGACAGATGAATGGATGCGGCGACGGACCCGCTGATTATCTCTGGCCGGGGGGACCGGCTCTGGCCTGAACGACGTGGCGGTGACAACCCAACTATAGTAGCTACCGCCATTCCCAGTACTACTGTCCCAACACATCAACAACACGCCAAGATGGCGAAAGGAATCAAAACGATTTCATAAAAAAAACAAAACTGTGCAAGCGGGGCATGGTTCAAGCAGGGTCTGCAGCCGAGCAGCGCAGAGAATACCGGTACGCCAACGATAAAGAACGTTAAAACAACATACCTGTTCATACTTGAAGATGTAACCCAGTACACCAAAGGCCGAACCGCAGTCGCCCTCCTCCGCCTCCGCAGCCCGAGAGTCGAAGCGTCCCTCACCCCCACCCCCTCCACCTCCACGGCCCCCCCCGCTGTTTACCACAGCCACGCCGGTCACGGTCGTCGCCATGTCAGACAAGAGATGAGGTGATCTCGTGGCGGGCATAGGGCCCATGTACTGCACGCTGGCGGGGTCTGTACGACGACGGGGGGACGCATAGGCGCGGGGGAGGGCGAGGAGGCAGGTCACCGCGGTGGTTGGGTGGGGGTTATGGCCTCCGGGGTTACGTGGTTGCAGTGGCCGGGCTTGGTTGAGTCGTGAGCCGAGCGACTGATGCCGGCAGGTACATGACGCCGCATGCTCCGTCTGCATGCACCCCCGCCTCTATCCACCCATATACACCTCACAGGAAGTCATCCCCACACGTGACCCCCATGCGGCCGCCACTGGAGGAAACGAGGGGGGTTGCATCACCCACTGGCAGCTCGCTGGCAGGACACCTCCCCGAGGGGTCCGTGGATGAATGGGTGGATGGATGGATGGATGGCACGTAGGGCCCCAGGCGCCGCCGCAGCTGCGACTGCCGCATGTCTCCCCCTGACCCCCTAGCGCACTCCTGCCGTTGCGGAAGCACCACACACGTACATATATACACACCTACACACACCCCAACATGTGCAGAAACGCGCACGCCATTCCCCGGCCCCCCCCACCAATGCCCTGTGTTCCCCGTCTGGAGAGTGAACCTACCGACTCTACTTTCTCCCACTCCCACTCCTGAGCCCTCTCCCTCTCCTCAGCCTGAATGGTCCACCCTTCAACCCAGGGGCCTCTTCCACCCGAACTCCTCCACCCACCCACCCCGCTCCTGATGCCGCCGTATCTAACTGAACTAACTCCCCCAAGCTTCCCCTCGTTCACCCTTTCCTTGGGACTCACTCTGGTGCACCACCTGACCGTCCAGAGCGAAGACTGTGATGATGGCGGGTAGGTGGGCGGCGACCATGGAGTCCCGATGGCGGTGTGCCGCCACCAGGGGGCCGGGCACACCGCCTCCGTCGTCCCCCAGCACTTCGCCGTTAACACCTCCCGCCGGTATGTCGCATGACGGCGATTGCCCCAAGCCTAAAGCGCCTAAAGCACCGACGGCAGAGGCCGCAGCGCCACCGCCAGCCGCTTCTTGCTGCTGCTGCTGCGGGCCTTGGTACGCTGTGTCCCAGTTGCGCAGCTGGCGAATGGGGGCTAGCCCTGCGGCCGGGATTTGGGTCGGGGTCGGGGTTGGGGTTGGGGTTGGAACGGAAAGGCGAAGAGCGAGGAGGGGATTTAGGGTTGGGGTTGTGGCGGGTTGCGCAGAGAGGGAACGGTACGGGATGAAGGGGGAACGATACGGAAGCGGAGGAGATTCGTTGGTGCGGGTGGGGGTGTATACTGCACAGTGCCTCCAAGGCCCTATGGAGCGCCGGACCCACCTCCGGCATCTACGTGTCGCGGTGGGAGCAGCGGGGCTCGACACACCAGCAGCAGTGCGCGGGGTACCACGACGCCTTGCGATCCCGCGGAGAACTGAACCAGGGAGATGTGGACGGGGACCGAGACAGCTGCGAGCAAGTCCGAAGTGAACCTCGCGGCTGCTGCCGCTGGCTGGGCAGCCTGGGCTATGAAGGTGGACCCCGCGACCAACACGACTTGCTGCGTTGGAAGCTGGCCGCTGAGCGCCGTTAGCATAGCTTCCATAAGGGCCGGGTTCCTTGCTGGGTTGGTCAAGCGGTCCCACATATCCAGGCTCCTGGCATTGTGCCACAGTATAGCACCGCGCCGAGCCAACGCGTTGCCGTTCATGTGTCCTTCCAAAGTGATGCAAGCAACAGGAAACTGCGAGCCAGACCATTCTGCGCTAAGGGTTGAAGCATCTATTATAGGTAGCGGTGATGCTCCAGAAGGCGTTAAAGCTGCAGCGTTATCTACAGTGTTATCTTGAGATCCATGGCGATAGTTTAATTTGTTTGTTTTCCTTGCGGACGTGAAACCGCGAAAGCAAGAAAGTGCCCACATCGCCACTTCCACGCTGCCTAGCCATGCGCAAAGGTGCAGACCCAACTACATGCTATCTCGGTATATAACACGAGCGATGCATTATACTGCACGGGCAGTGACCAAGGGGACGTGTATATTGAGCAGTTGGTGATGGTTATGCAAGGTGCCATAGCTAATCATCCATCAGTTGAAATAGATTTTAGTAAAATAGAGAAAGTCGCGCATGGTCCAGACTCCAGCACCATACCAATTTACGGCATTTGCGAGAGCACTCAGCACGCTACGATACAAAAATTGGATTCGGGTATTTAGCTATTTGCCGCATTCTCCATTCATAACATGGATACTCATCCCACTGTCCCTTACCCAAGCGTCATGGAGGTCTGTGTAAATTATGTCGTGGCCTACTTCCTCCATCGGTTGGGTTATTTGGAGTTCACAATACTGGGACAGAATTATACTTATCCTCGATTGAAAGGACTTTTCCTAGGTGGGAGGTGACGCTTGTATATGTAACTGCGCCTTACGCCCTATACACGGCTGTCTACGATGTCCACGCTCTGATGTGTGGTAAGCCCCGCAAGTCTGTTAAAGCATTTCCCTGTCAGGCCTCATGCAAACCCCGCGGCCTTCTACAGTGTTCTACAATGTTCATCTTGTCTGCTCACTGCATGTTGCTCCCAAGTTCAGCCGCTTTCAAGCAAAAGCGAATCCGGCATTGGGTGGCTTGCTGGTAATAACCTTGTCTCACGTATGCATAGGCATATCTGATTGGGATACCGGATGTTTAACGTCTTCAGGCCATTTTGCGATTACAAAATCAGCAATACAAAATCTCTAAGGCAAAAAACGTCTGGCCGGTAAAAAACCTGCTTGTTGAAACGCTGGTCCATTGTTGGCCCCGAGACCAATATGAGGAGCTCCAGAGGATACCCATGTGGATGGCCACACATTCCTTCATACAATCATATCCGCTCTTAGAAGCATGAATGTTAATAGTCTATGAAACAGTTTGTCATGGCTCTTCTATCCAGGCCTTTGCCCGTATTTGAAGCTTAGTAGCTTACAGCGCCATCAAGGACGTGTTATGGGACTCGTGACTTGGGGAGAGTTCATATGTTTACTTTTGCTATTTTTTCCTGAGGATGATGACAGAAGTAGCAAGAGAAGAGCACTACTAATCGGCAACCCAAGCCTGGAGCCGCACCCCCAAAACCCTTTAAGTTCCAAGGCAGAGACCTAAATACAAAGCCCAAACAGAAACAACATTAGCATGGGGACTTAACCAAACGAGAAGAATAATAAGAAGAAGAAGCAGTAAGCAGCGGCCCCTCTCAGGAAAGGAGAATAACAGGAACGAGGTAAAAACAAAAGGCAAAAGGATGGAAACTGGAACCAGCGACATGAAGGCGCGGAGAAAGATGCAAGGAGTAAACACTGCAAATACCAGTAAGCACCAAACACACATACTAGAGATACACAACAGCAAACGCCAAATCGCGCACCATCCGCACAGCACAGTCCCAACAGTACAGACGAGCACCGTAGCAATGATCAAGTAACAAAAGTACACGCACAACGAAAAAACGAATACATGTTATCTGGCCACCTCTTAAGGAAAAATTTACCCCCAAGCAAAGTCCCAAGGCACAGCGCAAACTATTTCCTCCATTTCCACATCACGTACCTCACACTTCTCTCAACCAAACCGACCAGACACGGAGTGGGCGAGGAAGCAGCCGCTTCGTCCTTGGACGCCCCCAGCAACGGCCAGCCGTACAGGTCCCTGAAACGTGAATCAGGGAAGCTGTCACACGAGGCCTATATCTGCTGATGCAGACAGGAGGCTGGTGAGGTCATCCGGCGCAGCTGCCGCTTCAAAGCTGCACAAAGGATTGAGAAATCCGCGAGAGGCCATGCTGACACGTCTGCATCATGGGAAAGCATCCTTCCTGACAGGCGAAGGGATCCCTCAAGGCCCCCCACTGCCAGCTACCGCAGTACCCGCGCTGTGCGCGAAGCGCGCCCTGATTAGGTCCGCGGGCCGGCTGCATCCGGAACCGGATGGCTGAGTGCGAGCAGATACTTGCTGAGCCCGTGGTCAACATGGCAATTTTACCAGGGGAGAGGAACCCGGCAAAAAAAAAACTTGCCAGAGCATATTGAAAAAAATATTTTTCGGCATCCTTGTGGAGATGCCCGCAGCTATTTTTTTCCCCAAAAGGAAGAGCACAAACTTCGATATAACGCGACGTGCATGCACCGCTTCAGCTTGCTGCTGTAGCTTCGATCGGCCTTCTCTTCAGTTCCTGCACTTCCGTTTATGGAGATAGACAATACTCATTGCAGTTGTAAACATGGAAGCCGTGCTTGAGGAGAAAATCGCTGCTGAGGGAAGTCCTAGGGATTCGGTGCTGCAGGCTGCAGGCTGCTGCAGGCTGTGGACTGCCGTCAAAAAGTCGATTGCATAGTGCAGGTTTAGGTGTTGGGCACCCCAGGACGATGCAGTGTGGTATGCCCGGCATGGGGAATCGACGAAGGAGTAGGGACTGTGGACAGGACGGCATCCGGTGTTTCGGCGAGGGGGGCTATCGCGACACAAAGGCGCCGTCCTAAGGACAGACCACGAAAGTCTGAGCTTTACAACCGAGAAGCATTCCTCGCCGCCTTGGGCGAAAGCATCTATCGTGTTTGGGAGTGTGGTGTCGAGAGGGTTGATGTACGGAGGGTACGAAACAACAAACAGGTAACATTGCTTATGCTGCAACTAGTCGCAGAAGCGTGCGTGCAGTCATACTCTCTAAAAGATTCATGCAGTACAATTGAGGGAGACCGAGCGATATACCTGTTTTGTGCTCCAGCGATTGTTCTGCGGCTCCCAAAGAACCCGCATCGCTTTGGCTCAAAGGCGTTGCATTAGCCCCATGGAGGGATAAGGGCGTATATATTCATATGTATTAATATGTACAACATTGTATTGCTTCTTATTCATGAGATTATAATGTTGCCGCAGCTCTGGGAACGCCATAAATGCCGTACGGTCGCTTTTTTGTGCGAGTTTGTTAATCCAGCTTCAAGTGACCTGTGTAATTTGATGATGTTCGCATGGCTTAGCAATTCTACCTTATGTGCTACTAGCGCGCTCCGTCGCAATTGACTGTTATTATTAAGCTTGCATACGGTATTGTTGCCGCTACATGCCAGGTTGCTGCATTATGTACAAAGCTCAGTCCAGATTATCCCTTAACCAAAATACAGTGCACGTATCTAAGTCGACGGGCGTTCGCGTCCCATCCGCGCGAACCAGGTCGCTTCAGGTCTTTGCTCAAAAAGGGGACGGCAATGGCGATTCACCTGTAGATTGGGACGGCGCATGGTCAAGGTAAGCAGCGCGCTACTGAGCGACAAACTTTAAGGCGTGGTAGGAAGCGCGAGCTTCGCACGCGACAGGCACAGGTCCAACGATTATTCGCGCGAACAACACCCAAACCAAATTCGTTGCAAAACCCATGCAAAGCACACGTGACAGAGGGGCTTGAAGGTTGTGACAAGAGGGGTGCACCCAATCCCCCGCCTGACTTAAACGCGCATAGCTTGGGTTGCGCAACAATTATTTTCACCCGGTCAAGTTCAGCACGATTACTCACATACCTCACCCGTCACGCCATCCACTTGCCGTCCGCAGCTTCCAACGTCAGCTGCGCTCGCAAGTGGAGGTGAAGAGCACCACCAGCGGGCGCAGGACGACGGGAAGCCGGACGGAGCCGCGCCGGGCCCCTCCGCCGCGGCGGGTGCTGAGCGGCAGCAGCGGGTCGGGCGGGTGGGGAGGGCAAGAGGGTGAGCGTATCCGCCGGGCGGAAAGGGTGCTCGTGGACCTTTGGAGCAATGCAGACTTCTTGAAGGCAGGGACGGCAGCCAGCCTGATTTTACTTGTGGTGTTTGTGCTGATTATTGGTCCTCCACCTCCTGACGGCCGCTGCTCATTGTTCTGGTGCTAGTAGTAGCTTTGGGGATGCCGCACATGCTCAGCCGCGTGCAACAGTGTGCATGCATGTATAATAGTGGCGTGGTCGAGGCTGTGCAGATGTCGAATCCTGAGCCATACAGATAAGGAATGTGTTTAAATTCAGCAGCGCGGTCGTTGTTTACACGAAGCAAGGTATAGCATACGATTGTGTTCACTAGTTAGGATTAGCTGTATCGCATCGGAAATCCTCGGCGAAATCGAGAGCAAGGACGGAACATGGTAGTTTTGGTGATAGATGAGCTGTTCTGACTGCGTCTTGCGATTGATGCCATTCAGTACTGTGCCGGGATCGCCGACATGTTCACGTTGTAAGATCGTTACCAGGGAGGTCATTAATTCATGCAACTGAAACCGACATTCAATTGAGGTATAGCGCTGCTGAAGGTGCTTCAGCATGTTATCGTCGCTACCAAAGCTATGGATCGACTCTGAAGTGTGCACGGTGAAAATTTACACGCGAGTAGATGCAGCAGCCATAGCCCTGGCTGCTCTCCTCCCCCCAGCAGGCGGCAGAAGCCAAGCAGAGCTTAGCAACAACACGCAGCAAGACGTGCTGTTTACTCGTCCTCCTGGCTGCGCAGGCGAGCGTTGCCGTTGATGACGCGGATGTTCAGCTGAGCAGCGCGCTCCACGATAGCCTTGCGCTTGAGCACGGCAACGCTGTGCGCAATTTCGGCACAGAAGCGCCTGCACCATCAAAACAAGAAAAATGCGGTTCGTATCCTCAGGCGAAAGCATCCCAGTGGAAAAAAGATGAATGAATAGGCCTTCCCAACCAAGCCATCGCAAGCATGGCCACACCATGAAACAACTTGCTTATTTCACATGCCATGTAGCATCCCCATTCATGAAACCAGGACTTCCGCAGTAGGCAGCCGCAGCGCATGAAGCCGCGGCAACTCTTAACTTTGCTTGCGCTACACGAGTACCCACGTTCGCCACGAAAGTCCCCGGGGGAATGGATGCATGCACGTCATCAACGAAATGACGGACACCGCAGGTACAGCTCGGGCTGGTTGCTATTTATGTCGCCAATTCCATCAACGCCGATGACCGTGGATTTGGGTGCATTGCCCGTGATGCTGCAAAGATGGGCCTGAAGGTACCAAAACTTCATCGGCGACGATTTGAACCCCTTGGATGCCGCACTTAGATGCTTGGATAACCTGGGCAGGCGTCGTTACCCCACCATATATCTATAAACTCGCTCGCAATTAACTGTTTCTCCCCCCCCTTATTGTGCCTTCCCTTTCCAAAAGCCCCTGTCCTCCAGAATCCTGCACCCAACGGACCTGTTGTGCATCATCAGCAGCTCCAGGTCCTTAACGTTGTGGACCGTGTACTTCAGGAAACCGTTCGGGAGCATGTGCTTGGTCTTGTTGTTAGACCCGTAGCCGATGTTGGGCATCGGCAGGGCGCCCTTGAACCTAAGGGGCGACAAATAGCGAGCAGCAGGCGAAGAGGACGTCATCGTCGGCACTGTCGTCGTGGCATAACAGCATCATATAAGTCCAAAAACTCGCGCAACGCTGTAGCGTGCTACTTGATTTGAAAGCAGCATGCCATCACGGCGTTCAATGTGTCGGCATCACCCTCATTGGAGTATCGCCCCATGCGTGGAGTATTTTATCCTAAAACACCCCTTGGGCAAGAACGTAGGATCCAAGCAAAACCCGGCGTCACAGGCCAAACCAGCAAATTCACGATCAGGTTGCTTCCGTGAGGAGGTTGCTGTCATCCAAACACTGACACCCCATGAGGGAAGCGCCCATGGTTTATCTTGCGGTCAGGCCGTAACGTGTGTGACGGTCGTGTGCACGGTGACCCCACGCGATCCCCACTCTACACCCGTGAAGCGTACCTGCGGCGCACGCGGTTATCAATACCCTTGGGCCTGCGCCATGAGGGCTTAATCGAGTCCTTCCGGTCGCTTTGGTGCCGGTCGAAATGCTTGGTGCGCTTCTTCACAATCTTGACCTTCTTCAGGGGCTGCACCATTTTTAACAGGCCCTGCAGGAGTACGAAGTTGCGAGTTGTTCATCAAGCTTGTAGCGAGATGCCCTGCATGGTTCCTGTGTAGCTAAGTCCATAGCGGCGGCTTAAAGACAGGAAGCCTTATTGGCTAAGCTCGTAATCGTTGATATCTCGGTCGCTCTGCCGGTTTGTGCTGCGGTGCAGTCTGTCATCTCCAGCCGCCCCTCTGCTACAAGATTCCGGGGGAACATCCATTCGTTGCTGGGCTGAGGAAAGCCATTATAAGAGTTGCAACTATCGTAAGCCATCATACTGTTCGCCTGCATTGCTGCCGCCGGCAAGCCGTCCCAGCTGAAAGCCGCCAAGCTGCGAGCTTTCCGAGCCCTACTTCATGGACATAGCTTTTACTTAATGTCTATATGCCATAATTGTCTAATATACGCCTGAGACCAGCTGTGCGCCGCATTTTTGCCCGCAACTCTTGGCATATTATGTTATAAGCTTCTCACCTTCCCAGGGTGCGACACTGTTGGGCCCGCCGGTTGAAAGAGACTTTACTTCGGGGCTCGCCGAGCCTTACGGAGCCACCTGCCAAAACATAAGGCCCGCGGAAGTTCTCCGTACTCTCTAAGTGGTTGTCCCCTTGCACGCGAACAGTCCAAGGTGCAGGCAGCTTGCTGTCCATTGTATTAACTGCTTGTCATGCATGTGATGTTAAAACGGGCTATCGTGAAAGTAGAGGTGCAACCGCAATATAACTCCGCGGTTTGCTACGCAAAAAACATGTTTTAACCTGGTCCCAAGACCATTCTAACAACTATCGAACAGATTTGGTCAAATGGGCTGTTTTTGTTAAGTGCAACGCCCAGAGTACAATACTGAAATGCCGCACGAGGAGCCCATACCACCCCTGGATGCTATCCTCGGTACGCCTAGTATATGTTTAACACATTGAGCGAGCGCTCTTTACCATTCCCGTCCATGGTGTACTGGCATGCCTTGGGAAATGGCATGCCGTGCATGAACGGGATACCGCCTGACTGCACGGTTGCTCAAGGCGGAATACGCTCAGTCTTCAACCTTTGCAACTATGCACTTAAACTTGTCGATACCACTGTCTTTATGCGGCATCCCCCCCTCGCCCGTACAATCACATCCCAATTCGCGGAACCCTGCACGCACGCACATCCCGCAGATGGCTCTGGCGTGCGCTACTACTCAAAGCGCACCCGTCAGCTCACCTCCCTCGAGAAGAAGCTTGAGGTGAGCTCACCTCGAGCGCACCCGTGGGCTTGCGGCTGCATATCACAGTGGCCTTCCCGGTCCTAAAGGCCCTCCTATGAAAACGGCCACCCAGTGTCGCCATCATCACGGCCCTTAGCCAACCAGCTAACCCTTTGCATATCTTGATAACAAACGGCCTCTCACCCCGCTGGTTGGCCGGATGCCTTCGAAACCAGGACCCACATTCCAAGCCCCACCTGCCACAACACCGCAAGCGAAGCCGTGCAATCAAAGCAGCCTTCTGTCGGGAGTAGTCCCCGACAGCCGCCGTCAGCCCCTAGGAAGTGGCACCTCCCGCCCGCTCACGAGAGACACACACACATACACACCCCACCCGCAGTCCCCCCCGCTTAACAGTACGGGCATGATGGCATTTTTTGCTTTTTTTGATGTGGGTCACAACATGCAGCAAATGGATTGATCTTCTCGCGCTGTGGGTCATAAGTCGTTGGGTTATGTTTGCAAACATCCGGGCTGAACTGCTGAACTGCTGGAAGAGCCCTGAGATGCCTGGGGCCCCCTGGAGCATTTGGCATCCGCCACCCTTCGTCTCTTCCCGACCCGTTCCCACGTTCTGCCACCGATGAACTGCGGCCGTACAAGACGCGTTTCCCCTTCCCCGCGCTTCTTACCCGCCATGAACACACACACACACACATACACCACCCGACACAGGCCGCACGAGATGCCTTCAACTCCACGCGCAAGGAACAGGGCCTCCCAGACACGCCCAAACTCTTCCACAACTCCGGCAGCACCCCCGCGCGGACCTCCATGACCACCCCCACAACCTCAGCGACCGTCAGCTCCGCAGCCCTACGTCGGGAGCTGCGCCGCCAGGCCGTACAATCTGGGGGATACGCTGGAGGCGGTGCCAGCGGCGGCGCCGGCGGCGGAGCCGCCGCCACCGCCGGTGCATCGGCGCCGGCCGGCGCCGCCGGCGCCACCGGCGGCGCCAGCGCCCCCGCCGCTGGTTCCACCTCCCGCTCTCGTTCCGGGCGTGACTCGGACTTTCAGCGCTTCGCAGATGCGCTTGTGGGCGGCGGACGGGGTCCGGTGGTGAAGGCCAAGCCGTATCACACGGAGGCGCGTACGTACTTCAATCTCAGTCTGCTGCCCAGCAGTGTGAAGGGCCTGGCGGCAGACAGCGGGCTGTATTACTCGCCTGCGTCCACGTCTCGCGGCGGCCTGGGGACCGGTGGCAAGGGGCTACGGGAGGACAGTGCGCGCAGGTGAGAGGCGGAGCGTTTAAAATTAATTAAAAATAATAAAGAATAATTACAAATGTGGAGAATGGAAAACACGCAAGATGTTCATAAACAAGAAATTATTATTATATTATATATAATTATTATTATATTATATATAATTATTATTATATTATATAAAACATAATATTATTATATATTTATTAAGTAAATAATGTTTAAAATTAAGAAACAAATGAAAAACACGGCAGGAGGAATGGAGCGGCATGACATATGGTTGTCGGGGGCCTGTATGTCAGGTAGCTTGCCTACCTGCCTACCTACTGTGCCGGCCCAGCGCCGTTGTCGTACGGGTGCAAAGGTGCGTGTGTTTTGGCGTATCGGTAGTTCTCCTCCCACCTGTCCACCCCTCCGCGCTCCCTTTCCTCCATGACCCGCACCTTGTGTTGTCCGCCCCAGCAGGCACTACCAGCCTGACTTGTCTACGGAGAGGGCGGAGAAGGAACGGGCTTTCCAGCGGGAAATGGCGGAGCGGCTCGCGAGGGCGCAGGTGCGTCGTCGTCGCAATGGGGCGAATGTGTCACGCTGCGGCACATTTTGCTGACGGAAGACTTATATCCTGACAGATATTATTATTTTTATTTTCAGACTGTGCTTGGCATATTCGATTTTCGATTTTATCTCGCACGATTGGATATTCGCAAAAGTTTGCCCAATTCAAATATTAATGATGTAATTCCTTGACGAAAAAAACATAAAACAACAGGGGGCCATTTCTTGCGCGGGACTATTTAGCTGCGAGAAACGTTGGGGGAGTCGTTGGACGTTATGGTTCAGTGCGTGGTGTACCATACATGTGTGTGCGTGTGTGTGCTTATGTTTGTCGTGTGTAGGACGCCCTCGGCGAGCATATCCAGGCGCTGGTGGCCCGATGGGGCCCCGGCTTCCTGGATCGGCTCATGGCGGCGGCGGCGACGGAGGCGGCAGGGGAGGCAGGCCGTACCACCCGCGTCAGCGGCACCAGCGCCGCCGCTGTTGGTGCTGGCGGTGGAGGCGGCGGAGGCGGTGGCGGAGGCGGCCGGCAATCGCCCTTGAAGCTGCACTTGAGCGCCGGCGGCTCGAATGTGCCCGCGTCGGCGGCGGATGCGGTGTACGAATTTGAGCACTATCAGCGGAAGGGCCCCGGTCGGCAGCGCCGCAGCTCGTCACCCATACCGATTGGTGGCACGGCGGGGCGCTTGTACGGCATTAGTGAGATGCGTGTCAGCGCGACTACCCTGGAGCGGCTGACGTACCTGTCCGGGCAGCTCAAGGTAAAGCCATGGAGGCCGTATGCGGCTGGTTTGTACGGGGAGGGCCGTACCAGGCCGGGTTGTGTATGGGATGTGGGGTAAAGGTGTCAGTGTTTGCCGTACAGGAAGCGTCTGTCGTACGCAAACAAGTCATTACGTTCCCGGTTCTGCCATGATCCCTCTCCGAAACACCTTGTCCTTGCTCATGGCTCGCGTGTCCTGCAACTCCCGTGAATTCCATGTTCATGTTCATTTGTATGTCTGTCTGTAGGTACCCGTGGAGCAGATTATGACACTCATGCGCAAGCCGGCTAGCGCTGGCGATTCACGGACGTCCCCCACAGCCACTGCCGCCAAGCGATCCGGCGTCGGGAGCATCATCGGTGGTGCTGGCGGCGGCGGCGGCAGCGGGCGGGTGGTAGGGGTGGCGGGAGCCCGTCAGAGCCGTCGAATCGAGCTCCTGCCCGCACGCCGACTGACGCAGCTGGACAAGCGCGAATCGGCGGCGGCAGCGGCGGCGGGAGCAACGGCGTTGGCGGCGGCGGCTGTACCGCAAGCGGCAAGCGGTGTGCAGGATGGTGCGCTTGATGCCGAGGTCGCGGCGATGACGTCATCATCGGCAGCGGTGACGGCGGCGAAGGTAGAGGCGTCCCCACGGGATGCCTTTGGAGGGCCGGCGGCAGCAGCACTGGCGGCGGCGGCCGCGGCAGCGGCCGCAGCAGCGGCGGCGGCGGCGGCGGAAGGCTTGGCAAATGCAACGCCGGCAGCGGCAGCTGCCGCCGCCGCTAGCGGGGGCGCGCTATTCGAATCGCAGAAGAGCGCGAAGGACAATCGAGTGCGAGAGAAGCACCGACACATTCATCTCGTCGTGGCGGCAGCGGTGGCGGAGCGAGATGCAGCAGAGGCAAGGGCTGCAGCGGCGAAAGCACAGCTGCAGCAACAACAACGGCTACAGCAGCAGCAGCTGCAGCAGCAACAGGAGCGGGATGCCGCGCAGGCCGGGCCCACCACCACACGCCCCGCCATGTCAGCACCGAAATGGTCTCTGGCCGTGGCCCAGTCCACGGCGGCCGCCAGCACCGCTGATGCCGCTGCCGTCGCTGCGACAGCACCGGCGGCCGCCGCCGCCACCGCCGCCGCCTCTGCTACAGTGGGCAGCAGCAGCGACGGGCAGCAGGCCGTAGCTGGGGAGGCTCCGCGGGCTCCGGTAGAGCAGCCGTCGTTGGCAGGGGCGGCGGCGGGGGCGGCGGCGGCGATGCCGCCGCCGTCAGGTGCCGCCGGCACCAGCGGCAGCACCGCCGGCGAGGAGTCAGGCGCAGTACCGAGCTCCGCGGACAATCCACCTGACGGCGGCAGTCCGTCACGGCGTACGGCTCTCCCCACAGCACATCAAGTGTGGTCCGCGTTCCCCAGCCGCCGCGTGCGCTCACGCGCCTCTCCGGTCGCCTCGCCAACCGAGCCCTCCGCCGGCCAATCGCCGCGGCTCGTCCTAGTCGGCGGCGCCTCCGACGCCGCCGCCGACGGCGGCGGCGGCGCCGCCTCCTCCCCGGGTTCCGTACCTGATAGCCCTGTGGCGTACCACCACCGTTCCGGCCTCAGTTACTTTGCCCTTGGACAAAGTACGATGCCGGCGGGTCCTTCCCTGGAGGGTTTGCAGCCCGAAGATCCGCGCCAGGTTGAGCTGGAGGCGGCGTCGCGGGCGGCGTTGGAATCCCTGGCTCGGCGTCACGGCGACAGCCACCGCAGCCGGCATTCAATATCTCCGCACGCCGTCGCCGCCGCTGCCAGCCGCGCCGGCAGCGCCTCGACGGCGTCCCGGCCGGGAACGTCGGGCGGCTTGGGGGAGCGCGGCGGCGGCGGCGGCGGCGGC
>NW_003307546.1:2617068-2734573 GCF_000143455.1 Volvox carteri f. nagariensis | reverse complement strand
TACTGCCGGTGGGATGAGCACAGGGCGGCCAGATGACAGCGGCTGGGACAGCGGTGGCGGCGGCGGCGGCAGCGGTGCGGATGACAAAGGGGAGAGCGGCCGAGGCGGTAGCAACGACGTTGGGATGCGACGCCGCAGCGGCCGGGTTCGCAACGCCAGCAGCCGGGTGCACAGCGCCCGCAGCGGCGGCGGCGGCGGCAGTAGCACCCGGCGGCGGGGTCAGGGCTCCCCGTCCTCTGCGCATTCTCACTTTGTGGGCGTCGGAATGGCTGCCACATCAGGAGGCCCTGGCAGCAGCGGCGAGGAGGTCATCTTTGCGACTGCCGGCGCCTCCGCTAGGCAGAGCCCGTGGCGCTCGGCCGCCACCTCACATGCCGGCGACGGAGGCGGCGGCGGTGCCGCCGTGGCGCGGTGCGGCCTACGGCGGCTGTCCGACTTGGCGGTTTCCGTGGGGCTGAACGTTGGGAGCAGGTCCCGTCGGACATCGTCCCCACGGTCGTCCGGGAGCGTCGGGGCGACGGGTACGGCAGGTCTGTTGGACAGCTCTGAGGACGACATCTCCGTCGGCGGTGTGGAGCGGGAGGACGGGCAGGAGGAGTACGACGGAGGCCACGTCACTGACCTGTGGGGCGGCGTCAGGCCGAATAGCCGGCCCAGCACCAGCGCCTCCGTGAACGCCGGCAGCGGCTTCGGCGGTGGCGGCGGCGGTGGGCTGCAGCTCTCTTGGGACATGCTGCCAGGCGGCGGTGGCGGTGCAGCCATGCCGGGAAGTACAGCGCTGGGAATCGGCGCCGCTGCTGCTGGCCCCCCGCTGTCGCGTATGGCACGCATAGGGACGCCGCCGCCGCCGCCGCTGCCGCCGCCGCCGCCGCTGGCAGGCCAAACCGGCTCATGTTTATCGCCATCCGCCGCCACGCCGCTTACTGCTGCGGCGGCAGTGACGGCAGCGCCGGCGGCGGACGCCGTGCTATCTCCCGGCGCATCTTGTACGCCGTCGGGGTGCATCGCCGCCAGCCGTCACATCCCTAGCTTGAACCCGCCAAGCCTGAGCCGTCACTACAAGCTGGCGGGAGCGCGATGGAACCCGACGGCACCGGGTGCGCTGCGTCCCGGGTACGGCATGGAGTGCGATTACGTGGCGGGGACGTATAACCCCGATTTGATGGAGCGCGTGGCGATGGCACGCGACACGGCAGCCTTGACGGGTGAAGAGGTGGCCGTGGATTACAAATCGCCTGTGCAAGCCGCTGGGCCCCGCAGCGTCCTGCCGCCCGCCGCGGCGGCAGCGTCGCCGCCGGCGCCATCGCCGGCAGCGTCGCGGCAGTCACTATTGGCGGCATCGCCGCTGCGACAGTCGACACAGGCGGGGTCGCCGCCGCGGCAGGGAGCGCCGGCGGCGCTGGCGGCTGGGGGCACGCAAGCTTTACCGCCGACGTCTGTGCGCATTAAGCTGGACTTGTCGCTACTGTCGCCGGCAGGGCGCGCTGCGGCCGCCAATGCGAAGGCGGCGCTCGCTATCGCAGACGTGTTGAACCCCGTGACGAGGGCGATTACAAATACGGCAGCGCTGGCGGCGGCGAACGGATCGGACCTTCCGCCACCGATGCAAATGTTAGCGCGCGCACGTGGGACCGACGGCGGCACCTCCTCGGCCACAGCCGGCGGCAGCGGCGATGGCATCGGCCGTATCACCGTACAGCTACCGGCGGCGGCTATTGCGGCGGGGACGGCTCTGGCACAGCATTTGACTGCTCTACCCCCAAGCTCACCACGTAAGAGTCCGGAGGCGAGCTCCCGCCAACGCGGCGGCGGCTGGGGGGGAACTTTTACCAGCGCCGGTGCCGGTGCTGGCGGCGACGCCGCCGCCAGCCGTGTTTCGATGGCGGCAGCGGCGGCGGCGGCGGCAGACCCCCCTGAAGAGCGCGTTTCCTCGCGGACCGTAAGGCCCTCTCAGTCTGTGTGGGGCCGAGCTGAGTTGGACGAGCACGACATCCTGCGGCCCCTGAACTACCACTTGTCCGCCGCCACCTGGGCTGCCGCCGCCGCCGCCGCTCTGGGCCCCAGCGGCCCACGGCCAACAGCCGCCGGCACCGCTGCGCTAGCGGCGGCGGCGGTAGCAGCCGCTAACGCCGCCACCAACGCTACCAGCTCTGCGGAGGGGCGCGCCGTGACGGCGCCGGGGGCGCTGGCAGCGGCGGCGGCTCCACCGCAGCCGCCTCCCATTCCGGAGCCGCGGCTGTGGCGCGGCAACCCGCTGGATTTGAAGGCCGCCTTTCCTAAGGGCGAGAAGGTGTACAGGCTGGTGACGGATGTTCAGGCTAATGCGCGGGTACTCCGGGAAATGGAGAAGGCCATCACGCCGGTCGAGTTTCGGAGCCGGTTGCGGCGCGGTGTGGTGCTGTAAGCGTGTGAGCGGGGACGCGGGGACGGGGAGGTGAGTGGCGCCGCTTCGGCGATGGTGCTGATTGCCTCGCGATTGATAGTCGTGTGTGGGAGTTCGGCACCAAGGTCAAAACACGCACGACGGGTTGTTAGGAGAGACGGCTTGCATGAGTTGCGCGCGCGTGTGTGTGTGTGTGTGTGTTTGTGTGTGTGTGTGTGTTGGGGGAAGAGGGAGGAGGAGGGTGAGAACGGGGTAATTTAGAACTCGGACGCGTGGTGCGACGGCATTGACGGCTAAGTCGCCATTCATCCATATCTTTGACTACGATGCTCACAATGTGCTGAAGTGCTAGTGAAGTTTGTTTTTTTGGTTTCGTTAGCTTCAGTTGGTGGAGTGAGGTATGTTTGGGTTAGTTGAGCAGGCAATACTAATAATAAATTGTGTTTGGAATACGTTCTCGCAGAGGAAGTATGATGACGCGGCGGAGGGTGGTATTTTTGGACTTTAAACGAACTGTTTTGCAGCTGTGGGAGTTTCTGTGGAGGACGTTTCTGTGAAGAAATGTCCACTATTTAATGCAGACACACACATACACAGAGCCACACATACACAGAGCCACACACACACAGAGCCACACACACACATACCTACATACATACGTTCATCTTCTCTCATGGGACGCAGGTTTTGCATTCCTACCTGCGAAGCTGATGGTTGATCCGGCAGATTACCGCGTGAGTGTAACTGCCCAGTGATCCCCTTCTGCACCCCTGTCTTGCACGCAATCGTGTGCATTGCTAAGCACATTGTAATGCTGTCTGTCTGTGTGTGTATGTATATTACACATCTTGCCGGGCCTGACACCGGACAAGGGTTGCTGCCCACCCCAACAAACAAGACCGCCGAAGCACTTCCCCCCTAGGGGAAAGGGGAGGGGCGTGAGGGGCCATTGTCCTCTCTCCTGAACCGCCGGATACCTTGTAGGGGTATACATACATTATATTCCGAGTTGATTTTTCCAGGATGTGAATTTCCGTGCAAACATCGTGAACAAGGTTCTCTAGCGTAATTTCCATATGCAGCAAGTTGCAACCACAAAATTGTATAGCTTTTTAAATGCTATGTAGCTCTTCATTAAGACTACTCGTAGGTAGGCTGATACGCGTATGAATGGGTAAGGTAGGGATGCTCGTCATTTTATGATGAAATGACGAGCATTGGATCCGAACAATCCGAACAATGCATGTGAACTTAGTCCAAGTGTTAATATCCACCTCTGTGCAGGGTATGTTAAATTAAATCTAAGGATGTATACACGGGCAGTCTTGCTAGGAGTTGGGCGGTTCTACTGGAGCAGTTGGCATGGATGGGCTGGAAGTTGCGGAGTGTTGCGGAGCTGAGCGGCGTATATTCATTGATGCTGATGGTTGTGGTTAGTATGTGATTCGCGATGGTGAGCCAAAGCCATGGCCCGCGAGAAGCTATCTATGCTCATAGGCATATTTGAAATGAATTCCTTCAGTGAATCGATGTAGTAGCTTTTATAAGCAATTCTCAGTTCAGCGTGGCATGCAAGTCCATCTTGAGACATGGCGCTGACTTAATGACTGACAGCAGTGAGCCCCAGGGGCCTCGAGCCCCCAAAAGGCGCTTCGCGTCCGGGGCCTCGCCCAAAAAGAGGAAGGAAAGGAAAGAGTGTGTGTGTGTCCATCGTGCTGTCCACCAGTGAGTTCGGCATGTGCCTAACCTCCTATCAAGAGACAAAATGTCTCCTACTACTGAGTTGTAAATCAGAGGCAAGACGAGGACCGGCAGAAAGGCCATGCCGAAAAACCAATTGAAGCCGTCCTTAACACCTTACAACCGATGTGCACAACCCTCCTCAACCCACTGCCGTAGGGCTGTGTGTTCACGAGATAAAGTGATGTACGCCCCACGCACACCATCCCCCCAATGCCACCACCAGCATCCCTTCGGCCCGACAGACAATGGCCGACAACACGCACCCCCCCTCCTCCTTCTTCCGCCTCCTCCTCCTCCTCATCATTTGCGCCCGCGGGAGTTCCTGAGCGCAATCATGAGCTGCCGTAGCCGCGTGACATCGCGACTGGGGCCCGCCCCAGTAGCAGTAGCGACATTAGCGCCCACCTTGCCGCCCTTGACGCCGCCGCCGCCCTTCAGATCCACAAGCTCCGCAACACGCTCCCACACGTTGGCGGCGGTGCCGGCGGCACCGCCAGTACGACCGGCATCGGCGGCGGCGGCGGCGCCGCCGCCTTGATCCTTTTCGTGGGCTGCTCGGTTCGTCGCGAAGCGCTGCTTCAAGAGCGCGACGCGGGCCTGACAGTTGGTGGTTGACGGTTGGTGGTGAAGGCAGTATTGAGTGTAGGTGAAATATGTGATAATGATAGCGGTGGGCGTTAGGACTGGTGCTGCAATGTCTGGCGGGAGCGGCGGGTGTGTGTACGGTGTGACAAGGAAGAGGAGGAGAAGGAGAATCAAGAATACACGACCAAGTTTAGAGACCCACCACGAGAACTACACACGCCACGCCACAACACGCCACAACACAACACCAGAACACCTCCAGTCAAATGCGTATAAAACCATACGATCCTGGCGCAAATACACACATACATACGCACAAACACACATTCCAAGCCTTTTCCTTACGGTGCCTTAAGTCCTCCTCCTCTTTGCCCTCCACCTCCTCCTCCTCCACCCCTCCCCTATTGCACTTATTTGTCGCATTTGTGCTTCTTGCACGTTTTATTCGCCACCTCACCTCATCCACCTCTCCACCACCCCACCCCACCCCACCCCCCACACACTCACGCACACACTCACATACCTGTTGTAGGGATTCCAGTTTACTCCTCGCCGCGTCTCTCAGGGCACCGCGAGCCCGGCTCTCCGCAGCCGCCTGATCCGACAGCCTCCGGGAGTTGGCCGCCCGCCAAGCAACACGCGCATCCACGTCGCCAGCCGTTGCCGCTGGTCCTGCGCCCGCGTGTACGGCAATCAGACCGTGCGCATGCGGCGGCAGCGCCAGCTGCGGCTCGCCTGAACTAGATAACTGCCCTCCGAAACCGATGCTGCTGCTGCCGCTGATGTTGGCCGGAAGGAGGACGGCGCCGCCGCCGCTACTCGCCGCGTTCGCAGCTGTGGGATTGTACGGCAGGCCAAATGCGAAGGGGGCTTCAACGGCGGCGGCGGCCGCAGCCGCCGTATCAGCAAGGGCTATCAGCTGTGGCGGCAGCGGCGGCGAACCTTGTCCAGTCTGTGCAGCTTGTTGCGGTTGTAATTGTTGGGATGGCTGTGCCGGTGGTATAAAGGTGAGTCCCCCGTCATCCGAACCTGGGGGAGAGAAACATACGTACGTACATACATACATGCATACAGTTAGCACCACGAAAAAACTCCAATCCAGCTGTCCTACCTACCTTGTAGATATGTGCATCTCATAAAACAACGCTCACTGCCTCTGCTTTATTGACCAATGCCCCCGAAGCGCTGCCAATCCGAAGCACGCAAGCAGGTGTGTCACCCACAGGTACGGCAACGGTACGACACTAGCCGTACACTGCGTCTCTCAGGACATCGCATTGCATCGCATTATTAAGTGGCACTCGTAGCAACTTCAGACCTCCTTCGACTAACGGCGGACTGATTTGCTCGCGCGCGAGCCTGGGGCCCTCAGACAAGACCTCCGGGGGTCGGGGGTGCAATGCATGGCGACACCCCACGCTCCTCACCCTCCTGACGGTTATCCTCCACTCCCTCCTCCTCCTCCTCCTCCTCGTCCTCGTCCTCCAACTCCACCTCCTCGTCGTACGCAGCAGCCCGCCCCGGACTGGGGGGCAGACTCTCCGGCAGCTTCACTGAGCCTGGGTAGGACGTACGGCAGTACGTATGTATGTATGTTGTTACAGGGTGGTTAACTTCGCCAGCGGCCCCCTTTCCCGGGGCAGTCCCTGCTCTCCCCTGCTAGAGGGACACCCTAATCCGTCACCCCATCCGACTTTAGAATGTATTCGTTGGGTTCGGCAACTCACCACCAGCATCCAACCAAATCTAGCGGATCAACGGCGCATCAACTTAGTTCCTGGTCAGCTCGCAAGTTGATATTATCACGTCCTACATCGTCCATATGATGGGGGGCCACCTCCCATTTCAACACTCCTCAAACACCCGAGGAGCCGGCAGGCGGATTTGAATCCGGGTCGGCCGGGAGCAGAAGTCAGGCCTTAACCTCTGCCAGCCGCCTGCCTTAAAGTATGTATGTATGCCTTAAAGCATGTATGTGTATGTGTATGTGTGTGTATGTGTATGTATGTGTGTGTATGTCTGTGCGAATGCATATATGTGGTGTCGTTGAGGTTGGGGAGACGGAGGGGAGGGACAAGTTGCGGGAAGGCTTGGGATGGCGTTATTCCGGAAAGGATGTGGGTCTGCTTGATGCGCCTGGGTTCGCACCGTACGTCCGATGCGATCGTGGCCCTAGCAGCTCGGGTCGCTGCTGTGCTAGCTTCTGAAGCTTCTCCTCTATATTACCCGAGCTGGGGGGAAAGGCCGCTGGCGTCGGAGCTTGCCTTGCCTTACCTTGCGAACCCCTGCTTCTGATGATGAGGACAGTTATGAAATGCTTTTGGATGGTTTTCCTGGTCTTCCAGCCAGCCCCACAACACACGTCATGCACCGCACCTGCTGGTGGTTTCGGAGGCGACTGCACCACGGGAAGGTAACCGCCATCGTACAACGACCCGTCAGGCCGGGGCACAGGGCAGTCAGGCTCGGCAGCCCCCAGCCCCTCCCAAGGCCCGCCGCCGGCGCCGGCGCCGGCGCCGCCGGCACCACTACCTTCCCCCGTCGGCGGCACCGTCCACCAAGGCCGTACACTCTCGTCCAACTGGAAATGCGGCGCGCCTAGATCTTCCGTACGATTAAAATCGTACACCTGGGCGGAGCAGCGCGGGGCGGTGGAGCGAGAGCGAGCAACACTATAATAGTCGTGCGCACTGCCACCACATTTACTACGGTAACCCGATTGTACGACACAGTGCACATGACCGAATCCTACCCCAGTGCGTCGTAACCACCCATCCTCGCCACCCGCCAAGCCACCTCCTCCTCCTCCTCCTCCTGCTGGTCCCCCAAGCCCCTTCCGAACCCCCTTTCTCCCCTTCTTGCACGTAAGGCCCATACAATCCCCGCTATCCCGGGGCCCCCCCCGCTGTCCTGGCTCCCCACCTGTCTCCAAGTGTTCTTTGCGGGGTCCAGTCGGGCGCAGCCGAAGTGCCTCGTAAGGCCCGGGTAAGCGCCCCGCCAGCAACTGAACACGATACCGGTGCTTGTCTCGATACTGGGCTGGGTGGCGCAGTACAGAGCTATGTGGAAGGGGTGGGGAAGGGAGGGGAGCGGGGGCCAGGAGGTAAGCTGGGTTGTGGATTGGAGGTAGGCAGGGAGGAGGGAGGGGGAGGGGGTGAAAGCGGCGAGGGGATGGGGTCCGGGCTGCGGCGTTTTCGTGAGGGGCGGGGGGAAAAGACGAACCACGTGAACGAGTGAAGCTGCTGCCAGGGCAAGAGTGTACCAGGAGTAGAACTGACCAAGAGGCTTCTTGAAGGTGGCGACCTCGGGATGATGTAGTGAAGAAGATGTCGGAAACCTACCTACCTAGCCGCCAGGACTAAACAAGCGCGGAAGAAAAGCAGTAATGCCAAGCCGTAAAAAAGGTAGGTGTAGAGGCGGCGGAAAAGTAGAAAAGAACTGCTGACGTGAAGCTGGAATAAAGTTTGCCGCCGGCCTGGCGGCGGCATTGACGAGGTTTAGCGGAGAGCTGGCTGATTTGCGGATATTGGTATGCAAGGGAGGGGGGGAAAGGGAGGGAATGCTCAATGCAATGCGGCTGTTACGTACTTGTTCATTTCTTGTTTTTTTGTATTCCCTCGCCGCATTCCCTCTCCCTCGTCCCGTCCGCCTTCGGCTCTCCTTACCCCCAGACATGCGAATCTTTGACGTGCCACATGGCAATTCTACTAGCAAGGGTTCTCGGGCCGTCCATTCCAAGAAAGGGAGCAATGTTTAGCGTAGGTATTCTACTTTTTACTCGGCATATTATCTTTTCATCTTCCCGCAAAGCCCATAATTTATGCCACTGAAATTATGATGATTATGTCTACAGATAATTGGGGGAAGCCATCAGCCGCCATTCCCGCTCCCTCCCTCACCGATATCTAGGTCCTTGCAGTCCCGGGTACGCAGCTGCCGTGCAGCCACGCAAAGAGTGCAATCGCGGCAGTCACGGAGGAAGACGGAGCCATCGATTGGGCCTGCAACGAGAGCGGGATGGAGGGCGGGGCGGAATAAGAGATGGAAAAGAGGGGATATGGCAGTGTATTATTCGGCTGAGTGATCCAGATTTTGGCGCGCGGACAGCTGGGCTGGCAGGGGCGGGTAGAAAGGATGATGCGCTGTGCGGTGGGCGACTGTGTCGTTGAAGTATTGTTGCTTACCGATAAAAATTTTGCAGTTGATGCAGTCATCAATCTGCACTTGCGAGGTGTGGTCCAGCAGGTAGACTTCACAATCGTGTAACGTGTCGAGAACGAATCCGTTGCTGCAGGGATGAACATTTTTATTGATAAGGGAGAGATTAAGGGGCTTTTGAGGTGCCATTTATCATGTCCAAGCAGCACTTCGAGACACATGGCCATGTGAATGTGATCGCTTAACCCCTTCCAGCGTCCACATAACCATCTATGAGGAGGGTTGGCGTTAAGTAATGATGACATGATTTTTAACCCTTTCATCTTACATAGGTTAAGCCCGCTAATCTCCTCTCACGCTCACCCGTTTATGCTTCCCGGTAGCTTAATGAGTATCTCATTTGTTCGCTTTCGGAACACGTAGTCATTGGGATCCATCTGATAATTTGAATGATGCAGGCAATAGCTGTAACGGGACAACAGGCGACAAGAATCGTTGATCGCTTGGGTCTTCAAGCAGAATTCAAGCCCAAATTACAAGCACAACGGTACGTATTTGGATGAATATTAGGACCCACAGGCTGTCCAAACGGCGTCTGTCGCGCGCTGCGCAATTGTACCACAATAACCCTCCGTACAGGCGATGTTTCGTCTTGTCCAAAGAAAGCTGTATGTATCGTTTTTACCATGTAATGCTTGCATGTCTACTCTGTTCGCTGAAAGGCGAATGTTTCAGTTTAATAATACCAGCGGTCTAAAGGTCAACCATCCTATGCCAGTGTCTAACAGCGTTGCGTCTCATACGAGCCGGTGTTATGCCCGTGTTCCTTTAGTCCCTGTGCCTTCACAACTTGGAGAGCCATGCAGCCATCGCACAATTTGGTAAGCGGTGCCTTTTTGCCGACGTGGACTGAGCTTCCGAAACGCATGATCGACGAGAACCCTCACGTCCCACGTCCCCCTTGCCTGGAAGGCGTCCAAGGGCCCAACCCTTTCTCCTAGACACGTCTTGTCGTCCAGATGTACTGTGCTGCTTAGCGCTTATCCTTCTGTCCCGGCTTCTCGTGCTTGCCGACCCCCTTTTTGTAGGCTTGCACGACAGCTGCGTGCTGTCAACAATCAGCACAGTCATTTAGATGATGAGCTGATACGCATGCAGTCGCAGCTGCTGGTGCAAGCGCCGCAAACCTCGCATACATCGGAAACGCATCGGCGGGCAAACGGTCACGCGAAGCACCATGTGTTTCACGATACCGACCTACATCCTTACCAACGCCAGCCTCAACGTCATGTACATCATGATGGCCAAGTTACTTCCGACGGGGTCGAGAATTGCACCAGCGACTTGGCCAGCGACGTTGAACTGTCTTACCAATACTCCAGTAACATTGTGAACTATCATACAGAGGCAGCTTCCTTGGCGAAGGCGGTTGTTCATCGCGCACGTGTACTCGATTATAACCATCCTGCTATGCTGGCGCGGGATTTGATGTTGTCTTTGCTCAGCGGGGGAAAGCTTCTTCTTGAGTTACCGGACGAGCCAGCTGCAGTTTCAAGCCTGATGACCGCACTTGGCCAAGCCGCGTCAAAGCTTCGGGACGTCGGTGAGTACAGGGGAACAACTGGGACAGGACAGGGGGTGTCGTGTATGTCTTATCCGGTTAGGCATGTTTTATTCTTGCCGTACTGATGAAGAAGGCTTTGACTCAACGGAGCTTGGCTTGTGTCAGCATTTTAGGCTGACAGCCTGTGTGTGTGTGTGTGTGCTGCGAACCTCCGCGGCTGAGTCCCTCCAACGTGCTCTCCCCCACGCGATGCTCTGCTACAGGCCTAGCAACCGCGCTCGATCCGATATACGACCCAGCTGCCATCGCGCATGGCTGCGGCAGTACGTGCTACGGCAACGGTTCCTCAGCCCACACACAACCTACCCCTGGTTACCCAAACCATCACCACCACGGCAACTTCGGTGGTGGGGGTGGCGGGTCGCCGTCTTCATCCTACGACTCCCCCAGCAGCGGCGGCGGCGCTACACGCCGCTCCCACGACAGCGGCGGAAGCGTCTACGTGTTTTGCGCGCGCGCAGTTCCCATGCCGCCAGCAGCTGCCAACTCAGCTGACGGCACACTCGCCGCCGCAGCCGCCACGTACACGGTGGGCAGCTCTATGGGTCAGGAGGTGCTGCCCGTCGGCCCCAGTGTCGGCGTCCATACGCTGCTGCCGGCGCTGCTGCGGGCCGTCCTACGTGATGGCCTGGTGACATTGCGCTGCTGTTGGTTTGATGAAGAACTTGGCACTTATTCCCTGTGGCCAGACCAGATGAAGGGGGTTGCCGCCGGCGGCGGCGCCAATGGCGGCGCCACCAGCGGTCAGGAGGACTGTGAGGACCACGAAGGTTGCGACGCCGCCAGCCTCTGGAGCACGAGCATTGGCAACAGTGCCAATGCGGGGCCATCTGGGTCGGCGGGCGTTGGCGCCGGGCCCGTCGTGGCAGACGCCCAAGCTGCTCGATTGGCGGCCGCGGCCGCCGCGGCGGCTGCAGCTACTGCTGGAGGCCTGGTTCGCGTGCCCTGCGTGCTGCGCGCCATTTTCAAATTGGACCGCCAGCTGCGCGGGTTGGATCTAGGGGGCCTTGTGGTGCTGCCGCACACGTTTGCCAGGTCCTGCCGAGACAGCCGCACGCAGGTGCTGCACCTGGATGTGGTCATCGCGTGAGGGAAAAAAGGAGAAGAAGCGGTAAAGGTGGACATTGGTGACATTGAGGAGTGCTTGGTTTTGCTGGTACCCATCGCGAGCAGTCTGATGAGAGAACGTTGCTTGCTTTACCTCTCTAGCCCTGGCAGTAGGACGGCGGTTGTATATCATGTTTCTGCTCTGTGTGCCTTGTTACCTTTCATTTGTTACCTATCTGTCTGTCACCAGAAATGCATTGGCAGCTCGACCGAGCTGCCAGAGAGCATAGTGTTGGAGGAGGAGCGGAGCTGTGCATCAGGGTGCGCCACAAGACCTTCCTGGGCCTGTTGTGTTGTGTACCTTTGGGTGCGAACCGAGGTCGGCGCTGCGGCAGTGGCCTGGTGGCTGCTGCAGCACACTGGGGTGCGTTGGACCGCGTGAAAGAGCCAGAGAGCAGTGCATGGGTGCAAGCTCGTGCGTCGAGGAGAAAAACGAGAATGGGCTCTCCTGTGTGCGACCTTACCCGAGGTAGCTCGAGGAGCCGTCTCTGCCAAGAGGGAGGGGCCCATGGCCATGTTTAAAGAGAAGATAACTCCGTTGTGCACCTGGATAGCAAAGAAAGGGCTTCTGGTCCTCGTGGGCGAGCTGTATCTCAGTATCGCGGAGTCGTATAAATCGGAGAAGTACAGAAAGTGCGAAGAAAAGTATTTAGGTTGGAGCTCCGTACAATGCGTTAGGAGTTGAAAGGGATGTCACGATCTTGGTAGTGAGTTCCCTTGCAAGGTTTGGATCTGAGGATATCAGTCCCAACCCCCGTATTGGAGCTAGAGGTCCAGTTTTGATGTATGTATGTTTGGCCGCCGGTCTGGCTGACTATGTACAGCAGGCATTACATCCTGAGCATCCCTGTTTTGTCAATGCCCTGCTTTACTTTTTGGACGTCCGGATTTTGTTCAAATTAACCCTGTTGGCGCATGGAGTGTGCGTGTGTGGTGTGAGTTTGTATGCATGTACACTATGTGCTCCGGTGTGTGCCACCCAGCTGCACGTTTTCCTGGTTTGGTTTTGTACAGTTTAGTTTTGAGGAACAAGGAAGAAGTCTCATTATTGCAAGTCTTGCAGGTAGTGAGCCCCAGAGCAGGTCGAGCGGAGGGCGATGTTAAAACCATATTTGTGTGAGGTTCCAGCTTTCCGTAATTTAATACACAAGGACCGTTCTGCAGGGTGTTGTGCTGTACCGTCACATGCTGGCCTGAATGCACGCGACGCTAGAGCGGCTCGCCTCTTCCTCCCGCTCTGCATGCCCCCGGTGGTCTGCATGCCGCAGTGGCAGCGGCAACGGCATCATGGGCGTGACGCAGAGGAGGACGGCCCGCACCTGTTAATGGACGAGGGCTTTGAGGTAATGCAGCGCAGCGCATTAGGCGACGCCCGATGCAGGGTGGGATTGGAAAGCCGTGGTGCCCGGTTCGCGGTGCTGAGTGGCCGCTGCCAACCCAAATGTATGTCGGTGTGGCGTTTCGCACGGCTGATTAAAAGGTGACTGCTAATGGCTTTCTGGAAGGTCATTGCGTTGTTGCTACTCTGCTGCATTACTGCACGTAGACGGAGGGAGTTGCGTGTTCCGCACACAGAGCTGCTGCCATCTGCGGAGGTTGCGGGGAGACGGGGGGCCTGGCGGTCGTGAGGTGAAATGGAGGCGGCGGGTCGAAGGAGGTTGTTGGTTGGAGGGGTGCTGCCGACCAGGCCTCAATGCAAGGGCCGGCCGGAGCATGCTGCGGCCCAGACGGGTTTCGCCGCGCGACGGCGACGCAACTCGCCGAGTTGCGCAGAGTTTGGCATATATGACATCATGACGCTAGGTGTCCGTTTCGTTTGTGTTACAGACGGGAACAACACCTCCAGGAAGCAAAGCGCGCGTGTGTGTATAGGGAGACCGAAGGCTATGTAGGTAAGAGGCCCCGCGGGAGGTGTGGCTTGTGTTTGGGCGGGGGGGGGTATGCACAGCTCGGATGCATTTCATGTTTTCAGCTCGTAAGTTGCGGGGAGGGTAGTCATGGTACTTTCGGTCCAGCTTCTCAAACGTGGTGATTTGCGGAGCCGGGTTTTCAGATATTTATTGCGTTTGCATCAGTTCCTACGTGCCGTATGGCTGTGGCTTCGGGGTCCGGCAAGCTTGAGCTTGCGGATTCCTTGTCCCTTTACGTGGAGAGTCGCATGCAGCATTGCTTTTGTTGGTGACGATGGGTGTATTTCCCTTACGTGTCCAGGTTGGTCAGGTTGGTTTCTTGTCCTTGCGAAGTTGATAATGCATTTGCGGTGACGCCAATATGCGTTATCGGCAGCAGCGCGGCTGCGTCGTTCATTTTGTTTCTTCGCCTTTTCATGCTTGACATGTCCTTTTGAGCTTGGCTGTGCTCATTACAGCATGCACTCGCCCCTGGGATGAAAGCAGCGTCGTGCATGCTCTGCCTCTCACAACAAGAGCGATATGCTATATAAATAGCTTTGCCAATAAGTAGGTAGCGGGTATGGCGTTTGGAGTTGTTGGCAAGCATGTTATTGCGTTGATTGCGTTCTTTGTTCTGGGTTCTCTTTTGCAGGGGAGTTTTACATCGGGGGTTGTCACAGGCCCGTATGCGGGTTTCACACCGCCTCAATATGCGGGGTCTGTATGCGTCTATTGAATCCTGTGAAGTGCTGTAACTGGTAGCGTATGACTGTATCGCGCCACCCTTTGAAACTGGGATGACAGTGGGGCGGGATAATGCTTGCTGGGGAAATTGCCTCGGATATGTGCAGTACGGCGACTAGAGAATTGCTACTAGAGAATCATACAACAGCACACAGCTACAACACGCTTGCATTGGGTACTCTTTCCAATTGCGGCTGCCCACTGCAACACTGTAAGCATGGGTGAAGGTCTGGCATATGGAAGCGTAACGGTCAGCAGCATGCGGAACTAAAGGGACGGAGATATCATCTCGCATATGAACCGTCCCGTGCCTGTAAGTTCACAGATATTTTGCAATAATTAATGCAAAAGTTGAGCAGCAACGTAGGTCCAATATCCAAAGGCAACGGATTACGCAAGTCAGGTTGCCGTCTGGCACTTTATTATGGAGTGATTAAACTCTGCCGTGAATTATGAAGACTGATACATGCATAAGCTTGGGGCTGGTATTGGCGCAAGAAGGCCCAAAATTCAAATATGATGCCGTGTGGATTCTCGACACGAGAACGGCATCTCGACATGTGGCGGCACAAAAGCATCCTCAAATTATGTGTAATACAAGCCTAATGCGGGTATTTTTCCGTTCAGATAGCTAGGAAGGATTATTTTTTATTATTATCCAGAGCACTTCCTACGCATCGGAGCACCGAGCTGCGGCTTTATCCAAGCAAATATACGTGTTGCAAAAACTTTCATCCTTATCATAGCTCTCTCAGTTCTGCTTATATGTTGCGCCTGCGGCGTAACTGCGACATGTTAGCCCTGACGCTGCTCCAGGTCGCAATTCTGCTAGCCACGGTCGCGCACGCAGCGCGCCCGCTGGAGCAGAGCGCTATGGATCAGGCGGCCTCGCATAGTACCCTCTCGTCAAGCAAACGGGACAGGGAAAAGCATCCCTACCACACGCCAACGGGCCTGTTCATTCAGGTCAGACAGTCGAGCCGCCGCAGCAGGCGAAGCGCCGATCTTTCCTGCACGCACCCGCCCACCCATTACGTCTGAACAAAAGCAGTTGACCCAAATTGCGCCGGCTCTTGTGACCCTGTAAGCCTAAGCGGGCCCAGCAGCACAGGCTCCGATGTTACCTGTGTCCATCACTTCGCAGAGCCGCCCCTACAAGCCCTTATCCACCTACCCAGTCGCGTCGTGTAGGCCCTTGACCTCACGGGCATCCATAAAGCTCTCGCGCCCATGGCCCTGCAGCTGTCCATCTGCTGCCTGACCCGCCACCCTGCGCCCATCCTTTTTGCCCCCTTGCCCCTTTTGCGCATCTGCCACTGTGCCGCAGGACCCAGGACGCCACATTATTATTCACCAAGGAAGCATTTTATGTGTTTTATTTAATTATTGACCCGCTGACCCAAATGCCAGGATGATGTCGGCGAAACACAACCTTTCACACAAACCCCACATACACCCCCACTGCCCCTGTCCGCTTATTTCTACCCCCCCCCGGCTGCCCTCTTCCCACCCGACTCTCCTCCTCCACTTCACCCACACCTCCCCAGGAGCGTGCCTCTAAGCAGCTTCCTGGCCCCGGCCAGCATTTCTCCTTTGGGGCGCTGGTGACCTGGGACCGGATCCACGAGATGCTGGACGACCTACCGGGTACGGGCTGGGCGGGGAGCAGAGTAGGGCTGTGTGTGTGTGTCTGTGTGTGGAGCTATAAGTAATTCTGTGTAGCTCAGGCCGGGAAATGGGGTGGGCCGTGTGCAGGGAAGGTAGGCGATGTAGTCGGCTGGCTGGCTGTCAGGACGGCGGAGGGCATGTGGGCCGTGAAGGGTGAGAGGGCGGGATGTGGCCGACCCGATTGGTATATCACACGGAACGGCTGCTTAAGTCCCAACACGCCCGATCCTCAACTTGAGCCGATGCGAACCTCCTTCCCGTCTCTGGAGCCCCCCGTTATACCCCCCACCTTCCCCCCACCCCCGGCACGTCGTCAATTGACCTTTTTTTGTGTCTTGCATGTAATCCCTTCCAAACTGTAATCCCTACCAAACCCCACCTTTTCCCCCTTTCCCCCCCTACAGATGCCAAACTGGTGTTCCTGATCCGCCACGGCCAAGCGGTGAGAGATCGGTGTGTGCTGAGGGAATACTCCTCTGAGTAATTTCACAACGGAGCAAGCTCCGTAGCCACCAGCGACGTGTGTGTTAGGATTATCCAATGAATCTGTAGATCTTGTTGGTTAGAGAGTTGGTGCCAAGAGCCCGTAGAAATAACGGCGCTGTAGTGGAGAAGGGCGACTAAGCGGCGGGTGGCTAGGACTGGCTACAAATAATGAGCGCACACAAGCCCCAACTAGATAGGACCTGAAAGCCCATTTTCCTATCTCCTGAGACAACGGACAAGGCAGCGGGTCATGCTGCTGGTCATACCACAGCGCGTGCGATGCGACGACAAGCACACAGGCTAGGTGGTCCCCCCCCGCGGGGGGGGGGAGGCTCAACGAACCCTTCCCGTGAAAGCAAGGAGTTGACCGACCGCATGTGAACAAAGGGAGAAGCCAAAGGATGTCGGTGGAGCAGCACAGCAGCCGCCGCAGCAGCAGCGCTGTGTTGGCATTCTGTGCATTATGCACCACAACATTAAAGACGTCGCAGCGACGGCTTTTCCAGGGCAGCACGTGCACAACCGACTTGCGTTCCCATGGCGAGAGCAAGGGGGGACGCCGCACAGTGAGGCTGGAGGGTAATTGGGGTTCGGGGTTGTCGCCCGCGTGGATTTCTGCTCAGCCTCCCCTCCGTTCCCCTCCCCTCCTCTCCAACGCGCACAACGTGTCCTCCACGTGCACAACGTGCACTTGGAGATGCCCTTACTTGCGAAGAGGCCTCCGCTCCTTATCATACAGTGGTTTGCTCTACCCCGCCGTGCTCCTATATGTATATATACCAATTTGCGGCATTCTTTTTGTGTCCGCGCTCGTACCCGGCACCCGGCGGTCCGACCTATCCACACCCGCCCCCAGTCACTATTGCGGCACCCGTCCAGTTACCCAGTGACACGTAATGCCCTCGTGCTACTGCGTGCTACACGCTACAGGTGAGCAACTACCTGTCGGACTTCCTAGGTCCGGATGAGTGGTTCAAGTGGGAGACCAAGTGCAGCTACCATGACGCCAACGGGACCTTCTGGGGAATATTCGATGCAGGTGGGAGGCGGGGAGCTGGGAATGTAGAGAGGTGCCTGGGGGTGTATGTATGTGTGTATGCATGTATGTATGTATGTATGTGTGTGCATGTGTATGTGTATGTATGTGTTTTTGAGGATAGGGTTGCAAAAAAAAGGAAGTGGCGGGGTTGGCAGGAAAGCAACTTTGTGTTGAGGAGCTAGTCTATTGCGGTGGCAGCCATTGCTGGGTGAGAGGGTGGAGGTCTCTTTGGGCCGGAAGAGGGTCGGCGGGGTGGAGACTACCGTCCCCACGTACTGACTAAACATGAGAGCGATGAATCCGGTGGTCCTCGTCCTCATCCCCGCCCCCTCCCCTTCCACTTTTCCCCCGTTTTCTTTTTCTCTAGGCATCAGCAATAGTTGATTGCATTTTGCATCACACGATTTTCCCCTCCTTCCCCTCCTTCCCCTCCTCCTCCCTGCCATCCCTGCAGACCTCACTGATCTGGGCAAGGCGGAGGCTGACGCGCTCAACTCCATGCTCAAGGATGGCAGCTGGTTCGACACGCTCACGGCGGGCAGGCCTGCACGCACCGTAGTGAGCCCTTTGAGCAGGTCAGCGGGGCGGGGGCGTGTCGTCGGGGGGCGGGGTGGGGAGGAATGATAGGAATGATAGGATGAGGATGACCATAATGCAAGAAACTTAGGAACAACTGTTAACGTATGTAGGCATGTACACAGTCAACGCCCTCTCATTTAACACCAACGCCCTGCCACACCATCCCACACCCGACCCGCCAGGTGCCTGGAGACCGCCACCCGCGCACTCAAGGGACTGAGCTTTACGGAGTACAACGTGGAGGAGAACGTGCGGGAGACGCTGGGGGAGGACACGTGCGACGCGCGCAGGTGCGTGTGTTTGTGTGTGGCTCTGTGTGGGGTAAGGGGGTGAGTGAGGTGATCGAGGACGCGGAAAGAAGGCAAGGGGCTCTGGACCCTGGGATGGGAAATTGAGTGGGCTTCCCCCAGGAGGCCGTCTTTGTGAAATGTGAATGAATGCAAATACCCTGCTAAAGCACGTGTGCAGAACGGGCTTAGGAGGCGAGGCGCTGGTCTGTGGTATTGCAGTGTGTGGTGGTGGTGGTGGTGGTGGCCGTGTTACTTGTGGCGTTGAGGGTCTTGCACGTGCTGCTGTGATGTGGGAGGATGACTGGGCTCCTTTCTCCCTCCCTCATGTGCTCACCCGCTTCGATGCCGTACTACCTGGCACGGTACGTCCTTCCCGTACACTGTACCGGGGCAGGGCTGCATCGGACCCCGCCGAGGACGATAAGGAGCACCTGCAGGGCGTGTGCAAGTTCGAGCTGGGTCTGCGTTCCAAGTTCCCGCACTTCGACTTCCCCGTCACGCCCCCGCATCGCAGCAGGGACGACGGCGGCGACGGCGATGACGAGGGGGGGGGGGATGAGGCCGCCGCCGTCAATGGCCACGGGGATGATGATCCCACGGGCCCCAGTCGTCGTGATGGGTTCGGTCTGTTGGCGGATGCGGATCCGCTGTGGACGGAGGACCGGGAGACTCAGGGGCATCAGGTGGGTGCGGGTCTCGGGTATGGGTTGGGATGTTACCGGGGGGGAAGCTATGGGGGAGTTGTGTGCAGTTGTATGTCGTGCGTTGCGTGTGCGCGCGCGCGCGTGTGTGTGTGTGTGTCTGTGCGCTTCGCGTTGATGTGGCAGTTGCATTTGGTGAGGGGGTATTTCAATGTGACCCTTGGGTTCATGGGGGAATGCGAATGTCTAGTTGCTCGTCCACTAGTCACGGAGGTTTAGGTATGTCAACCCACTCACCGAGCTGCCCCGTGCTGCTTGCTTGCCTGTTTTCCTTTTGCGCCATGCCCGTGCAGACGAAGCGCGCACTGGCGTTCCTGCGTGACCTGTGGACCTTCGCCCCGGAGAAGGTCGTGTTTGTTGTGACGCACTCGGGTTTCACACGGTCCGTACTGTTGGCGGTTGGACGAGAGCCGTACAGGCCGCAGAACACGGAGCTGGTGCCCGTGCTGGTGCAGAAGCTGCCGTCATTCTAGGAAGGATGTGTTATGGCAAAAGACCCGTGGGTCACGTGAAATGTCCTAGGGGGGAGGATTATCTCCCATAGGTCGGGAGGAGGGAACAGGACGGGGCGCGGGAAGGAGGAAAAGAATGCCGGACCACGCGGAGGAAGCACCTAGGGAGGAGAGGGACCCGATTACACCAAGACCGCATGTGGAAGATGTCGTCAGTGGGAGGGTCATGTAGGAGATCTGTGTGCAAATTCTTTGTGTGTGCGCATGTATGTATTTATATATGTGTGCTTTTGCGAGTCCTTATGTGTTAATGATTCTGTGCGTACCGAATGTATCGTTGCCAATAATCGTTCGTGGGTGTTCACAGGTGTATGTAGGTGTGTATGTAGGTAAGTATATGTACATGTGCGTTGTTTTGATAAAGCATGGAGCTGCAGTGTCGAGTGTACGGAGGAGGAGGAGGAGGAGGAGGATAAGAAAGATTTCTAGCTCACGTTTCCCGTGTAGGGATGGAAAGGGAATGTCGCTCGCCTAGGCCAAAACGCGGCGGCAATGTAGTGGGTCACGCGTCTTGTTGTTGCGGGGATCATCATCCTCTAGCATCAGGCTAGAGGGGCATGAAGAATGGCGCGCATCTGTGTCATGGATTGCGCACACGCATGTGCAATGGTTGGCAGCTAGGTTGGGCTCATAATAGGGCTCCCGCGGATGGGTGGGTGGCATTTTACATCGATGGGGACAAACTGACTGTGGGTTCTGAAGCCTGTACCAAACATCCAAAGAGACACCGATGAACGGGGGGCGTTTAGAGGTAGCGGATAAGGTCCAGTACGGTGTGGTGCTGTGCGGGTCTGTGATGGGCGCTGCCGCCCTGCGTGGCTGCTGCACGAACGCGGGAAACCATTAGATTCGAAGCGATGCAGAGTGTAGGAGTCGTTCCGTGCAGTTGAACCTGGATGGCCTGGTCGGCCCATGTTCATGTTCTGTTTGGGCTAATGAAGTTTTGCTCTCGCGTGTGCGGCGTTTTTTAGGGCATTTTTCGGTCGCTCATGGCGCAAAAGCGTCACAAGATGCCCTGATTTATGTTGGTAATAATGTTGGTGAAGCTATTTGCAGTTAATGGGGACCGGGTATTAAGCATACGGTGAGTTGGGGGATTTGGTGGCGAAACATGGCTGCATGTATGCCTGTCCTACAATGCCCCTATTTTGAAGTTGAATAACGCAGCCTTAACGCTGAGCGATGTGGACTTCACGCAAAGTAGAGTGTTGGCAGGCGTTGTCTGGAAACCTTGGGTCAACCAATTTTTTCACTGCGTCACTCGCTGTGTTGTTGACTCTGTTTCGGTTGTTCATTGTTTTTTTAGGTAAATCGGGAATGCGGACCCTGCGTCGCAATGCGCGGTTGGGGGCCCTCACGCATAATTTCACGCGGCATAGGGCCGCGGTCTCTCTGGCACTGCGGAGTACGGCATCGCTTGTACGAATTTTGCGGTCTTAGTGCTCCGAATCGCTTTAGCAGGGGCGCTACGCCGCAGTCTCTAGGAAACTGAAAGTTCAGACAATTTTGTACGTATGTATGTAAGTGTGGCTGAATGTCCTGCGTGGGAATATCCGCGTACGCCTGTTTAGGACCCTAACTCAGCGGTGAAGCATGGATCCAAGAACAGCTAATATATAGATGGGATGGGATCGGCTGTGTAGTGTGCAAGATAGATATGCCCCATCGGGAATCCCTCCCGTATGGTATATGCCTTTGCCAGGTTAAAAAAAACCGAGAAAACCGAGAAAACCGTTGTGATTGCGACTACAAAGAAGCATTTCACCGGGCAGCGATCCCCGGCCCTTTCCGATAACTGTCAAAGCTTTCCAAATTTGGGCATGGCGTATGTGAGAAGATTTGTATTTCCAGCAGGGGTAAAGTCGTAACAACTGGATGCTTCAAGCGACTTGAAGCCCTAGGGTTGCCATACATCACGACGATTCCCTGTCGCTGTGAACGAACTTAGTCACCCTCACTTGGCCCTAGAAACTTCTGCCTTTTGATTTCTGCTTCCGCCCGCCCTGCGTCTGCCAGCTGTTGTTCCGTTCGGAAGCAAGAAAGGAGCAGCATGAAGATTCAGAAACGCCACGTCCGACTCTTCCACTTTGCAAGGTGCCACAACGTCGAAATCCTCTTTAAAAGTCGACGAGAAGCCTGTGGGTGCCATGCTACGTGCTGCGCCACAGGCTCTGCATGTATGGCGACTTGGCGAGGACTTATGTCGGCGTCACGGTTGTGGTAGTTAGCTGTCGACTTACAGCTTCGCGACCTCTTGCTTCATCGTGCTCGACTTTGGGAGAAAATATTAACTTTCATTAACAGAGGCTTTGCCTTGCCAAAATGATGCGTTCCGCTGCGTGTCACGACACTGGTGTCCGTTACTGCTCCTCGGAATGCTGCAGGGCCATACGTTCATCTACCACTGTAATGTAAGGCGTAGTAAAGCGTAAGGTTATAAGTCTTCCACGTATATAAGGTGTACAAATCATGTATGAAAACCACTCACTGATAAGAAGCAAGAAACGTTGAGAACCTGCATTGCCTCGTCTTGAGCCTTATGCGGAGCAACGCATAAACTTAACACAAGCGACCACAAGTATATGCCAAATAGATTGCTACTGATGCATATATATAATCTTTAGGGTTTCTATACTCTATATACACAACATACGCTTGTGTGCGTTTTTCTGTCGTATTACAAGTCGGGCCCTTGGTCAGTATGCTAGCCGCACGTAGCTTAAGCCGGACCCCTAGCAAATGCCAAGGATTGCTACATAGTCGCAGTAGGCTCATTGCAACTCGTGCTGTCCAAGTAGAGGTGGATGTGCTTGGTAAGGGTTTTACCGTCGCGAACCTGTCGCGGCGCTGCTTGCTTAGCTTCAAGTCACAGTATTTAATCAAATTACCGAATGTTACTAAGTATCAGACCTGCAAGTGCCGCGTCTGCGTGGTAATTGAACCCGTTAAACGTTTGGCGTTCGCAGCGTCCACGTCGTTTCACAGCCTTGCAAAGAAGGAGACCGAACATTTTTGCACATTATTTAAGCTACTATTGATATACGTTCTTTCCTGTGGCTGCTACAGCCATTTGATACCGAGCCTTTCACCTCGACCGCCTGCATCATAACTTGTGCCACTGCGCTACGCGACTAACCACCCAACGCTCCCCATCCCACATGCCGAACGAACCAGGAGCAAATCCTTCTCCGTGATTTTTTCAACTACATGAATCCCTTACGATGTTGCCAACCATCTTGCCTACAACCTGCAGAAGCGACCTCCTCCTCGTACACCACTAATGCCGCGTCCCCGTCCCAAGCGCCGCCCTCGGCGGTCACCGACCCCACACCCCCTTCACCCCCACCGGCCGCGGCGGCTGTGGACAGTGGGCTCAAGGTCGCGGACCTGGACGCGCAGCGCTTCCGGCTTCATCCCAGCGTGGCGTACTGGCAGGTGGGTCCCATCCCGCCCCATTCAGGTGCCCTCCCCAGGCAGAGGTTCTCAGGTTCCTTGGATTCTGTTCTGCCCTGTCTGGATTGTGTATGTATGTATGTGGGGTGGGATGGGGGGAAAGGGGGGTACATCCGGGGCCGCGAGGCAACCGCATGTTGCTTGCTTTTACCACGTTGCTTGGTCAGCGAAGGACGATGGTGAGGGGTAAGGTTTTTTAGGGATCAGGGCCACGAGGACGGAGCATGTATGTGTGTCGGGAGCAATAGGAAAGGAGAGATGGAGGACAGATGTGGAGTGGTGGGGAGATGAGGACATCTGGAGGGGAGAGGACGGCGAAGGTGAGCAGGGGGATATATCCTGTGTGTATGGCAGCGGTGCATGACAAAAGCTGTACAGCTGCTGGCGGGTATATTTTGCCATGGGTATCATGACATGATATGTTGTCATCATCAGAATAAAGAAAATGATGAACAAGTAGGGACTTTGGTTGCGTGCTGTTGCCGGTCTCCGCCTGCAGAACTTCAAATCGTACGCCAACACCCTGTTTGCCGACACGGACATGAGGTACGGGAGGTAGAGGGTGCGGGGGCTTACATGCAAACGGAACGGAGATCCGTTTCTTAGAGGGGGGAAGGTGGGGAGGAAGGAGGGGAGGTGGTGGAAAGCACCATGCCGGGGGGGGGAGGCGGGATGGGAAGCACGGTGAGGTGATGACTGTGTGCTAAGGGTTTGTGAAATATGACGCCCAGTAGTGTTCTATGGAACACCACTGGGCCTCATCAGCTCATCATAAGCTGTACGCATGGCCGCATTAGTCATACACCTTTTACCACCATCGCATCTTCCCCCGCCAACCTCATCCCTCAACCCCACCCCGCCCGTCACGTGCAGCCTGACGGACTCCGTACAGCAGCTTGTACGACAGGCCGCTGATTCCGCTGTGCTCCGGGACCCTCATGCCGCTACCTACTGGACCTACCACTCCGCTCGTCTGACGTTCTTCGTTGGCCAGGTAATGCGCGTTTGTACACGGTGTGATGCAAGCCATTGTGCCGTGTGCGTTAGCTGCGCTGAGGTGCCTGGGACTTCTGGCACTAGAGCTTTACGTTTACACGCTCGTTCACACGCTCGCGCATCATATGCTTTGCTGGAGTCGCAGTCCACTGCCAATGAGCTTCTTCCGGTGACCTTTCCCTCCACACGGCGCCGTGGGCTTCTGCTTTGCCGATCACGACGAGGCTCAATTTTGGGATGCAAGACGCTTTTCCACGGCTGATGCTGCAGGGCTCAATTCCACAGCACTTCGTAATGCATTGTACATAGACGTTCGTCCCACACCTCTCGGCCCAGTCCCTCCAGGAAGCTTGGGAAAGGGAATTCAGGATGCAAAATGCAATAGCCCTCCTCCCTTGTTTGGTGCGCTGTTGAGTCGGCCTTGGCCCCAGGGCTCCCTCCCTCGCGGTTTCCTCCACCGCTTAATTGCCGCAACACGATCAAGTACGGGTACACGTGCCGTGCACACACGCGGCCGTCGTACTCTTTTCGAAAGAAACCACGCTCCGCGCCCCGTCCTTGTTACAGGCGGTCACGGGTCTCTTAGCTCACCACCTGGCGGAGACTCTACCCTCCAACCTGCCGGGGTTTTCATCCTGGCTGACGTCATCAACAACATCCGGACTGCGTTCGACTAGTGCCCAGACTAGCGCCAATATCACCACAGGTGCAGGTTTCAAAACCCCCCTGGAGCGAATATTGTCCAACGCCGGGCAGGAGATGATGACACGGGTCGCGGAGGCACTGGCCGCCTTCCAGCAGGTGCGTGTGTGTGTATGCGTGTGTTGTGTAATGATGTGACCCCGTGTATGCATGTATGTATGTTTATTGCATTGAGCCGCGAGGAGCACATCGTCCAGCTCTAAAGGAGGAAGCCAAGTGCAGCACTTCCCCGAAGACTAGCAGCCGTATTCGTAGTCGTTATTTCATTACTTCTAATGAAGTAGTGGTAAAAGTAGCTGTGTATTGCTTGAAGATGTTGATATGCATGCGGAAGAAGGCGTCAAGAGTGGGTAGTGAGTAGAAATAGCCGTCGCTGTAATGGGCCCCAGGGGCTGATGGGGGATGGAGTACTAGGGGCGTCAGGGCTGGTATACACGTGGCCCCTACTAGATCCAAGTTTTAAACCTCCTTCGCCGTACTGATAATGCTGTAATTTTGTACGTGCAGGACTACGACAACATCCGAGGGGGCTACTATCCGCTGCCCTGGGACATGTCTCCCAGGCACCGCCAGAACAACCCCCTGTTCATGTTGGTCAGGTGGGTGGTCTTGGGGCGTTGGGGGGGGGGATTGGGGGGTCTGGGGCGCCGTTTTGGGGTGGTGAGGCGAGGGAGGTGTAGGGGAGCGCGTCCACATCCCACAACTCTCACCTCGCCCTCCCAACACGCCACGCAGGACTGCCCAATCCGTACGGGAGAGTACGGCAACCCTGAGACGCCGAGTCCGCAGCCAAGCAGAGCCCGTGTGGCTTTCCAGCTCCCTCTACCCCCAGTACTACACCAACACGTTCCACTACCAAACTGACGGATGGCTGTCAGACAGGTGGGGTAGGGTGGAGGTGTGCGTGTGGGGGGGATGTGTTTGAAGGAGGATATCCCCTAATAGACGTAGTAAGTCTTGTCACGTCAGATATGGCATAGTTAATTTTTTATCTTCGGCAGATATCTAAATGAACCTGAGCCATAGTACATAAAGATAAATGGAATGGGGGCTCACACAATGTACTTCCCTGCTGCCCACCGGCCACCGCCACCGGAGGGTATGTACGGATGCCGTACAGATCACGTGCGCTGATGTTGATAACGTGTTGGGACTTATAAACGCCGTGCTCCACCCGAAACAAGCACTGGACCTTTTTAGACAACAGTCATCAGGTTCCCCAGAGAAATTAGTGCTGCACCTTGAACTCCGCCGGGACAACACACACACACACACACACACACAAGCTGCCGTATCCCACCGCAGCCATGGCGGTACCTTCCGCGTGCTGTCGTAACCAGAGATCCCTAGTCTAGCCTCCTTCGGGCGGTGTCCTCCCCATTCCCCCCACCGCACCCCCCGCGTTCACAATCTCAGGCGGTCCTCCTCCGTTGACCGCGTCAAACGCCAGATCTGTGAAATCCGGAGGAATGATTCCATCTCTCGTGTCTTGCGTATTCCACCATCTGGGCCAATTGACCCATGGGTCAACCCCTCTTCCTATGGCCTCCTCTCCATGCAGGTCGGCGCGTATCTACGAGCACAACACAGAGCTGCTGTTCTTCGGTCGCCAAGACGCCATGCAGCGCACCTCCCTGATCCCCATTTCTGAGTACGTGCGGGAGGCTGAGCTGGGTGGCCGGGGGGTTTCGGAGCTGCGGCTGCTGGAGGTGGCGGCGGGCACTGGCAGGTTCCACACCTTCATCAAGGACGCCTACCCCTCCCTGCCCTCCGTGATCTCCGACCTGAGCCCCTTCTACCTGGCCCGAGCCCGGGAGAACATGCGCTACTGGAGGGACCTGCGCCAGCCCGGCCGGGGGCTGGGAGGGGTCGACGACACGGGGGTCACACAGTTCTTGCAGACTGCAGCCGAGGATATCGATGCGGCCGACAACCAGTTTGACATTGTGGGTTCTCCCCCACCCCCCGCGGGGCCCATTGGGGGGAGATTTTTGGGGGAGGTTGGAGGTTACAGGTTGATGGCAGGTGGTTGGGCCGGTCGGATGGATGGCGTTCGATATGAGGGGGGAAATGTGGGGTGATACATTTTGCGAGTGATTTGCGTGGATTTGTGTGCTTGTTTATGAATGAGGCGGAGATGATGCGAGCTTTGTCTGTCAGTGTTGGTCTTAGTCGTCAGGTGGTTGGTGTTCTGATGTGCGGAGTTTGTTCGCATGCAGGGCCAGCAGGTCAGTGCAGTGAAGGGAAAAGGAAGTGGCGTTTTTGCTGTGTTTTGCTGGAATGTGAGGTTGCGGGCGCGACAGCGTGCGCGTTGGCGATGAATTGCCTGCCACAACTCCCTCAGCTGGCGGGTACGGTGTATGTCCTCGAATCTGACCGTGTCCAGGTAGTTTCCACTTGCCAACAGCCAAACACACACTTCCACACCGGCTTCCCCTGGTTTAACACCTCTCCTTCATCCCTCTCCCCCGCCTCACCCTCTCTCCCCTCTTCCCCCCCCCCACAGCTCGTGTGTGTGTATTTGTTCCACGAGCTGCCCGAGGCCATCCGCCGCCGGGCCGCGTCCGAATTCTTCCGAGTGCTCAAACCGGGGGGCTTACTGGTGGTCACGGACAGCGTGCAGCTGGGGGACAGACCCGAGTGGGACAAGAACCTCAATCTGTTCGGGGACTTCAATGAGCCCTATTACAGGTGCGCTGCGCGAGGCGGGTTTGTGGGTGCGAATGGGAGCGGTCTTAATGGGTTGGCTGCTCGTGGTTCAGTGAATGTGGGAGAGACTACAGCTGGCTGTATGACGGCTTCAGTTGAGGATGGCGAGGGAAATTCCTATGTGCGGAAGTGTGCATCGGCCCCGGACATTATTCGTGCCATTACATAATGAGCGCACACAAAATATCAACACCGTGCGCGTTGTTTGCCTTGGCTTCCTTGACACCGCGGTGACCGTTGCCTTGTACTGGTGTACGGCAGCGATTACATATGTACGAATGAGGTAAGATCGTCCTGTTGTTGTTACTTATGTTACTGCTGCGGGTACCGCTGCACCTGCTGCTGGTTCGTCCTGTCCTGGACACGTTTTTACGCCCCCTTCCATCTCGCTGCCTTCCTCAGGAGCTACACCTCGTGCGATCTCGGGGCGATGTTCGAGGCAGCGGGCTTCGAATGCGATACAAAGTACCTCTGCTCGGCCACCAAGACGCTCAGCTTCCGCAAGGCCCGGGAGTAGATGGCAAATGGTGACAACGGCGTCAGGAGTCGGTGTTGGCGAGCTGGTCGCGTTGATTGTTGTTATGTAATCGGCTGCAATGTAGGGGTTGTTGGAGGCTGTTGGGAGTTGGTGTTCATGTCGGGGAACCCCAGAGCCCCAAGGTCGTGTGCAGGTCGGTGATGGGGTTCCCCTGAGCAGTTGATGATGTGGACTTAATGTTGGGGGGGGGGGTTCGTGCGGTGCCGCCATCATGGCGGGATTGATGAGAGGCTTGGGGTCATTCCTGTTTTGATTGTCAATCTTTTAGTTGAATGACGAGTTTGAGAGCAAGTGAGACAAGCAGGATGTTGCAAAGACTGGAAAACAAGGAGGGGAGGGGAGGGGAGGGGAGGGGAGGGATCTAGGTATATAGGTATATAGGTATAGGCATGTAGGTGTCAAGAAGACTCATGGCCATGTCGGTCCAAGTTTCCTGGCGGCAGTTGGGAGTGCTGCTGCGCTACGGTCCGTCCGTCATCAGGGATGTCGGGACGTTGTGTGTGCCTCAGCGCGAGTGCTGCTTGGAGTTGTGCATCACTATCTGCATCTTCTTCACTTGTCACTTCCAACAGGACAATATGAGACTCCATATTCCTAAAGCAATGTTCCGTACGACAAAACGTTGTTATTGCGGTTGAATTTCCGTTTATACAGTTTAACATGCCAAGCTTGTAGTGTATGATATGCATTTATTTAAGATTGTATCTTGTACAGTGTTGTACTGTAATCTGTATTGATTGTACATTTGCGTCTACACATGCTGACCTGTCTTGCAATGTACGACACCTGCATGCCAAGCCACGTCCCACCGGACAGTGTGTACTGGCGCGTTGTAAAACATATCATACGAAACGTAGGACTAAACACGCTCGTGGCCTGGTTGGCTGGACGACATGCTAACCTTTGATAAAAATGATATACTGCCTTTTCCTTCGTTTGCACACTTGTTCATGCATATGTTTATGCCGGTTGTGCTCCGTTTAGTTTAGTCCTGAAAAAAGGGGGGGGGGGGGTAGACATGAAGAAGAAAGGATGCACGTGCACGTTCACGCACATACGATATGAGTATGAATTCTTCATGATCCTTTGTTGGCTCTGCCTTAGCTCTCGACTCCTTGATATGTTGTAATTTGCAGAGCTTTGCCTTTGTCGGTTTGAATACCTAGGATACAACAACATGCGGGAACTCATGTGTTTTGTGTTTTGTCTGATCCAAACGATAGCCTCCACTGGCACCACCATCGCCTCCTGTACTGCTGCGGTTGCGCAACGCCAGGGCCCCGACCCGGACCCATTCGGTGTTGGCATCTTTTCCGCTAAGCGCAGAGCAGCTTTCATGTCCGACAGGTTCAGCTCGGCGACTTTGCAGCAAAGAGCACCTGCTGTATTTGAAACCGCTTGTGCAGACTGCCCAAAATGGTCAAGGCGAATTGGCTGTTGTCAATCTCCGAGTTCACCGCAGCCATCTGCTCATGCAGGTCCTCCGCTTCCTCGAAATAGTAGTCCACAACGGACTGGCCTGTCCGCTGTTTTAGGCTGCTAAGTCGCTGTTTGATGAATTGAATGTTCGCAGCGATTTCGGTAACACGCTCGGCGCGGACTGCCGCGACAGCGTCTCGAACAGCCTGTGAAATCTTATCGCCGTGTATTTGACTATTTGTGATTTTGCGTTCATTGAGTTATTAGGTACTGCTGTCGACAAATCTTCCGCTTCGTCCCAGAGGTCCTTGCCGGCCAGATACTACTTCATGGCCGTTCGCCAGCGGAAGTAGTTCTCGAGCCGCTCGGCATCGTGTTCCTTCCCCTTACTGCTCCTATCCCAAAGCCAGGTAAGTACTAAGCCGAAAGGTTTGGACGCAATACCTAAACTAGGCACGCGCTTGCAGCTGCGGCGCGGGGCTCATAACCGATGGTAAACAGGGAAGTGGAGCTGTGTAGATATGGCCAACCCCAACCGTTACAGGTTTCACAGAACAAAATCTCGGCGAAAACGTCATATCTCCTTTATCCCACACATCGCATCTTATACGCCGTAAAGTCGTCTCAACTGCCTGACTTCCAGTGTTCTGGCCGAATATCAACATTCGTTACAACTTTCATAATCCTGAGCTGGTGTATTAGGACGCCTCAATCACACACTGAACAATGAGATGCCACATATTTACGGGCCAAGGAACAGTAATCTTTCGCAGGCCAGTGTTCACTGGAAGTACTGTACGGCAACACGAACGGCCACGGAGTTGAACAGCGACTAAAAAAGCCATGCAGTCTAACTATAAATTGAGCCTGCGTTACTTCATTTTACTTCCCTTCCAGTGCTTTCCAACTCACATTTGGCAATACGATGCGCATAGTACCAAGTGGTAAGACAACCCGCAAAGAGCTTGGTCAACCAAGCAGCGGACGGCACTATCGCTTCATCGTCCCTAAATCTCAAAGTAAGATATCATCCACTCACCTCTATCCTGGGTAACTATCTAGGCGACCAGACATCAAAATCAACTGCCGGTAGTCGTGTCCTAGATATATGATTAAATGTTTTCTGAAGACTAATAATAACTAACCTAATGCGTATTAAATGTATGATATTTCACGTAGTTAACTCGGTCGCGCTATCCTAACCCGAAGCTTCCCTTTGCGAAAAGCCGAAAGTCACAATGCTACTACAAGCATTTATTTTAACTTATTTGGATAGGTGTCATGTAATGCAACCTAGTAACGCAGCTGCTTTTTTCCTACCTAACTCGAGTCCGCAGCTGGGGTCGTGGACCCGCCAGCAACCAGTCAGCTGCGCATTCCATTCTCATCCCGGACCGGTTTTTTGCCGTAGCCTCAGACACCTCCGGGACCACCACAAGTACGCGGATCTCACCAGCGCCATGGAACAGGAGCGAGCCTAGCAGTCCCTTCCTCGCGCCTGGCAACAGCCCGTCCAGTGCAGCGGCTGCGACCATTCCCTCTCCCACTGCCCCTTCCGCCATCCCACTCCGCGACCTGGACGCTGGACGCTTCAAGCTGCACCCTACCGCCGTCACCTGGAGTCAGCGTTCTACTCGTGTTACCACTGCTATCCTAAACCACCGAGAAGGCCCGCGCCCGTGAGTGCCTAGCAGAGGCCGGGGGCCCTATGGCCAGAGTGCACCAGGTGGCGGCTCGAACAATGACCCTGCTGGAAACTTTTTGGATCCACTTCCCTTCCTGGGAATCCTCTGGGATCCGGTGTTTCGCCGCAATGTACTCCACACAGGCTCGTAGCAGCGATGTCCTCGGTTGGGACAGCGTCAGCCCCCTCAGCATCCCATTACCTCCTGAGCCCGAAGCGTTCCTCTTGACCAAAATCCACTTTACCCCGCTCCCTGCCCCCCGCCCCCTCCGCATACATCCGCTTATCTTAGTTTAGCCTCTGGATACCTGCCGGTCTGGAACCAAATCCCCTTTTTCCCTTTTTCAACACAGGCCGGGACCCTCCCTGGCAGAGGCTGTACGGCAGATTGTACCGCCTAACCCGCTGACGGATGTCCGCCGCGCCGCACACTGGTGGTACCACCTGGGTCGTCAGATGTTCTTCCTGACGCAGGTACGGCAAGTTAAATCGAAATTGTGTACGGTAATCCGTACTTGCCCCCGGAACCGAGATTGTGTTTCCTTGCCGGCCTCAAATCGGGCCTCGGTTCTTTCGTAACCCTCAGCTTGTTCGTCAGTCCGTCAGTCAGTCAGTGGGCTCATCGGTCGATTGGCGGAGCCGGCAGGTCTACAGGTCCCTCTCTCCATCCCTCACCATTTGTAATGCATGGCGATTCTTTCCCCTCGACCTTTCTTGCGGCTTTACCATCACCACCACCGCCGCCACCACCACCGCCACCGCCGCTAGTTGCTGCGCAAATTTTATGCTGCAGGTGCTTTGAACCATACATGCCCATAAGTACAGGATGGTACCTATGTAGGCTGTTGGCATGTCCTTATCGTTTTGGGTTGATGTTGAGGGTGTTGTTCATGGATGAATGCACAGAGTTTCGCAGGCTTCGCCGCACACCATGTCTCGGAGGTTGTGGCGGCTGCTTCGTCCTCCTCTTCCGCATCTTCCGTCTCAACTCCCTTCGAACGATTATTGGAGGACGCAGAGCCTGAAGTAGCGAGCCGATTGTTGGATGGGCTGGTGGCCGTACAGCAGGTACGGCCGTTACCACCGTACATCTGTACGGAATTTTAGTCTGTGTCTGAGTCTGTGTCTCCATTTGTCCGTTTCCCTTCCAAACGTTATAGATGCTATTTATTGCTTGTTGCTGTAAATTCTTTGAGACACCGTCTACCCCCCCTGCGCTTCTCGGCTGAGTCACTTGTGCGTGTGCATGCGTGTATTTGTTCCTCCCGCTGCTCTGGAGCACATGTGATTTCGGTCAGCCCTTGCCTGCCCCCTGAGCCTCCGGCTCGAATGGGCTCGACACAACTGTGCAGGTTAGCTCGACTCCACCAGGTGCAACACACAGCAAGACATGTCCCGCCACTCTGTTTCCCCAAACCGAGTCCCTCGTCTCTTTAGTATTCCGTACAACTGTACTCAACCGTATCCCGTTGCTTCCGCTGCTCTCATGTCGTACACCTGTCAGGACTACGACAACATCCTGGCAGGCTGCTACCCGCTGCCCTGGGACATGACCGTACCCAACCACCGGCAGTACAACCCGCTGTTTGCGTTCGGGGGGTAGGGCTGTGTGGTACACCCCGTAAGGGGCCCCTGAAGGGAACGGACCTGGGTTTGGGCTGGCTTGGCTTGGTGACGTTGTGAGGACACCGATTGGTCGAGATGCACTCGTTTGGCGCTCCCCCCTGAAACTCATTCAACGCGGTTTTAGGAAATAGCCACCTCCCGAGGGGCAGGGCAGGGTCACCCCTCTGTACCTGTTCGTGACGTGTAACCGCCTTCACGTATCCATCAGGCCATTCATTTCCCAGCTCGGCTCAGCTCAGCTCAGCTCGGCTCAGGGCAGTTCTCCGCCATTTGTTCGAATACCGTGTTCTGCTCTACCGGCCCGTCCCCGCCTGCCTTGTAACGCCTTCCCGCATATCTCCCACCCTTGCTCGCGTCCTCCCCCTCCCGCAGCTCCCTGGCCTACCTAGGGGAGTGGACCGCTATCACCCAGCGGCGGCTGCGGAAGCAACCGGAGCCCGTGTGGCTGTCCAGCTCCCTCTACCCCCGGTACTTCACCAACACCTTCCACTACCAAACTGACGGATGGCTGTCAGAAAGGTGGGGTAGGGTAGGGTTTTAAGATGTCCCGACCCCTGCCTCTTACAGATAGACAGACAGACAGAGAGACAAACAGAGCGACAGACAGAGAGACAGACAGACAGACAATATGGGAAATGGATAGGGAGCATCAGCGGCTAGAAGGACCGGCGAGAAGGACGGAGGGTTGTGCACGGGAGGCGACGGGAGGAGACCGCGGAGGGAATGTGGGATGGTAGCAGAATAGAACAACGGTGGCGACGGCGGGTGAAAACTTTTTGTTGAATTTGGAAGCGGAAGAGGAGGAGGGCAAGCTATGCGTGCCCTGCTGCACCGCGGGCTAATCCTACCGTTTGCCCGTCCTTTCATCACCTCCCCTCACGCACAATTTCACATCGCCATTCCGCCATAACTAATCTGCTGCTACTCCGTAACGAGTGCTCTGCCTACGATACGAGGTGGCGACAAAGTAATCTATAGCATTGTGGGACGACGGCGGTGATGATATGACCGCGCAGATCTGGGGCGTTGTACGAGTTCACTACAGAGTCCCTGTTCTCAGGCATGCAAGACGCCATGCAGCGCACCTCCCTGATCCCCATTTCTGAGTACGTGCGGGAGGCTGAGCTGGGTGGCCGGGGGGTTTCGGAGCTGCGGCTGCTGGAGGTGGCGGCGGGCACTGGCAGGTTCCACACCTTCATCAAGGACGCCTACCCCTCCCTGCCCTCCGTGATCTCCGACCTGAGCCCCTTCTACCTGGCCCGAGCCCGGGAGAACATGCGCTACTGGAGGGACCTGCGGCAGCCCGGCCGGGGGCTGGGAGGGGTCGACGACACGGGGGTCACACAGTTCTTGCAGACTGCAGCCGAGAATATCGATGCGGCCGACAACCAGTTTGACATTGTGGGTTCTCCCCCACCCCCCGCGGGGACATTGGGGGAAGGTTCCTGGGTCGTTGAGTTTAGCTTAGGGGCTTGGGCGGTTTTGGACTGCTGGGAGTTGGGAGTTGGGAGTTGGGGGTTGGGGGTCGGGGGTTGGGAAGTTCCTCTGGGGTTACTGAGTTTTTAGGAAGAGGGTAAGCTTCGGAAGGGTCACCTTAATTCAGCGGCACTGCGCTGGAAATTGGGGGTTGGAGTTCCCGAGGTCGATTCTTTCCTTCCTGCCTGCCTCGTCCGTTGCCTGCCTGCCGGACGATCACAGCTGCAGCACGGCAACCGGTTAGATGGTGGTTTCAAACGTAAATACACCCGCAGTGAGGCATTTAAGGCTTCTCGCACGCAGACGAACTCCTGTTCTCCCACTCCAGCCATGTATTCCAAGACAAGATGAGTATGAAGAATTATTTGTGTTATTCATTTTCTTTACGTTAGAAGCTTTACCGTACTCACCCACGCCGCTTCCATTCCTCTTCCCGCTAACACCTCTCCTTCATCCCTCTCCCCCCGCCCCCACCCCCACCCTCTCTCCCCTGCCCCCCCCCTCCAGCTCGTGTGTGTGTATTTGTTCCACGAGCTGCCCGAGGCCATCCGCCGCCGGGCCGCGTCCGAATTCTTCCGAGTGCTCAAACCGGGGGGCTTGCTGGTGGTCACGGACAGCGTGCAGCTGGGGGACAGACCTGGACTGGAGGGCGGCATTGACGTGTTCGGGGACTTCAATGAGCCCTACTACAGGTAAGGAGCTGATGACTGTGAAGCGCCAGGGACGAGAATTGAGAATTAAGTAACTCTAGGTCCCCAGGAGATGGGCCCCGGCACAGCGGTGTTATGTGGACGGCTTGATCTGATGTTGAGGAAGTGAAGTGTAGTGCGGTGTGGTGTGGTGTAGTTCCTGACAGGGCTCTGAATCCTGGATGTGAATTCAGGTATTTTGCCATCAGAGCCCTCCGCTTTTCTGACGTACGGAGGTTCCCAAGCTGGGTCCATGGGTCAGCAACAAACCCACATCCCGCGCGACCCACATCCGGACTGGTTCGGCTGTCGGAGTGTTGGTCGTGCTGATGAATCCTCTGGAAAAATGGAAGGTTTTAAATGGCTCTAAGCGTCTGCAGTCTTACTTGACTCGCTCATTCGCTTGCTGCCCGATGCCGCTATGCCGGCTACGCTGGCCCTGCTACTATTGCTCTCTTCATGCTATCACTGCCCTCCCCTCGTGCGGCGTCCTCCCACCGCCCTCCCACAGGAACTACCTCTCTTTTAACCTGGGGGCGATGTTCGAGGCGGCTGGCTTCGTGTGCGATACCAAGTACATTTCCAGTGTTACCAAGACGCTCAGCTTCCGAAAACCGCTTGACAAGTCTTAGGGTTAGAGCTGCCGGCAACTGGCCGATGATGACTGGCACGCTGACCAGCGAGAGAGGACAAGTGGTGGGGCAGGAGGAGGTTTTAATTTGGTCATGAACGTGAGGGTGTTCGGAGGATGCTCAGAGGCGCACGGTCCGTGTGTAGTAATAATGGCTTGTTGCTGTGTTGCTGTGTGTTGCTGTGGGGCAAGATGGGGAAGCTTGTGGGTATTGTGGTGATAACGGCAGCGTGTATGTCGGCTATAGCTTGTTGATATTTACCTGTCGGCTATACCTCGCGATATGCGTCTCCCGCCAAACGACACATGTCTCTAGGGAGTGTGCTGGGGACGTTGGGGGTCTCCCTGCGCGTCCCTGGATGTGTATCTGTGCACAACAACGAAGCTTTGCCAGTGCTGCTGCTTACTGCTGTTAGGGTATTACTCAAAAAAGTATTGCGACATGTTTTGTCGGGTGTTTGTTGGGTCGGCATCCTAAGCTGCTGCGGTCCGCAACCTGCGGCTCCAGCTGTACATAATAGATGGCGGCTCGGGGTGTATGTGTGTGTATGTATGTGTGTGTGTGTCTCCAATTAATTAATATTAATATTAAATCAGGTAAACGTGGTCACAGGGGGATAGTTGCGGTTAGCTGCCCGGAGATTTCATGTCTAGAAATCACTAGCTGATCTGAGCTGATCCCCTAAGGAACGAATCCGACGTGTGTAGTACTAGTACTAGTACTAGTACTCGATATGCCCCACATGCTCACTCTACATAACATGCGCTCTATATCGCGAGTAACATGTGCATGCTAAAGCTACGAATCGTCGTACAGTTGCAAAAATCATACAATGCAAAAACTCGCATGGCATAAGTATACAAAGCGCTCTGCTGAAAACAACACATTTCCAGTCCCAGACCAGAATCCCGCTCCCCTGAACTCCTCCGGCTCCCAGAATCTCGGCCCAAGTCAAACCATTGATCAAGATGCCCTGTTTTTTCGCATCGTCGTACAGCTGTTTTACGGCACGAAACGCACGTTAAATCCCCTTCCCGACGCGGAAGCTTCATCATCACAAAAAGGAACACAGCACCAGCCGACTTTGTCCGGAGGATATGCACGGCAGTAAAGTTTCTTTCCTCCGACACGCAGTTCCTTCCTCCGACACTGCACTGCTCGTACAGCAACAAGCTTTTAAACATGATTCGGAAATCCCGCTCGCACTATGCGCCCGCACGTGTCAGGACACAGACAAGCACAGGTAAGCACTCCTCTGTTGATGTGAAGACGTTCAGTTAAAGACCGACAGAAAGCTTCGTATGTATGTATGTATGTATGTATGCCCTCGGGGGGGGGGCGGAAAGAAAGCCGTGGTAGACGGATAGGAGTTCTGTTCTCACTTGCACCGCCAAGAAAGGAAATGTAACGGTATATTACGTTTGTGGCTGTGTGAAGATACGTTTTCATCCTGACGTGATCAAGTCGCCCTGTCGAGCCGCTCGGTGCAGCCAAACACCAGACGGGGTTCAGATACGGACAAGCTCTCGAGGCTCGAGGGAGGGAGATTGAACCCAGAGCCTAGAGCAGCGGGTACGTCAATTCCCCCCTGGACCCTTCACCTTTTTCTGGCCCCCCCGCGAAACCCAGCAGCCATCCCCCAGTACACGACTATCAGCAATGTTCCTTTTAATATCTCCACGGACATGACGCACCGAACCTGCCGTCAACATTTTCTTTCTCCCGCCCGCCGACAGTTTTTCCCACAAAAACGCACTCCTTATATACGCTAGGCCTTTAGCTGCGGACATGGTCACCAAAAGACTGTACAGGAAAATAGCCAGGCAGGAACACAGCTCCCCAACCTCATCTACCCACACGCAACAAACAAAACCCTAAAACACCACGAAGCAAACCCTGAACCAAATTTCCAAACCTACACATGACATACATACATACATACATACACAAAAACACACACCACGTCTCCTCCGACACCTACACGTACAAGTACTCCTCCACCGACATCCCAAACCCGTTCCGCCTTTCCCCTCCCCACCCAATCCCACCCCGCGAACCCTCGCCTCCCACCTCCCCAATTTCCAATATCCCTTCACCCCCTCTTCATCTACTTCGGTGCATAGTACTTCTTGGCCGCCTCCAACACGGGGAAGAACACGAAGCCGCCCAACGAAATCCAGATCAGTCGCGGCTGCCAGCCCGACATGAAGGCGCCCAGACCCTCCGTACGAGCAATGGTCACGGTGGCGTCCAGAAGGTTCTTGTAGCGCCCCGAGGCGCCCTGAGTCATCAGCCGAGTCTTGAGCACGTCCAAAGGCGTGGTGATCACACCTGTGCACATACACACATACAGGTTTAAGGAGAACATGACTTCAGCGTGATGGCTCTGGGGTGAAAGGAGGGGAAGCACCAAAGTACCCGAAGTACCACGACAAGCAAGGATGGAGGACAAGATTGAGGTTCCCTCCTCCTCCTGCTGCTCCTCTTCCTCCTCCTCGCTCCTGCTCATCGCCACCCCCCCCCCACTCCTTACCCCCTGGCAGATGTGGCCAGCCTGCTTACTACTAAAACGACGGCCTCCTGCACCTTCTTGCCGGCTTGCCGTACAGAAACGTTCCAGACTCATAACATCTCTTACACGCACGCACACATACATACATACATACATACATACTTGCACACACACACTTGCTAACCTAACTCACGGATTTCAGCCGCACCCGTACCCCACTAACGGCCATCGAACTCACCCGTGAAGCCGCCGGCAATCGCGCCCACAATAGAGGTCTCCCCGGGATGGAGCTCCCGCCGTACAGTCATGCCGTACGCCTTCTTGATTTGTTCGTACGCCACGAATTCGATGGCATCGAACGGCAGGTCTCGCAGCATGAAGGCGCCGTATCCGGCATACAGTCCGCGAAGTCCCTCGCGACCCAGAATGGTCCGAACCTGCCGATTGCACACAGCACACACGGTGCGTCGCGTCAATAGAATGCACACGCGCGCGCGTTCGTGTACAAATATATACACACAGACACACAACCAACGGAGCAATAGGCAAGATGAGCACATGGGTAACGTTGCCGTGAATCCCATTCGCCCTCCGGTGGATGCAACCGCCGTTCACCCAAACTCTCCAGTCCTGAGACCGTGTTGGATTAACGGCCGCTGCGTGCGTGGCGCTGTGGTGTGTATAGCTGCTTGTTGTTGGAGCCGTGGTGGTCGTGTGGGGGGCTTTGCCCGGTCCACCAGATCTCCCCGGGCGCAAAACAGCCCGGATTTCACCCCCCCACCTAATTCCACCCGACTCCACCCCGCAAGGTGGCGAAGTTAAGTCCCCCTCTCGTAGGCCAGCCAACATCTCCCCCCCTCCAACGGTGACCTCCCCCCCCCACACCATCTCTCCACCAGTACCTCCCTTGAAATCTTGCATGCGTGTAATAACGTCGTGCAATGATCCCGTCAGATGTAAACCCACGCGTGCACAAAAAAACACACGTACATACATACGCACACTCTCCCCTCCATAGATACACACACCATCACGTCATGCTGACCAGCCCAGCCCAGCCCCGCCCAGCCACTCACCGCCTTCACGGCCCCGGTGAACTCCCCGGTCTGCAGCCGCTGCTTCACCACCTCAGTGGGCACCCGGATGAGGGAGGAGGCAGTGCCCGCCACCATACCCGCCACCACCGGCCCAAGGTACTGCTTGTCAGCGGGAACCTCCGACTGTACGGCAGTACGGTACGGCGCAGTGCGGGGACGGGGGAGTAAACGCAGGACGACTTAAGGGGGGAAAGGGAGAGAGAGAGAGATCAAGGAAGAACCCTCCAAAGGGGGGAGGGGATATTTCAGGGCGCCGTACAGGGAAGTGGGTTCACAGGGGTTAGGAACTGGGCGATGGGATGGGCAGGGGCCGGCCGGCAGGCCGACAGGCAGGAAGGGAAGAGGGCAATAGCTATGCAGAAGCCGAAAGGAAGCAACTGCCACAAAACGGCAACTGCAGGTCGAAGATAGCGGATCTGCGTATGTATGTCGGGACTCGGGAGGTGTTACACCTTTTATAGTTGCGTTACGACCCGACGAAAAGGTGTTAAGAGGTGTAGGCCAATACATGGAGAGTGTGGGCCCCAGGGGCCCCAAGCGGACTCGTCATACTGTGAAGTGGGGAATGAAGGATGGCGTGCGGGCAGGCCGATGCAAGGGCCGTAGTCTCAGGGGTCTAGCCAAGGTTGCCCACCTGCACCGCCTTCTTGGTGGGCTCGTAGAACGCCATGAAGATGGCTGAGGCTGGAGCAACACCCGCGAGGTTGCCCCACACGCCTGAGGGGTAAGGGGTAGCGGGGGTTACGGTTCCCGAGGGGGGTCGGGGTCGGGGTCGGGGGTTGGGGTTGGGGAAAGAGGAACCACAAACGAGTGGAGGGTTGGTGACGTAAGCAAGGGACCATAGCACGGGGAGGGAAGGGTTCGGGCGTTGTGGAATGGGGAGGGGGACTCCGCTGTTTGGCGCACGTGGGGCTTCAAAACCCTGATGCCCCCCCCCCCTTCTTGCGCTTCCTGACCTTCTCCACTTCTCGTGTCACCCCCGATCCTATCAAACTGCCTAAACGTTGCATCCTGTGCTCTACATGTTCGCGGCTCCGGAGCCATGCGGCTCCTAGTCTCCAACTCCCAACACCCCCTCCCTTACACGCCCTCCAAAAACAAAAACAGCCCTAAAATCCCCAAACGCCACAACTCCGACTCCAACTCCACACCATCGCCAATAAAGCTCCCTCTCCTTAGCTCGACATAACTTCCGACATAACAGCCCCTTTGCCTTCCACATCTGCTACGACAATCCGCCGTACGGAATCGTAACCCCCCATTTCCCCCCCCTGCACGGCCCCGGAGCCCAGACCCATCCTCCTTCAGCCTTATCATACGTCTCTTTTGAAACCCTGCCTCCAACCCCCTCATGGCTCACCCGCGTACAGCCCCTTGCCGCCCCCGGATTGCAGCAAGGACTTCAGACCACCGCCGCCGATCATGGCCTGCAGCCGGGTCTTGATCGTGTCGATCGGGTAGAGCGCTGCGGGAGTTGCGCCGCGAGGAGAGGGGCAGGGTTGCGGTGGGGAGGGGGAGCGGAAACGCGTGGAAGAAAGGTGAAAGTGGCGTTATTAAAGGTCGGCTGGATGTCTTGACGCAACCACGTAGGGGCCAGCCCGGAGTCAGGAGGTTGGGTTGTGTAGGAGAGAAGTGGGGACAGGATGTGAAGGGCGCGGTGGGACTACTGGGACTGGGAGCAAACATTCCGTTGTGGAGCTGGGCTGGATAGATCTTTGATGCTTAACGGAGCCTCAAGAAGCGAGTTGAGGCCACGGACAACGGCAAACCAGCGGCTGGCTAGGAATAAGGATCCTACTGAGAATTCCGCTCCCCCTGAGAATTCCGCTCCAGCAGCATTGCTCGCATCACTCTAGGCCACGAACGATTCGGCATGAGGAAGAGGCCATGCAGTTGGGAGCTCGATCCTTGAGGCGCTGTAACCCCAGCCAGGCCCGCTGCCCTGTCCGAGAGTGTGCATGCGTGATTGTTTGTTGATGTATGCGTGGCGCGCCGGGTATATGGCGTATTGCGGCTGTCCAGGCTGCGCTCACCGAGCTCGACTGCGCAGCCCGCTGTGGCGCCAGCAGCCAGGTTCCCAGCCGCGACTCGCCATACAGGTGCGTTGACGGCCGGGACGGCACTGGATGCCTCCGAGGCAGAGGCGAGCATGAAAAGCGGCACCTTGGCAGGCCCTGCGCGCAAAAACTGTGGAGCGCTGTGAGGATGCTTGACCGCAGTCGCTTAACCCAAATCCACCCTGGCTGATAAGCAAGATCGGGAAATTCAGATTGACTGAATTATGCGAGAGTTTCGACATATTGCACGTGCCTGGCGGAACGGATGCAGGGCCAGCGTTCATGGTGACGCTCGCAAATGGTGCCGCCCTGGCCTTTCGACGCCTAGATCCAGCGCCACCGGTTGCACTAGAATCCGTGTCGATATTGCAAAGATTAACAGGAGCAGGAGATCTAGGCTTCCGCAAAAGCGGTCTGCTAGCCTGACCCTGTGTGAACACAAGCTCATCCGCCCCAGATGGGCCAGCCTGCCCGTCGGCCATCATCGTTTCTAATCAGCAGCAACCTGGACAGGACTGATGCCTCTTCTTTCAGGAGATTTGTTTTAATGTACGACAAAGGCAGTACATGATTTGTAAGCGTCTTGCGTCTAAACCGTTACCGGCGCAGGTCCCTTAGATTTCCTCGTATGCGTCATGCATCTTCCACACGCGTCCTTCCATAAGCATTAAGTTATGCCTTGGGACAATGGCTTTGCTTCGTGCGTATTGGCGCTGCGGTCCCTTGGTTATTGGCACCGCTGCGCTATCCTTTTCCTTTACTGCTCTTGCAATTAAATTCTTAGGCAGCTCTGTGCCGCCATTTGAAACGGTATCTACTTCTGGCTTGTTATGCTTTATTGTTCTGACCGGAGTCATTTGGCAGCACGGACTGCCGCCCCTCCCTAAGCAAAACTTCACAAATACATCTTCATTATCGTTAACTTCATCTAATTTTATTGACTGTGACTCCTCGCCAAGCGACCGGCCTGCACCGGTTTCCAGGGCACGTGTCACGCTCCTGACGCTGCTGCGCGCAATCCTGGGCTCGACGGCCACCACAGCCTTCATCTTATCCCTAGAGCTTCTCTCTCTCAAAGATGCCGTCACGCTTTTCTTCACCTCGCCGGTAGGGTTCACCGCTCCATTTGCTCATCATCCGCCTACTGGCCTGTTGGCCGTGGTTAACTCTACCTTTTCCCCTTGCTGCCATGAGCGTAGAGCTCCTTCGCAACCAAGGGGGAGGAGCAATGCGTATGAACCCTAAAGATGCATCCGGCACTACCGCCCCTTATCCCAACCGTTTCTCAGCTCTTTCCCCCCAAACTGCCTTTGCCCTGCTTCAACCCCTGTCCATTCATTTCACCTCAAAGTCACAAGCTCCCAATCCCTCCCGCCATGCCACATTCCTAGTACCTCTCCTAGTGCCTCTCCCGTCCTGGTTCCGGGACCTCCCTTTCTGATCCCCTCCCCTTAACCACCAGCCATTGCTTTGGGCGGCAGGTCATCGCCCTGTTGCTGGACTGGCTGCTGATGGGCCGCTCTCCAGGTCGGGGTGGAGCCGCTGCCACGACCCTCACTTTGGCGGGGGCACTGCTGGTGACCCAGGTGGGCGGGGGGGGCCCCGGGAGGGAGAAACGCGGCGGACAGTGGAGGAGGAGGGTGCAAGGATTTAGCCATGGTGGCAAACGTTCTGAAGAAAAGGGAGCAATGAAGTTGTTGGTGTTGTCCCCGCGGGCATGTAGGGCTGGCAGCCTTGTTTATGGCGTTATATGCGACTAGAACGACCTTGAGCTGGTATTGCGTGTTGATACAGCTCCGCTGAATGTCATACAGACCCTCCACGCATTTTGTGTCGTACAGTACGGAACGATACGGTATGGCTAATATAAAAGGCCTTTGTGCCAGCGAAATCAGGATCCACCCAGCCTCCCTATCTCTGGCATCTGCTTCCCTCGCCTGTGCTTCGTCTCATCCCCCGGCTCGAGGCCCTTTGCACGCCTCGCATGTTTCCCCTGTTTCTTCTGCCGCGCAGCCACCGTTCCTCTTCGGCGACCACACGAAACCTCAACCTCACCACGGCGCAGCAGCAGCAGTTGCAGCCTCCGGCGATGGCAACGTGGGTGGCGGCAGTGACGGCACCGATGGCGGTCTGAGCTCTGTAGGTGTGGCTCTGGCGCTGTTGGCTGCCGCGGCCAACGCATCTGGCTTCCTGACCATCAACTTGCTCCGCGGGCAGCAGCACCCGCTGGTGCTGACCTGGTGGTACAACCTGGTGCTCGCGGTGGTGGGTTTGGCTGGCTGGTCGGGGACCAGGTTGGGTTGGACATGGCTTGGGGTGGGGCTGGACTGGACTGGGCGGATGAGAGTGGATCTAGTTACGTGAGTGCGCTGGCGGGTGACCGTTGGGTTGGTGGTCTGGTGCTTTGGGATCATTAAACACGTGCAACAAATGCGGGAGTAGTTGTCAGGAAATAAATACTTGTCAGGTAGTAGAGGATCCGGTACTGTGTGTAGAGGGTGGTGTCCGGCTGGGTGGTTCCGGTGGTTCTCTCATGAACTGGGTGTGAATCATCCAAAGCGCCTCTTGCGTGTGGGCAACCAACAGGCCCCGAAAACACCCGACCGGGAAAGGGATCCCCCAGAGGCTCTAGTTGCTGCCGCCGCCTCCACCTCTCCCGTCCTTAGCACCAACGCGCAACTTAGCCCTGCCCCCGCTAAGTCCAACGTTCATGCGTGTGTAATGCATTTGCCCCATTCTTGTTTGCCCCCGCTTTGCTGCCCAGGTGACCGCAGCTCCCCTGGCGCTGCGGTGGCCTCGGGCGCCGGTCCCGCCTCCAGGCCGCCGGGAGGCGCTGCTGCTGGTGGCGGTGGGCACCACCCAGCTGGCGGCGCAGCTGTGTCTGAACCGGGGGTTTCAGTTGGAGCCACCGGGGCGGGGTGCAGCCATCAATGTGCTTCAGGTACATGTAGGCGCGGGGGGCCTGTTGGAAAAGGGGGAAGAGAAAGGGGTTAGCAGGTGCAAGCGCCTCTGATAGCAACTCCCCCGCGAAGTGTCACAGCGCTGTGCGGCGTGTGTGCTGCGGTATGTTGTGGTGCGGTACGGGGGGGCGGTATCTCGTGTGTTTTCACTGGGGGGAAAAACCCGGGATGGAGTGGGCTGTGGAGGGGAGGGATGTCTGCGTGGGGGTTGTCTGCGCGCCGACTGGTGGAGATAGGAATGCAACTCAGAGCTACCCTGGTATCATCCATCCATCCATCCATGGCAGCAGCCGTGCCGTCATGCCTCAGGGACTGACGGTTCTCGCGCCTTCTGGACCCTGGCGGCCTGGATCCAGATGGGACCACACAATGCAGACCTAGCCTCCGTACATGGACAAAGACAGGCCCAGGAATATGCATCCCGTTAAATCGACGAGCACACGGAGCCCGGGCTTTTACGGGCTCTTAGGCGCTCTTACGCTTCGTGGCTATTACCTCCTTTGCTGCTCCGGTGCGGCACGCAGGTGCTCTTCAGCTTCATTCTGGATGTGGCTGTACTGGGCAACAAGCCCTCCCTGCTCAGTGTGGGCGGCTCGTCCCTGGTGGCGGCGGGGGTGCTCTTCGTGGCCATGTCCAGCCCCAGCAAGCGCGCCAGCGACAACAAGCATGGACACAAGCTAGGTGGTGGTGAAGCCGCCACTGTCGAGCCAGTGACGCCGAGTGGTGACAGGGAAGCTGGAGCTGGCGGGCAGGGTGACGGGCGGCGTGTCGAAGCGGATGCTGTGGCGGTCGTGGTGACCGGCCCACGGGTTGGGGACTCCGAGCTCAGGGCCCCGTTGCTATCCGCTGATCCCGAACCTGATGACGCGTGAGAGCTTGTGTGTGTATGTATGTATGATGTTGTTACAGGGTGGTATAGCTTCGCCAGCGGCCCCCTTTCCCGAGGCAGTTCCCTGCTCTCCCCTGCGAGAGGGGCACCCTAGTCCATTCACCCCATCCGACTTCAGAATGTATTCGTTGGGTTGAGCAACTCACTACCAGCATCCAACCAATTCTAGCGGATCAACGGCGCCACAGTTTAGTTCCTGCTCGGCTCGCAAGCTGATATAATCACGTCCTACACCGTCCATAAGATGGGGGGGCACCTCCTAATTCAACACCCCTCACACACCGAGAGGGCCTTAACTTCTGCCAGCCACCTGCCGATGTATGTATGTATGTGTGTGTGTTTGCTGGCATGATGTGACATGGTCGTTGGCGGCTGTGTGTTGCGGGCCGCTATGGCGGCACAGGGAAATAACGCCGCTCCGGTATCGGAATCCGGATCGCGAATGGATCGGGATGTATTATTATGCAACACGCATATTAATGTACCGTGCATTGTTCGTAATCAGCGTCATGTGTTCCTTCATTTGTTCTAATTTTTGTATCACCCAGTTCAGGCAGCCATTCCAGATGTGAGGCATGAGGCATGTGTCAATTATTTTTTAATTTTCACGTGGCGTAGCCTGAGATTACAGAACCTCAGTGAAAATTTGAGTACATAGCAGTATCAAGTGGAAAGGTTGTCGATGTGCGATTTCCTCGGCACAGCGGCCCCGTGGGTCTACGGTGATTGTTCATTTGTGTCTGGTCCGGATGTATTTGCCTTGCTGTTACATAGTTTCTGATCGAGTACATATGCGTGCAGCAGGTTTTTAGTGGTGGCGCATGAGGTGTGGTATTGGGGTTCGCGCCGCTGAATGTATGTTGGTCGTGCGTGGTATTTACGCATTTCCGATGCATTGCCGAGGCAGCGCCGCAAGCTACATGGTACAGCGCGCATGTCAGATTTTGAAAGCATTTCTTGGCAGGCACTCTGCACGCAATTATTATATTGATAAATATGCACTGCTTTTTAGGGGCCTTATGCATGCGGTGGTGCGGCGGGCTGGCTATGGTTGCCCGCTGGACGGGGAAAACTGTGAACAAGGTATGTCGTCATTGGTTGGCATGAATCTTAAGGGTGCAGCTATCTGGACTTTAGATAGCTGGGTCTATCGTTCGTATATATCCTGGTTTAAAAGACCAGCATAAATCTGGTCCGCGTGTAAGCGGCGGATTTGCATGAAGAAGAGTTCTGTTCATAGTGCTCCTGCTGCCATCGTGCATGGGGCTAGACCACGTCGATCGTGTGCCGTGTGTTACTGAAGGCGGTTGGCTTCACCGGCGGTTGGCTTTACCTGGTAGTTAGCGTTATAACATATAAGATGGACACTTGTGCAGATATGATGTGAATGAAGTTACGCAACGGGAATACGTTTGCTTTTGTTGGTAACATTTTTGTTAACATATTCAACCTGTTGAAAGGTGCAGCTGTAACACTGAAGCATAGTAAATCAACCTTCGGCACGCTTGCCACAGGTTATTCTGGATTATCATTCTGTTTGTAAGTGAATCTTCAGAACGTCGTTGGCTCCATGGGAATTGTTGACCCTGGCCCGAAGCATGGCATCTCGCGTGGTTCCTTTGAGCCTGTGAGACGGTTTTGGAACTCAGGTTTCGCTCTTATTGCATCTGCGGCCTTCCTCTTCAGCTGCACCAGCCTGACGGTCAAGCTCCTCGGGGACGAGGTCCCCACCTTTCAAGTGGTCTTTGTGCCGGGACTCATCTGCTTCTTGGCAACCAGCGTTGCGGTCAAGCTGAATGGATTGAACGTCCGCAGCAAATCTTGGCGCATCGCCGGACTCACCCTGCTGCGCGGCGCGCTGGGAGCCACCAGTATCACGTGTTTCTATCTCGCGATCGAGGTTCTGCCTCTCCAAGGTACCCGTTCCGCAACTCGCCCTGACCCAGCAAGTCACAATCTGGCCTCCTTTTCCATTTCTACGTTTCCCTGTCTTTACATTTCTTTCTCGCTCCCGGTCCCGAGGGGGTGCCTTTGTCCGCGTCGACCCGTCCAACCGCTCAGTGTCCGCGACACGCCGGCCGCCTTCTCAGACGCGACCCGACTGCCTGAATAAAGCGACCTGCCCCTCCTATGCTGAGCAGCTGCTAGCCTTCGCCCATACAACAGCGCACAGCCCCGCGCTTTCTTAAGCTTAATTATAGCAGCCTGGATCAGTCCTGCTACAATCACACCACCTGCGCTGTTCCGTTCCTCGTCCGCGCCGGTAAGGCCGCCCTCACATCCGCCGACCCTCACCTCCGCTCTTCTCCCTCCGATAGAAACAAGTACCTTTTCCCCTTTCCCGCCCTTTCCCGAGCCTTCAAAGATTGCACTCCGATTCTCAACTTTCCTAGCCCGCTGGGCACTTCTTCCAGCGCTTTCCCAGCTCATACCATGTCATTTTATAATATCTTAAACATAAATATATATAACATATAAATTTACGTGAAAAATGTATATATGTATTAAAAAATTACATGCATGTGCTTATGACCCAAATCCGAACAGATGCGGTAACGCTCTTCTTCTGCAGCCCCGTCGTGGCCTGTCTCCTGGAGTTCGCCGTGACCGGGGAGTCGCAGGGCTGGGCCTGCGCCGCCGCGACCGTGTGCACCGTGGCGGGGGTGGTGCTGGTGGCGCAGCCGCCCTGCATATTCAGCCACCACGAGCAACACCACACACACCAACACCACCATCAAAATCAAGGAGGAGGAGGAGATGCGGGCAGCGGCGGCGGCAGCGGCGGCAGCGGCGGCGACGGAGCACCTTCTGGGTTTGTTCAGGGCTTGCTGGGCGGGAGCGGGACTTACCCGGCCGTTGCGTCATCGTTTCCGATGGGGTCAGGCTCCGAGACCATCGCAGCGGGCGGAGCGGCGTTGGCGACGGTAGCCGCCATCACCAATGCGGTACGGTACGGCGGGCTGGGCAGCTTGTGGGGCCGCTACACGGTGACGGTGGTGTACGTTTGTATGTATGCGTGCGCGTTTGCATGTGTGTGTGTGCGTTTGTGTGTGTGTGTGTATGTTGTATGCAGGTGATTGATAGAGGTTGGAGCCAGAGGCTGAAAGGCAATCCTTCGTCCTTTGGCCATTGGCCACCTTTTTGTGTTCTTTTTGTAAAATTGTTTTTGTTCTCTCTGGAAACGATTAGTATAGCGAGGATGCAAGCAAGGCAAATCCCATGGACACTCGTCCGTTTCATTCTACCGGTGAAAGTTGGGTTGACCGGGGGGTCGAGGAACATAATGACATCGCAATAGAAGGATTCAAGTTCAAAACACCACATCCGCCTAAAAGACGGATATTGTCATCTGCTCTCAAACACACCGTGAGGGCGTGTAATAGGGAACCAACGGTTTTTGGTTCCGTTGATTGGATGCCGATGATACGATGGTTCCCCCAAGGCCGGTCCCCAATCCTCTATGGGCCCGGTTCGCCCGGCCCTTCATGCGCCACTCTCCTCTCCGCCCATCCCCTCCTCCCCCGTCTCCCGTCCCCCGGTCCCGGATCCCGCTCCGCTCCGCACCTCAGGCTGCTTTTGTTGTCATCCGGGTGCTCAGGAGGTCCCAGAGCACATTGGTGCTGACCTGGTGGTACCACGGAGTGGTGGTGGTGGTGAGGAAGGGAAGGGGAGGGGAGGGGAGGGGAGGGGAGGGGAGGGGAGGGGAGGGGAAGGGAGGGGAAGGGAGGGAAGGGGAGGGGAGGGGAAGGGGAGGGAGGGGAAGGGAGGGGAAGGGAGGGGAAGAGGGAGGGACGCTTTAATATTGCACCATATGAGGGCGCTGTTGCACCGGATGCCTCCCCCTGGCCCCCCGGGTCCGCAGTTCTCCGCCACCGCTCTGACGCTGGGCTACCCGGCCAGTCCCGTGCTGCCCACTCGACGCGGCTGCGGACTGCTGGTGGTGGTGGGCCTTACGCAGCTGCTGGGTCAGCTGCTGCTGAACCGGGGCTTCCAGCTGGAGTCAGCGACCCGCGGGTCGGCCATCAATGTGTTGCAGGTAAGGAGATGGCGGGGCAAGAGGGGCGCAGGGATGCCGGCGCCGGCACAGAGCGGTGTGCCTTACCCGAGATCAAGGGCCCGGCAGTGGCAGTGGCAGGGGAGAGGGCACTCGCAAAGTAGTCCGTATGACTGGTGGATCTGGGTCTGGGGCAGGAACAGAGTCAGTATCGTACCATTTTGTACGGCATTCAAGCCATTACATGGTGAAGTATAAAAACGGTGCAGGTGTACAGCAGTTATGGAGGCCTTTCTCCGAACGGCAGGTCGGAAGGTCTGGCACTGGATCCGGATCTGGATCACTTGGCGGCGGATCTGGATCTGGATGCAGATCTGCATCTACTATGACTCCATGTTATGCCCTGCCATATGCCCACAACAGGTGCTGTTCAGCTTCGTGTGGGACGTGGCGGTCCTGGGTGACCAGCCGGCGCTAGTGAGCGTGGCGGGGTCGTCCCTGGTGGCGGCGGGAGTGGTGTTCATGGCGCTGACAGGTGGGGAGGGAGGCGAGGGGAGGGAGGCGAGGAGGGAAGGGGAAGAGCTCAAGAAGCAGGTATAGCGGTAAATAAGCATTATAAGAAGTGAATTCAAAAGAAGACTATTTCATGTTGGTGTAAGTCGCTGGCTTGGTAGTCAAAATCTTTGCCCTAGTGAAGGTTACAAGGGAGCCTCAAAATACATCGATCAAGATAGCCCTTGCTTACTATTAGGTTACAAGTTACAAGTTCCGCACACAAGTGCGGGTGTGTACGTAAAAGCCGGGGGGCCATGGACGTTGTATTGGGATTACGCGGGAGGTCATATTCATTCTCCCTCGTCCGCTTCGGGGCGAAGCGCCTCAACGCGACATGCCTGGCCTCCCAAATTTCCGAGAGGTACCTGGCCAATGCAAGGGGCCTCAGTGGCGCCTCAGTCGTAATATTAGGTCAAACAAAAATATTATACAGATTGACATTATCTGTGCCCCATCCGCATGCACATTATCTGTGCCCCAGATAGCACACATGCACACACGTCGTCTGCAGCCCCCGCTCCTGGCTCAGTTGTTAAAAAAACACTGTACGCTGGCTGCCCTCTCTTGTCCCCTCTCTTTTCCCTCCCAAGGTTCACAGCGGCCCGGGCAGCTGGGTGCTGCAGGACAACACACCTCCCCACGGTGCCGACATTCCCACTCCCATCCGCATGCACACAGCGACTTAGACACGGACGAGGACGAGGACGAGGAGAGCCGGAGACAGGGACAGGGACAGGGGCAAGGGCAAGGGCAAGGGCGCGAGTGGGAAAGTCGGAAAGGAGAGGACGGCAGCTCGCTGTCGGAACGGGATGTGGGGCAGCAGGCAGCAAGGGACTTAGGCCCGGGCGGATACGGTTTTACAAAAGGCCCCAAAGGCCCGGTCGTATGGCCGGAGGCGCCGACGGTGCCGCCTCCAGACGCTGACGGGCTTTCAATCCTAGAGCCGTCGGGTGCAGTTGTGGCTGGCAGGAGGGTGGAGGTCGCGGCGAATTCGTGGATGCGGCTGAGCCGGGGGGAAGTCCAGGGGGGGAACGAAAGCTGGGTTGGGGTTGTTGGTGGGCCTGGCTGTGGCAGCGGCGACAGCTGGGCCGTTGACAGCGGGGGGTGCACTGCTGCTGCGGCAGGCTGGGGCAGTAGGACGAGTACGGGTGCAGGAGGAAGGGGGGACGGCGTGCGGGGGCTTAGGGGTGACGGGGAAAGTAGTCACGGGGGACGGGGAGGAGGAGGGGATGCTTGTGGCGGGCCCGGACGGCGGTCTGATTGCGGTGGGCAGGCGCAGCTGAAGCAACCGCTGCTGGGGCAACTCATAACGGGGCGGCTGTCGCTACAGGCAGCAGTCACATGATGCAATACGATGCGGGGTTGTCTGTCGATTGAAGTTAGAAATGTCTGTATGAATGTGCTTGTCGTCTTACCATACGTGTACATCGGTGTGGGCTGCGCTGTGGCATTGATATGGCATATGATATTGCCATAATGTTGCCATAGTATTAGGGCGGCGGAGGAGACGGAGATGGTGTTGGTGGGGTCGCGGAGGGTCTCATTGGCCGAACTGCGGCCCACCAGCAGCCGCCAGCAGACCCTCGTTTGGGTACGTAGGCACGTATGCACGTCAGTGTATTACATGGTGCGCCGAGCAGCGGAGCCGACCTGTCGAGTCATATGAATATTACAATTCGCAGGAAACTAAAGTATACGACCGACGAAGGCTTGGTTACGGCCATGCTGTGCATCCTCCCGAATCTCCGCTGCAGTGAGCACACGCACATACACCTATCGCATACACCTATCGCATACACCTATCGCATTTTGCCTTGCCAGGAAAGTACGTGTCAAACTAGAGAAGGGGAAAAAGGTAAAAAAACAGGTCATCTGTACAACTTAGGAACGCAAAGTACGAACGGCCATGCTGTCTCAAGCATGTATCCGCATGGCTATCAAGCTCATGGCACTAAACTACACAACTATCTATACATTTTACACGCATAAACACGAAGCACACACGTGGACTCCGTTCCACGTGATGACATACACCACTAGCCGCCTTACATAACTCGATAGAATGACAGTACTGATCAGATCCACGACTGTCAGGTCGCTATTAACTCGGCAACCTCATGGTTGCTCCTTTCTAGCCGGCAAGTGAAGCAATCCATTATAGCACCTGCAGGTGCACCTCCCAGGACTTGTCTGTGCGAGCCAGAACAGTTCTGCCGTCCATGGTGCTGAGCGAAGCAAGAAGTGCTCCGGGCCCACGAACGTTGCGGACGTTTATCGCCAGCACGTTGGTGCCCTGTACCAGGTCGACTGTGAGAGGCCGGTCCGTATAGGATCCTGCGCTCCAGCCATGGGTCGCGGAGAAATTTGGGGCGCCGTTTACGTAGACATCGGCAACGTCATCTGCGATAATGTTCAGCAGGGCCTGCATGCCTCCCGCGGTTGAGACAGTTACGGTCGTGGTGAATAGGGCCGCAACGGATAACCCGGAACCGTAAGCCAAGCTGGTCGTATGGTACCAAATCCATTTCGCCGAGAGGTCGGTGAAGGGCTTTCCTACGCCGATGTTGTCGGTGCCGTAAAACGATTGGGCAGCAGGCCAGAGCTCGACGGCATCTGCACACAGACACATGTGATGTGTGAAAACAGGGGGGTATACCTTCGCCCGTGGGAGCTACCCTGCGAAACCCTGCCTTTCCTGGTATTTCGGGGCACCGTCGTCCAGTCACCCTAGTCTACTTCTCATTGGATCGCTCAGGTTCCGCACCCACCACCAGCATCCAACGGAATCTGCCGGGTCGACAGCGGCCCAACTCCATTCCTGGTCGGCTCGCAGGTTAACTTTATCCCAGGTCACCACCGTCCATCAACTTATATTTACTTAATTTTCTTAAAAGTTAAGATTCAAAACTTGATTTGTCATCAGTACTAGAATCTGTCGGGCGCAGTAACATTCGCCATCACAGGACTAACCGACTTATCCTGTGTGCTCCCGACCCTTGCACTGTGTTTCGGCTTCGGCCCCCGACTCCCGCGGCCCACAATGTAATCTAAGTCAGACAGACAGACAGACAGAGACTAACCAGCCGTGTGCATCCGCCCCCCGCACTGTGTTTCGGCCCTGGGCCCCCGGCTTTTCAGCCCACAGTGTAATCTAAGTCATACATAAATACATACATACATACACGCATACATAACTTGCAACCATTGCTCTTCAAAGCAAGCTGTAATCGTGTTTCGCAAATGGATCTTGAGGGGCAGGTGTTTCTCTCGCTTCGTTGGCTGCGCTGTGTGCAGTGCTCTGATGCTCAGCACTCTATTCCCCCTCTCAACTTACTGAGCGCAGTCGAGCTCGGGGGCGTTGACGTCACGAGGACCAGCAGCAGGGCGGTTGAGGCCCAAGCAAATCGCCTGCGTATTGATGAGACAGAGGGTGGCAATGCACGGCTGTCGATTGTTATCATGAGCACAGAATTTGGCTAGTTAAGAACTACTCAGACAAGCTTAGAGGAGCTTACACCGGCACGATAAGTGGATGTAGTAGCTCTGGGTGGTACTGCTGGACCAAGGCCCTGGGGCTTTGTTGCTTAGGACTGGGCCCCTGCCGGCCCTGAGTTCGTTAATTCACCCTTCACAACAATCATGGCGTCTTAACGAGTAAAACAACTGGCTCGGCTGAGAGATCATGAAGAGATGATATCACTTAAAAGGTATTCGCAATGATTTCATTCGGGTTACGCCTCGCCCTGGTGGTCCCGGCGGCCCTAGACCGGGAGGTCCGTCCTAGCTCCGAGCCCCTCTCCGAGCTCTATATCGATATAGCTACTTACCAGATATACACGCAAGGGCAAGTATGTGCACAAAACGTGTAGAACCTCACATCATTCCAGAGGCTTACCTCATGTTTTCGTTCCTTGGCAAGCTCCAACGCAGGGGTAGCTACCGGGTGCTGTCAGGGGACTTGGCTCCACAACAGAACTAGGCAAAGTACATCTAGCGAACAAATGCCCTGAGAGATGATTAGCCAAGTATCGAAGTCAGCATTATAAGGTGGCCAAGAACCATGAAATTACGACCTGATCACTGTCGTACTCAGCACGGGAATGCGCACCCGCGGGCCCCGCCCGACCATCAGCTGGCCGATGGATTCTTGGCGATGACCGGTGGTATGATTCCAGCATATCACGGTTTATACTTGGCGCTGTTGCCCTCCACCCATCGCTGGCCCTGAATTTGATCATTCACCCGTTACCGACAACGAGAGACGCTGCTAGATGGTGGCACTACGATCTGGGTCTAGGTCTCAGCTGTACTCATAACGCATGCTCCTTAGCCCGCGCGTACGGTGTACCTTCCTTCGCCTCCATGGCAACCTACCTGATAAGGTCGTGCGATGACCTTACACATGCTAGCGGCCTTTTCACGATGACATAATTATCCTGCTACCTGCGTTCATGATGAATTACGCGGAAAAGCTGGTTACGGTGGCTACGATGGCTATAATCCCGCCAACCCTCTCAACCACCGGATTCCGTTCATTTGTCAAGATATCGCGGACGACTTGAAGGGCATTGCTCACACTATAGGGCCTAGTCGATCTTAGTGGGGACTAGAATTCGAGCATGCCTTATCGTAATAGAAGAAGTTTAAGGAAGCTGATCCCGCGTTGGCTTCGTAAAATGTACCGTAGTCGCAACGGGTTTTAGGCGTCGTAATTTTGGGCGCTCTTTCCGGTCCATCAAAATTAGAATAAAGCTATAACTTGTTCATAGCATAAGTTTTTGGGCACTGCGATCTGTAAATTTGAAGTTGCGCACAAACTTGAGCCTGCTTGGGCAGGCCTAGGCATACGCGCGAAATGGTTTGGCTAGGCTCCCTGAGGAATCGAGCCGCCTCTGAATCTGTTGATTGTCATTTCTATGGCGACAATTATGTGTAACTATCACACAAACAACGTTTGCGGCTGCTTTGCAGGCATTTTCCTTGTTTTTGGGGTGTGCAACACCGCACAAATTTGGTACACACAACTCAAAGGGCAAGGAGGAGGCTAAAATTACGGGTCTAATTCCTACGCAGCACGTTTGGGCAGTGCCTGCCCAAATTAGTGCAACTTGAGCTACCAACTTGAGCACTCCTTGCATCGCTGTCACTCGCAACAACGAGGCGTTCACATTTCGACACATTTGGCCGCATCCCAAAATCATCACAGAACATGTCCACGATATTGAGCAGCTCGCCATGCGCGCCGGTTTCATTGCCAGGAGACTAACGCCATCAGCATAGAGGCGGATGTATACCCGCTCATTGCCAACCTTTGCTGAATCCTCCAGTCCAAACAACTCAGTTGACAGCGGACAGCCTCGTTTCACATCCTGTTTTGACTCAATTCGTCCCCAGTCTTGCCATTCGTCTTGATGATCAAGGTATCCGTGTCGTACATCTGCATCAGCAACTGCAGCATGGACGCTTAAAAACCCCTACCTCGTGCAAAAAAAAGCCACACTACCTCCCGCGGCACCTTGTCAAACACCTTCTCAAAGTCAATTTGCACAACTATTAACGGCCGCTGTCCCGGTTGGCGATGCCTAGCAGTAAGGTACCGCTTGACAACGAGATGATGGGTAGCACCAAACCCTTTCCTGAAACCCGCTTGGGCTCGGTGCCCAAGTGAAAGCATCTCCCCCATGCGAACGAGCCTATCCAGGAGAACAAGCGCATAGCACTTCACCAAAGCGCCTGCTACAGCTATGCCCGGAAGTTACTCGGCACGCTGGGCTCCCCCTTATAGCAAATTGGGGTGAGGACAGTAGTCTTCAACTGTCGCGGGAAGTCCCCAGACACCCTGATGTGTGAAAGGGGGGTCAAAGATCTCTGTTGCCTGCACAGCCCTGCCCAAAACCGAGTGGGATATCCGCCATTCCTGCCCCGCTAGGTGTTGGCCGAAGTTAATGAAGTTCGAAAGCCGGTTTACACCATCAGGCCCTGTCTCCCCACACCCGCATTTAACAGCAAAACAAAGTGTTCCCTGAAAACCTCAATATCACCTATCACACATCGCTCACTCAATTTCCCTCCCAAAGCCCGCCACAAGCTCGTTGATCATGCCGACACTTGGCCACAAAATCTATCATCCTGCCCTCCTCATATGCTGCCTCCACATGCCCTTACCCCTGGTGGTAGTCCGTCTGCACGCGGCAGAAAGCCTCCCATTCCGGAACCCGACTTAATACTCCCCCTGCCCCTAAACCCAGCAGGGCCCTACACTCCACCATGCGCTGTCACGTTTGCCGGCATCCCCGGTTCCACCAACGGTATCCTCACCTGACATCATACTAGCAGGACGGTGCGTACTCAAGGCCCTCACCATGACTTGTACAGGACACCTCCAATACGGTCGATAGCTTGTGTGGTGTCGCAAACTCCACGATCCCGGGCCACTTGGCTCTAGGCATTCATGGTAGGGGATCCTACCTCAAAATACTCCACGTAGACCTGGTAACGAGGAATACCAAACTCCACCCGGGTTTCCCACCCCGTACCCACCCTACACCCACCTTCATCACCCACTATAACGTCAAGAATGCTCCCATTCATACAACTCAGTCACGTTTCCCACCCTCAGAAAGGTGGTGTACTGCTCGAGCGCATTTGGAGTCGCTGTGAACAATTCGATCATACTACCGCCTGCCTGCAGAGCGCCCCAAGCTGGGCATCAAAGAAATTGCAAGCTTGGTCCTGGCTATTCTGGATTCCGATTCCGTCGTGATTCTGATAGTCCCTCAGTCCTTCAAACCCCAAGACCTCGTGTACGGCCTGCAAATCTTGGATGTCACCCAAGTGGGGTCCGCCAGGGCAACATGTTTCTGCTCGTATTGTGCCCCTGACGGTCCGGTGCTACTACCGAGGCGCAATGCAGGCCCAATGTTGGGGCCCCGAAACGAGTGTCAGAAGAAGTCGCGTCGAAAAAGCCACGCAGCGTATCACAGCTCCGCGACGATGCAGCGGCAGCAACAGCAGTGGCGGCGGCGGCGGCGGCAGTAGCAGCAGCTGCTGGGATTCCCAAGCAGCAGCAGCGGCAGCGAAAAACCGCTTGTTCCTCAGCCACAGCAGCAAGACTATATCACATCCTTTCGCTCTGGAAAGCCTATCATCCTTTTCCAGACCTGCTGTCGGGAATACAACCATTCCCCCCATGCGCTCCCTCAAGTGTGCCTCCTCTCCAGGTCGATGGACTGCGAGCCCCGCAACCCACACCCCATTCCTCCTCATCCCTTCGCTACCCCGTCATTTCCACCCCCTATCTCACGCCTGGCCACTCAGCACTAAACTCGCCACGCAAATGCGTGTGCATCAGCCTACCAAATGCCATTACCCTCCCCACCGCCACCACCAATGCTCCTCCGCACCAACCTTTTTTCACGACACCTACTTTCCCGGCGCTTTACTGGCGCGTTTAACTGCTCCGGATCCGAGATGTCACTCAAATAAGTGGGTAGGTCCGCCGGGGTAACACAGTTCCAATCATGTTGTGCCCCTGACGGGCATGCATTAAGGTCCCCAGTTATCAATAGGTCCTCATCACCAACCCTGTGTTCTGACAATGCTTGTTGAATCCTTGTAAAACTGCTTCCGCTGCCGTAATACGCTGTGGTACGGTGCCTCCACCATCCAGGTAGACCCTGGACATCTCTGGTGCACGATAGCAGGCTCCCATCAGGATAGTGGACTACCACCAAGGCTAATGCGTGTCCAAATGGGTCCAAAGCCGGTTGTCTTGGCGTATTACCATAATAATACCCTGTGTGAGTGACTTCCGAATGTACAGTGCAACCAACACCTCCCTGGTTAAGCAGTGCATGCAAGTCAAAAACACCCTCAGTTCATGGCTGCTTTGAGGGTTTTGTCTATCGTTGTATCCCCCGTGCCTGGAGCCCCCTCAGCTCCTTCCGCCGGTTGTGGTGGTGGGGACAGATGGCCATCTGGTACACGGCTTGCACCCTCACCTTCACAAGAACAAGCAGGGGCCATCAGTGGGTATGGCAAGGTTGCCGTGGCAGGTCAACACAACAAGACCTGGGCCCCGAATCGCCCTCCTCCTGCCGCTGCCACCAGGGCTCTGCCGCTGCGGACACTCCTGCTGACGTTTGATGTCACACGCCGGTTATGGCCGCCGCCCATCCACTCCTTTCTTGCCATCCTACCTTTAGCTTGCCACATGTGCTTAAATATGTTTGTTGTCTGTCCAATTCAATCTTCACTACATTTCCTTTCAAGTCGAGTCCAGGGTTCAGCACTGTACACACTATTACCCGCTGTCGCCTTCTGCAGACCTGGGAAGTGCTCAACAGCCCTGCCCTGGAGGCAGCCCCGCTCCAGTAACCCATGCTTCCAACTGACGACGAGACCCCCCCGCCCCGCGCCAATCAATTCCAGGCTGCTCTTGTCCCTCAGAAGCCACCCTCATTGACACCACCATCACGTGCCTTTCTCATCGCCTGCTCTTCCCCTCCTGCAATAGCTGCAGAAGCTGGAGCTGCTGCTGCTGATACTGCTGACCACCCTACCTACCTGGCTGCTGCCATTAGCATCAGCCTAGCTAATTCCTCCACCACCCCACCATTACCGCAACAACCGTCATCAGTTCACTAACCCCCACGGTCATGTCGCATCTTCCCGCCCCCGGAAAAACCGCCGACATTAGTTAAGGCGTCAGCATCCAAAGGCACCATCAAGTGCCAACTCCCCCCTCCCCATTCGCCCACCCACTCCTGGGCACGCGATCTGTGCAACATAGTGTGCGTCTAGTTCATAATGAAGACAACAGCAGCAGCCGCAACAGCTGGTGCCGCCACCGCCATCCTAAATATACCCTCAGAACCCACGTGCCGTGCCCATACACGCAGGACACACATACACATACACAGGCAACACCGTTATGGCGCCTCACCCCTCCTTTCCATGCATCCCCCAGCCATGGACAACCCATCATCACGAGCACCGCCTCCGCAGAGCCATTGAAGTAGGACGAGGTGCAACCAGAAGCAGTGAACAACCAACCACCCGACCGACCACAATTTCCAGGTCGATTGCGGTTGATTGCCCCCATTTCATCGCCTTCCATCGCCGCGCACATGCAGCAGCCCCCCCTAGAGCCGCCCCACCTCTCCCCCCACTTAAGCCATAAGCTAGAAAGAGACGACCCCCACGAGCCCTCCCCCTCCTCCCCCTCGCTACACAGCTAACAACCCAAACTGCTCGTGTGTCATCCGCCCTCTGCACGGCAAGCAGCAGCTGGCAGCTCGGCTCACCACCCGCCACCGCCACCACCACAGCTGCCGTTGCCTCCTGCCGAGCCAGCGGCACAATGATGATCAGTGGCCGTTGCTTCCATTCGCAGCCGCCGCTGCCACACCAGCACCAGCAGGAGCAGCAGCCGGGGAGGCACAACACTGTTTCTCCTGCAGGTCTCCGTACTTTTTAAGGAAGCCGGCATGGAAGTCCCCCAGCGCCTGCACCACTCGGCCAATGTCCTCCTCGGACGGTAGGAAGGTGGTCCGGAAGTGGAAGGTGCCGTCCGCCTGGCCAAAGCCGGACCCGGGGACCACCACGATGCCGGTGGACTCCAACAGCTCCTTGCAATACAGCCAGTCGGGCTGCTTGCCTGGACAGGCGACGGAGAGGCGACGGACAGACAGACGGAAGGGAAGCGTGCGTCTACATGCACGTACACGTGTCGAGAGATATGGTTCGGAGTGGTGTGGCGACGGGCGGAAACGAAAATGTAATACGCAACAAGTGGACCACCAAATGAACCACCTGGCTTCAGGAACGTTGTCACTTAATCATGCCTCCTCGTCCCGCCATCCCCCGCAACCTCCCTCGCACCGCCTTCAACCATCCCCCCCTTACGGCGTTCCCTTCAGTCCCGGGGGATCTAGGAAAACCCAACGTCACCCACCTCCGGCACCAGGTACATCACCCAAGCGAATCAGGTCAAGTCAAGCCAGGTCAAGTCGAAGCTCCCCCCCCCAGTTCTTCGTCCCCCAAAGCTACATCTTCGGAGGCTAACGCAGCTCCAGGAGGTGTAATATATATACACACACATTGCACTCCCCAAAATCAGCTCCCCTTCTCCCGCTCATCTTGCCAAGGAGCTCCCCCCAGCATTTTCAATACAAACCCCTGCCCCCCCATGCACCCAAGGGGGCCAAACCCCCCTCCGGGAGATGCACACAGCCTAGCTCACCGAGCTGCTTGGCAGCCTGTACGGCAGCCTCAGGCAGTGTGACCTTGGGAAAGGCGTACAGAGCTCCCTCCGCGGCGTTGCAGGTCACCCCCTCCAGCTGGTTCAGCGCCCCCACCAGCAACTCGGCACGGCGCTTGAGGGAGCCCAGGATGGCGCTCTTCTCCGCCCGGTACTGCTCGTAGGAGGCCTCGCCGACCTACTCGCGACAACAGGGGAACAAAACCCGGTAAGGAAAGGAGGTAGTAGGGAAGCAGCAGGGAAGTATGCGAGCAAAAAATTCAAACCGCCTCGCAAATCTCTGTCATCACAGCCACCAAAACCACAACCGCTCATGCACACATACATACACATGCATCGGATAGCATCCTCTCAATTTCCTTTTTCTCTTAGTGGCTCAGTCCATAAAAGAACATAAAACGAACCCTTCTCATCAACAGCTATTCAATAAAATTCAAGCTGCGTCTACAGCTTCATTGGACAAATCGTAACACACGTCGCTGGCGATTATTCGGAGCCCGCTTTGGTATGAGGTTATTCGTGCACCATCGTCGCCCTTGCCCTCCTCGCAATTCTGACCGATACAACGCCCCTCCAATGATGGAGAGTGCTTCGGCGGTCGTTCTCGCTGGGGTATACGGTTAGGTGCCCCTGGCCAGCCTCAGGCCCCCGGATCGATATGTGACAGATACACACATGTACGAGCACACGCGCGCGCGTTTCATCCCGCACCTCACCTCATCTCCCTCTCCACCCCCCGCACGTACAGAGACATACACACACACACGCACAAACACACGCACAGTCCGCTCCCGTACCTGCGGCGGGTTCATCATGAGCGCACAGCAGATCTGTCCCGACAGGTTGGGACACAAGTTGATGGAGGCCAGCTTCAGGATCTGGTCCTTCACCTCCGCGGGGAACCCCGTCACCTCCATGTAGCCGCCTCGTCGACCGCACTCGCCGACAAAACCTGGCAGCCAAGAAAAGAGGAGGAAGAGATTGCGGCATCACGAATTGCGGCATCAGAGACGGATGAAGACTGACATCAAAAATGCAAAAAGTCGAAATCTAGTGCCGGAAATTGAAGTGCCGAAACACACCAAGCTCTCTTGGAGGCTGTCCCACATCCAAGCCTCCAGTAACACACACATACACACATCCTCACCCACCTTTGGATATGGAGTGAAGGGACACCAGCGGCACGTCCTCCAGCAGCCCCATGTCACAAGCCACCTTCTTGAACGAAAAGAACTCCTTGTTGCCTACGTAGATGTTGGCCTGAGGGGGTGGATTGCGGGTTGGGAGTTGGAACGGGGGTGGTTGGAAGGAGGAGGGGGGCATGGAGGATGGAGCGCGCTCGTGTTGCTGGCGCCATGTAACAGGAGGATGTAGTCCTGATGCGACATGTCATGTCAGTGGTGGCTGTCATGCAGTGATGTGTATGAAGCGGGTGCTGGGCTCCGGGTGCGGTGGTTGCAGGTGGGAGCTGCTGGACCGCCTGCGCGGGGTTTCGGTGACGTGCCTCACCCCCAACATCGCCATTAGCCTGCTGCTGCAGCTACCACTGCTACAGCTACTGTTGCTGCTGCTGACTCTGCTGCCGACTGCTCCAGGAGCAGCCACCGCCATGCAAAACACAGCCATTGTTGCGACGGTGTGTGGAGCTCCTCGGCATAGCCCCAACAGACACCATCTTGTTTTCAAAACAGCCCGGCAACCACCCGAAACCCACATGTCCGCCCCTTCCCCTCCCCCCCCTCCCCCCCCCCCTCATACACACACACAATCCTCCCCCCCTAACGGAACCCAGATAGCCCACCTGGTAAACCTCATCCGCGATCAGGACCAGCTGCTCCTCCCGACAGAACGACAAAATGTCACGCATGTTCTGGTACGACAGACATTGCCCTGTGGACACGCCGTACACGTACATACACACATAGCACCAACCAGGGTGGTTGTGCGGGGCGGGGGGTTTCACGAAGTCCAGAGCAAGAGAGCTCTCACAGCGACATCCGAGCACACGCACTCATTGCAATCGAGTGCGGTCCTGCGAGTTGGGTGTGTATAACGCTGCAACCGGGCATGTCGAAAAACGCATGCAAACGCGGTTTCACGGCCCCTCATCGACATGTGCTGTTAAGCCCCTGGGGGAATCGTTTACCTGCCGGTAGAGGTATACCCACTGTGACACCTCCTCTGAACGCAACCAACCCCAAATGTTCCCCCTCCCAGCTCACTTACCGGTCGGGTTACCAGGGTTGATCACCACCACGGCTCGTACACACAGCCCGGACGCACGTGCCGTACTGATTTGCTCGCGAAGATGGGCCACATCGAGCCCCCAGCCCGCGGCCTCGTCCAGAAGGTACGGCACCAACCGACCGCCGTACAGTGTCAGCGTGGCGCTGTACAACGGGTACTGCGGAATGGGCACCATCATGCTGTCCGTGGGCTCCCGGAGCAGCAAGTCCATCATGTAATGTACGGCAGGTGAGGCGCCATCCGTCATGTAGATGTTTTCTGGGCTGGCTGGGTAGCCGTCGCGCCTGGCGATGGACCTGGCGACCAGCTGCCGAAGAATCAGAGCGCCCGCTGAGTCGCTGCGAGTAAGCAAGGTTGCATGTTTAGCTAGTGGGCCAGGGGCCAGGGCAGCCCCTCGAAGCGCACTGCTATAGCGTAGCAGTCTGGACAGTTCGGGCATTTCGACATGATTTTCTTTTCGAGCGATATCCCAATAGCTTTTTCTTTGCGTCTTTACGAGGCCTTTACGGGCCCGGTACACCTTCGGAGAGTAAAACCGCAACTCCAGAAGGTGCAAAACACACACACACAAATCATAATGGTGGTGTCGATGGTGATCCCAATAGTCGTGATCCTTCTCACTCCCCCTGAACCCTTTGTAGTCCGGCGCCCCCATTTCCCTCTCCCCCCTTTCCCCCATTCTCCCCCCCCCCCACTCTCAGAAAGAGAAACTCTCGCCCCTGGAGGGATTACCCGAACCCAGGCCACCCAGGCCACCCAGCCCTCCATCCCGCCTCGTAAGACCATGCACCTGGCAGATCACCAGATGACGAAAACAGAAACATGGCGCACGCGAGGGCGGTGCAACAGCCGCGATCCGCCGCCCCTACCATTGGCATCACCCTCACCCATCACCCTCACCACCGCCTTGAAATGCCGTACGTGTACGCACCTGTAGGCCCCCAGACCTCCAGGGATGGCTTTAACCAGCAGCTGGGCCCGCGCGATGACGTCATCCGGGAAGAGCTCCCGGATTTGGGGGTGGTCCAGCAGCTGTTGGGGAATCAGAGGGAGGGGGCATCCAGGAACAAGTCATGCAGTGGAGGATGTAGCGATCGAGGGAGGATTCAGGATCTGGAAGCAGATGAGTTCAACGGGGCAGCAAAGACCTAGATCCAGAGGACTAAGATCCAGAGGACTAGGATCCAGAGGACTAGGATCCAGGCGTTTTCCCAGGAAAGGAGTGCAATGCCGGTTTTGCAACCCACCCTCTCAACCAGCGAACCAGCGGGGATTTCTAAACGGATGTGACAGGACAGGCCGTACAGCCCCCACCTGAGGGCATTCGCAAAGCGCCAGCACTTGTCGGAAGTAGGTGATGGGCTTCTGACCCAGGATCTGCGGGTTCCCGATGTTGCACCACACCACCTTATCGAAGGGGTGGCTGCCCTTCCCTTCCTCCAGGTCGCGCGCAATTTTTTGCGCTAGCTGGACAATCTCGCCACGCACAGCATACTCCGAGTTGATTACTCGTTTGTTAATCGTGTCTATGGATAGCGGCACTGTTCGGGGGCCAGCGGCATTACTCCCGTTGAGCAGCGCCTCCGAGTTTGTCATCCTTTAATTTAAAAAGAAAAGAGAGTAGATAGCACAATTAGCTGCTTTCCGGTTGTAGAGTCGTCGCCCCAAGGGTGCAAGCCGCTTGTCGACTCCTGTTAAAGCCGCGGCAACTCACCACCTACGTGTTCGAACAGCAGTGACAATTACGTTCTTGTGACTATTAAACCTATGCCGACCTGTAAAGCTACCTTTAGGAAGTGTTCGGCCGAGCATATTACGCCTACTAGCACATCCCCGGCGGCGGCAAGATGGCTCAGTTGCCTGGCCCCCTGAGAGAACGAATAGATTTTCAAGTATTATCGTCCACTTACACGTGCAAAACCCGGCGCCAAAGGATGCCAATGTTTGGTATACGACGACCGCCCGGTTTGAAGGCTGGGACAGAACCGAAGAAAGTTCTGTCACTTATGTCAAAAGCCTTGGTAACTATAGCTGTACACAGACAGCATACACTTGGATGTTGGAGGTCCTAGGAGATAAACGTGATAAACGTGCGGACGACGAGTATATCGGGTGCAAACGAAGTAAAGCTCAACAAGACTCTTCAAACTTGCCTCAGCGTTACATTGCATACATCTGTAGCAATAGAATGAAAATCTTGCCACCGTAGCAAACCATTAAGGTTCATGAACAGCGCAACCTTGGACTACCCATAATGACCTGATGGTGGTTTCCAACCACCGCCAACCTGTCACGGAGGCCTGGCACTGAGACGCGCACACCGAACGCAGCAAAACTGTCACAACCATTACTGCTTCAGTGCCTTCACATATTCCTGTACAAACATAACCTGCTCCTCCGTCTCTGGGCTGCGCCGGCCCCCGTCTTGACGTGTGTCGAACGCCCTCTGCACCCGCTCCAGAGACTCCTCCGCCGAAAGGCTGTAAAGTCAAAGAGAAGAGACCAGGCCAAAAATAACCGTGCATATGGGGAGCAGGCAATAGCAATGCTAAGCAGCAAAAACCGCCCACAACGCTGTGTGGCAGCCACACGCGCGCCTGACATGACAGCGTCAAGTATCAGAGCAAAACAGGAACCCTCCTCCATTCAGGCACCACGAACGGCCCGCCGTGAGAAACCCGACGGACCGGAAACCACGACACCGAGCCCAGGTCGGACGCCATAACCTTAATCCTCGGATGTGCAATTGGGAATGGCGTCGGCCGAGCGGATATGCGTTTTGGCTCCGCGCCTGTTAACATGCCCCGGGTATCCTGCCCCCATGATGACGATGTGCCACAGAAAAGTCGGGGCCTTGGCCATGAGTTTACCCCTGGGGCTGGGGCACCTTGCTTCCTCACGAAGCCACCCGAGTGACCGCTGGCAGCTGCGTAGGGCGTAACACACACAACCTGTCCCGCAGTCCTTGATGAGTTCCCATCCTAAGTCCTCCTCTTCCCAGCGAAGGATCCTATCGGTCCCATCCCCATCTCCATCTTCCATCTACGCTGTACCACAAAGTCTGCAGCCCCCATCCCACTTGCTCACCGGTACAGCTGAGCCAGGAGGCAAGCGCCCACGGTGCCCGCCCGGCCGCGACCTCCCCAGCAGTGCACGTACAGCTTCTCACCCACTGCTAGCCGCTGCTCCATGTCTGGGGTTGTCGTTGGGGAGAAAACACCGGAGAGGGCTGTAAGATCAGCAAGTAGAATCGATACGATGTACACAAGGGGAAACAGGAGGGGAAGGTATCAAAGAAACAGGCTGTGTGGGTGCTTGTGTGGCGGTTCATCCTGCGACGGGCACAGCGTCACCACAGCAGGGCTTTACCCAGGCGAGGTTGTACCCGGACCGCCGGGCATGAACCACCTGTCAGGTGGCGCACCGCCCTTACCGCCCCTCCTTGGCCCACTCACCTTCCAGCCCCGATATCTACCGGTAGGTACTTGCCGCTGCTCTTTCCTTAGCCACCCTCATCACCACCAGCAAGGTACTGCCCTGTTACCTGGGTAGGGTTCCATAACCCACTCAGCAACCCCCGACCCATGCAACCGTGCCCTAGGCAGGATGGACCCTGCTGACAAGCACCCCAGACTACTCCGTAACCGTCCACTCGGCAGTGGAATGGGGTGACCCCACCTTCCACGCGGGCTTACCTAGTACCGAGTACCTAGCTAGCTACCCACCCGAAATGAGCTTCGGCAACTCCGAGCTGCGGGGTAGACCCAGGTCCACGATGGGGAAGTGGATGAATTGCAGCGTTACGGGGTTGTACGGCACACCGCCTTGGCGCTTCTGCGTTTGCAGGAGGGGGAGCGGAGGTCCGTGTGGCAATCGCATCCGGCATCGGCGGCGGCGAGTTTAGGTAGGGTGACAGGCGGGTCGGTACAGTAGCGGTACAAGATCCATGCGGAGCCCCGTGCAGAACGCGTGCAGATCGTGCTGGGTGCGGGTCACAAATTTACCTGGTTCAGAGGGGGGGCCGCTGCACCATTATCACCACCACCACCACCGCCATAGCTACAACACGGGGTGGGCACCAACCGACCCAACCTGCCCTTGGCAAGAAAGCCCATTACGCTGACGAACAAGACCGCCGCACGATGCGCTGTACGCGTTGGTTATCCGTTGATGTGCGCGTGTAAAGTCCCTCCACCTACTCCACTAAGGGACGGGGAGGGTAAAGGCCCCCACCCCTGGTTTCCGACTCTTAACCCCACAAAGCTTCAGCAGCTGCAAGTGGGTGGGGGACGCTTACTCGTGCTGGGAGGAATTTATCCAGCATTGGGTTTCGGAGCCCTTCCACAATCTCCATTGGTGGCGGCCTGAAACAGAGAGAAAAAGGGGAAGCCACAGGACGGGAAAAGAACGGCATGCAGGAAGCCGTAGGGGTTATATTTAGGGGCCGTATTTAGCACCGCGGGGGCGCTGGGGCGCTGGTCACTTTCTCCATGGACACTCACACAAGCACTCCTTTCCCGACTCCATCCGCGCCAAACCCCGGCAGCCTCATCTTCTTACCCGTTGAGTGACGAGCGGATCAGGTCTGCCGTAGCCTTGTACGGCAAGAACCCGTTCTTTCCGGCTAGCGTCATTTTCTCCTGCGGCGGCAGCTCCGCCTGGGAACGGGTGAGCGCGCGTTGGTGGAAACGTTGGGGAAGGGACGAGTGGGAATCAGGAAATAGGCAGCTGGACCCGAACAACTGGTCCAAATGTGAACAGGAGGAGGGGAGAGAGAAGTGAAGAAGGAAACTCAGGAGGGCCCGCCATCCGGGTCGGTTAGTGCGGAATGGGCGGTACTGTGTTTGCCTGGTAGCAGAGTTAAGATGCTGTTTGGCAGCCCTTCGTAGTGGCCGACCATCTGGCAAGGTAATCCGTGCTGGCTCCAAGCTACGTCATATAAAAGGTGGGTCATACGCGAAGCAATCATCAGCCCTGATTGCAGAGGAGGGTTTCACGGTCAGAGCCCCACCCATCACCGACATTCATTCCGCGTTTACAGGCGTTAGGGCCCTGCAGGTCAAAGTTTGGAGCCGTGTAAACCTCTGGACATACGTCACTTGCCTTATGCATAGCTTTAATGGTATCTAGATTCATCCCAGAATCATCACTATTGTCCGGAAAAGATCATACGCAGGGTTCAGAGAACAGCCGTGTGAAACCCGGGTGGAGCGGGAGGACGGCGCATGTGAACAAAGCAGCAAAAGCCAGCGGCTCCTACCTGCAGACTCACGAACGTTGTCACACCAGTCTCCAAAATACGCTGAAGCTGTTGCTCCCCTTGCTCGCGGCGTAAGCATCGGCTAGGCTCCACGTATGGATACCGTCCCAGCATGACGCTGCCCGGTATGAGCCAGTTGGCAAAATCAGTAAACGCCATAGCAGTTTCATATGCTCCTGCATCATCGGAGCAGGTAAGGCTGTGACGATGGTGCTGGCCATCCGCAAGGAAGACGAGAGGACTTGCCGTCAAGGGGTGGCAAGGTTGGCAAGCTATCCAATCTTGCATGCGACGCTGCCTGAGTCACCACAACCGTGGGGCTCTGTGCGTAGCATGCATGCGCTCTGCGAAGCTGACGAACATTCGCGGCGCCAAATGCTCGGCACCCTGACCGCCGTTGCAGCGTCTGCATGGTCTGTTATTCGAAAGATATGGAAAATGTAGATCGATGTAATATTTTTTATATGGAAACTTGACTGGAGGAAAGATATCAGCTAACGTTGTGATGCCCTGTTGTTAGAGGCGTATGAATCACTGTTGTTACACAACTTCGTTTAAATCTTGGATCGGTTGGAAGATCGTAGGTTAATTGTTGCCCGGATGGATGGAATTAAAGAAGCCGGATCCGGAGTCCAGTGTTTTGGTCATGATCTGGGGATAAGGCGCAGAACTTCTTGCATGTGACTCCAATTGCGTCGCTGAACGCCATGATCACCCCATAGTAAAACACAGCAGCTCCGCACATTTGCGTTAAGCTGAAAGTCAGGCAGCCTGTCCCCGCTGCTCCACCAGGTTTTCCCCAGCTTGCATAGTTCGCGACCGATGACATTAAATGCTCCACAGTTACATGGAAGGACCCGCGTTGCCATGGACTCGAAGTCCGAGCCACCACTTTACAATGGTTCACGTCGCACCAAACCCACTTCCGACCTTCCGACGAGAATCCCTGAGTGCCCGCTGCACTGGTGCCAACAGAAGTTACTCAGGGCCCCGGGAAAACACAGCGATTAGGTGGGACCTCTAGCACAAAACTCCATCCTTGACATCCACGAGAACAGTTATCCCACGCCGCTGTTCTACCATTCTCACCACCAACAGCGGGAAGCGGCCCATCCTATTATGGCCCCCAGCGCACATCGTCTTCGTCGTCTGCACGGCGCAGCCGAGAACCCCGCTGCTCTGTTCCTCTCCTCGGGCAGTGCTTTACCACTGCTTAGCGTCCTTCCGCTTCTTCATGGTCGCGGGCGCGTTGTTGGGCTTCCCCTTGACGTCGGTGCCCTTGTACGCCTTGAAGCTGTGCGGGGAGATAGAAGGGATGCAGAGGCGGAAAAGCGTTAAACGCGGAAGGGCCCAAAGGAAACGAAAGCCAAGGAAGTAGCACGACGCCCAGGTGGGAACGACTTGGAAAACACAGGAGCTTATCCATATGGGAAATAAGGAGGAAGTGGCCATGTAATCCCGCGAGCAGAAGGCGGCCTTGTCGGCCACTCAGGGTTTGGGCGGAAGGCCCAGTTTAGGACATTGGTCCTAAGCTGGGACTCTCAGAAGTACGGGCGAAGAGACATAGCGACCTAGGCACAGAGCTCGAGGTTAGGAATTATAAAGTAACTCGAATGCCGCCGTGTATGACGTATGACAGCATGCACGCCGTACACGTCCAAAGCACCTCTTAAATGACCCCACAGCTCCTGGCATTCTGGCTCTCCTGTTCGTGTGTAAGTAAAGGTACACAGTCCCGGCTATGGTTATTGCAACTCCGCCGCTGTTGTCCGGTTGGTTCGTATGAACGTCTGGAGGAAAAACGACGCTACGCGCCTCATCAGACTGTAAGGGTTTATTTATCTGTAAGCCACGTGACCCAAAATGCGGCCAAAAAGTTCGGGAGACCGTTCATGGCAGTTGATGGCAAAACCCGCGACCCAAAAGCATGCAGCTGCGGGACGAATGCCCGCTGCGACAGCTAAACGCAGCGCGCGCTTTCGACCCATTTCAAAACGGGCGCAGTCAATACATTAGACCTGTCCCTAAATTGATTCAGTGGTCGGGGTTTAGGGTGGCGTATGAAGCCGCTTGGTAGGCTGTACTACGTCTTAATTGCTTTCCGATTTCCTTGGATTTATTCCGGATCAGGATTTCTCCTTCCTTCCTTTAATCCCTCTCAGCCATTTGATGCTGTGATGTGCTGCTCATCACAACTTGAAGCCTTGCAACATGGTGCTCGCGTACCGGTTCTTGGGCGAGGAGCAGACAGGGCACTTGTACGAGCCGGGCAGGGACTTGAACTCCTGGCTGCCGTCGTAGATGTAGCCGCCTGGGACACGAGCAATCCACAACGAAAGGGAGGAATTGGGTTGCGCAGTTCATAAGCAGGTCCATATGCACGTGTGCAGACAGGCAGCATTGCACCTGCGGGTGCGTAAGAGCGGCAAGTGCCACTAGACGAGAGAATGCGGGGTAAGGGGTCTTGTGGGGGCTTGCAGCGTTTCCCTTGGAGTGGTGCGGTCAACATGCGATGGCAAGGGGGGGCCTTAGGGCAGGACAGTGGGGGACCAAGGCGTAATTCCCTTAACAGCTTCTAGCCACGCCTGGCAGCATCTCAATAGGCATAAATTTGCTTACAGTCGATGCAGATCATGTACTGGGTAGTAGGGGCAGCGCCAGCTGGGGCCTTTGCGCCACCAAAGCCGAAGAGCGCCTGGGTCTGCACAGCCTGACGCGACCGCGCGGCGGCCAGGACAGGGGCCTGCAGTATAATGTAAAACATAACAGCAGTGTCAGCTCCAGTCAGAAATTATGCCATCACAGCACCTGAGGCCCCATCGGCTGCCATGCTTGCAGATAAAATGGGCAGCACTGCGCATGGATATGCCTTAGTAGTGAAGGATTTCTATGCTCGTTCACATGTAATATGTACATAATTTTGCGAGTTCCCATATGCTGTGACGGCGACGTTCAGCGACTCGTCTGCATTGCCTTAGGTGCAAGCGACGGAGGAAGGGCGCCGTCCGCAGAGTCGTGCAGGACCTCGAGCACTAGTATTAAAGTTGGATTGTGCGACTGCCGCGACAAAGTCCCCCTGAGCAAGCGTACCTTGGGGGCCACGCGGGTGTCAACGAAAGCCGTCTGGCGCTGAGCGAACATGGTGGCCATCTTTGCAACTCCTCGAAGGAACACTATATTCTGCTGTGAAAGCAATTTACGTGCATGTTTTAAAAGGAGATCGAGTCAGCCTGTGGTTCCGGAGCCACAGCCTTAGCGCCTTACAAAAAGCTGACTTATCTGTCTCTATGACCATCCAGGATGGTATCATGCTGTGTCTATTTATTTTCATGGATAACTTAGCATTACAAAGGAGCATATTTTTTCAAGCGCTTGCAAAAACAGGGAACAACAAGATTGCGCATGGTTTACAAGCACACTAGCCTTTGGCCTCCACAGCCAATTAAGCAGGAAACGTGTATGACCGAAAATAGTACGATCTCGTGCTGTGCACTCTCTGCCAATGTCGAGGAAAACGCAATTTCACGCAACATGCGCGAAGCGCTAGACCATGCCACTTTCCGTCCGACCCCAGCTGTGATCAAGGGGCCCCCGGCGCTCCTTGCCCTCCGTTGCGCCTGTCCTGCCAACCTCCTCCACGGCCACCACCCCCGCCGCCGCGACGCTGCTGTTGCTGGCCGTAACTCCCGCCGCCGCCATTCCCCCAGCGACCGCCTCCGTCGCCTCTTCCCCCACCACCACCCCTACCCCCGCCGCCGCCGCTCTGATAGCCGCCTCCACCGCCGCCGCGGCCGCCCTGGTACCCACGGTTGCCGTACCCCGAGCCTCCCTGCTGCCAGCTATTGCCCCGGCCTCCGCCTCCGCCGCCGCCCTGCCTCCAACCGCCGCCACCGCTGCCGCCGGAGCGGTAGCCCTGACCTTGCCCTCCCTGGCTGGGCCTGCCCGTACTCGGGGCAGGTGCCGTCGCCGGGTCCGCTAGGTCGCCGTCGTCGTAGTTGGGCCCTATGCAAACGCAAGAATGCCGTCAATAAACAATTGCGGCATCGAATGGGCACAAATTAATTGACAAATAACTCGTGCGGTGTATTGCATTTACGAACCTCTGTCAAGAACCAGCCAACCGGCACGCGTGTGCGTACACGGACTCTTTGACAAACAGGCATACTGACACACATACTGACATAAGATATAGACACGGCACGCTCCGCTCCGTCGTACCTGCGCCAGACATGTATCCGCCGCCGCCGCCGCCGCGGCCGCCGCCCTGATAGCCTCCTGTCCGCCCACCTCTACCACCGTCGCGAGATTGACGACCGAAGCCGCCGCCGCCGCCGCCGCCGCCGCCGCCGCCGCCGCCGCCGCCGCCGCCGCCACTCCACGGATCGGCACCCAAGTCAAACGGATCCGAGCCGCCAAAGTCACCAAAGCCGCCGTCGCCGTCCTCAGCACCAAAGTAACCCCAGTCGTCATCATCACCGCCGCCAAAGAGATCGTCATCGGTGCCGAGGCCACTGCCCTTGCCTTTGCCCAGCTTGCCGCCGGCGGCAGCGCCGTAGCTGCCGCCACGCCCCGCCGCGGCGGCGGTGCCGCCGCCGCCGCCGCGGCTGCTGCCAGACCCGAAGTCACCCCACAAGTCGTCATCGACCCCGCCAAAGTCATCACCTAAGTAGCCGCCGCCGTACCTGCCGCCACCCCGACCACGGCTAGTGGACGTGATGCCGTCATCTTCGTCGTCAAACTTCATGTAATCAAAGGACAGGTCGTCGAAGAAGTCGTCGCCCAGCCGCTGTGACGACGCCGAAGCGGCGCCGCCGCTTCGGCTCGTGCCCGCCGCCGGCTGCTGCGACTGCCGCCGTCTGCCGCCAGTCGCGGCGGCGGCGCCGCCGCCGCCGCGCTGCTTCCAGCCCGCTCCCAGGCCCTCATCGTCGCCCAAAAGATCAAAGTCAATATCTGCAAAGTCATCCTTGCCAAATCCAAACTCCGAGTCCTCATCAAGATAGCCCCCGTCAAGACGGTCAAACTGCTTCCCGCCTAAACCAACGCCGCCGCCGCTGCTGCCGCCGCGGTCGTCCTCCTCCAAATCGTCCTCCTCCAGGAACTTGTCGTACTTCCTGTCCCGGCGGCCACGGGCGCCATCGGTACTGGTACTTCGAGACCTACCCGGCGGCGCCGTCGGCCGCTGCCCAAGAGCACCCGACGTGGCGGCGGCGGCGGCGACGCCGCCGCCGCCGCCGTCGGCATCCCCCCTTGAGCTGAACCACTCATCCATGTCGAGACCCCCACTGGGACCCTCAATTCGCCCAACCACATCACCTTCATCCTCGAAGTCATCCTCATCCTCATCATCGCCATCTTCCACCTCGTTCTCAGGCTCCCACCGACTCCGCTTGTCGGATCGGCTATCGAGCTGTCGCGGCGGTGGCGGCGGCGGTGGCGGCAGTGCTGCTGCTGCAGCCGGTGATACCGCCGCGCCACCACGCCCGGACGCCGGGGCTTGGGCAGCGGTCCGATCATCTCCCTCCTCCTTCTCCTCCTTCCCCTCGTCCTCGAACTTCAAGACGAAGTCGTCTGCCTTCGGTGGCGCCGACGGCGGCGGCGGCGACGGGATGGGCGCCATGGGCGCCGTGGAGGGCCTGTGGAATAGGAGACAGGCGGCGGCAGCCGTCAATTAGAAGACCGGCTCCCAGCTGCCTTTACCCCGGAGAACGATCCACAACAACGCAAGATCGCTGGGACCCTCCCACACTCATTCCCACTCAGTCGGTTTATCCCTCTATAGGGTCGGGCTCTACGCAGACAGCCGTTGCTCGTCAGCCCCCCCCGATGCCGCTAGCTCATAGCTTGATGGGCGCTACACTCTCTCTTGGATTGTACATAATGTACATAATTGAACTCCGCCAGATCGGGCAGGGGGTTGTCAGTTGGGAAGTTCTACAACCCCACCCGTGTGGGTGCGGAGAGTCTGTGGATGGAGCGTTTTTGGCGGGCCTGGGGGTTCTCTAATTCAGTAAGCAGGCACAGCCACATCACCCGCCCACATCACCCGCCCACATCACCCGCCCACATCATGAACAGAAAATGAGGTCACGGACGCACCTCACACCCGCACGACTTGGAACCGGCACAGGCGGCTGCTCCGATTGCTGCCACTGAGGCTGCTGCCGCTGCCTCGACGGCGCTGACGTCACTTCCCGCCCGCCAGACTCCTCCCGCCGGCGTGTGCCTGCCGTACGGCCCTCCTCCCAAGCCGCCTTCTCACCCAGCCCGGATCCCCGACCCAGTCCGGGTCCCCGTTGCCAGTCCCGGCCGCCAAAGTCGCGTGAAGGCTCCCTGGAGTCGCCCTGTCGGCGCTCCGCCCTCCTAGGCTCTGGTTCCGGAGCGTATGCCATCTCGTTACCGCGACCATCCAGGGATACCAGCTCCTCCTGTTCGGAGGTCTCGGAGGCGCCGGCGGCGGCGGCAGGGCCAGCGTTGGGCGACTCGGAGCCCCGCTGCGAGCCCGTGTACCAGTTACTGGGATTGTTTCGGCCGCCCGTGTAGTCGGGGTTGCGGTAGACTACGCGGCCGTTCTCGTCCAGCTCGGTGGCACCCTCGCGCTCCTCCAGCCGCTCGCTCTGTCCGCGGTTGGGATTTGGGAGGGTCGCAACATGTACGGTACGGTACGACATTAACATTGAAGTGCGTACCGTAGGATACCGTAGGAATCATGTTGGCGCGAGCGTGAGAGCGATCGCGTGCATGGTGCACGGGATCGAACCCCATAGACATGTACTTGTACGTGTACATTTGTCATGTGCACGCAGTAGAGAGAAGCACGTTATATTCTTTGCCTTCACCAGAAGTGCGGCCTCCAGTCGGACGGCTTCCTGGCGCCCCCGGCCCTCGTGGCCCTCCCATCTCAACAATCCATCATGTATGTCCATCCATCCATCCATACATACATACATACATACATACACACACGCGCACACACCTAAATGTACGTCCAAACAACCCCGCTACGACTTACCCTGCCCAGCACGTCGCCCCCGGCCTCGCCAAACATGCTCCGCGCCAGCTCCTGCTTCTTCGCCTCATCCATCTCATCCGCCACCGGGGTCGCCTCCCAGGAACGAATCTCCGCCACCGCCTCCTCGGACAGCGGAGCTATCAGCTTCACGGCACCCTAGGGATCAAATGTTGCGGCGGGCGGCGGCGGGTGGGTCATCATGAGGAGCGCCACGAAAAGAAGCGAAGGGTCAGATGCAAAAATCCAAAGTGGGAAAGGAAAGGCGTGTGTAGGAAGGAGAAGGGAAGGAAAGAGTATGCAGGCAGGCATCGTTTCAATGCCACATGCAGTATGGTCCAAGCGTAAGGCTGCTCCAGGGGTGGGGGGAAGATGAGCCATGATGGAGTGAAGCTGATGCCGAGGGGGAAAAGGGTTTTAGGGTACGGTGGGGGGCGGGGAAAGTTGCGTGGCGAATCAATACCCTCCGCCCCAGGTGGCGGGTAAGGGAGGGAAGTGGGAAGGAAGACGCTACAGCTCGCAGCTATTTCCTTTCCAACAAGCTCCTCAGCTAACACACATCCCACCATCACCAAAACCAACACCAACACCCACCACGTCGTCCAAAAAGTAATCCTGCTCCCCGCGCCACTGCTGGAAGCCGTAACACTCCTCCACCATCCGTACGACTTGCTCGTCCAGCGGTGCGTTGACGTACACCCAGCCCTCCTTGTGGACCACCTGGGCGATCATGCAAGCAGGGTCGTGAGGGTGCGGTGTGGGGTGAGGGAAAGGGAGTGGGAGTAGGGATGCGGGTGGTTTGGATGACGTAGGGTGCCGTACAACCGGAAAAAAAACACGGGAGATGCACACACGTGATGAAACCATGGAGCTCAAAAAGAATGTAGATGATGATGATGATGATGGCCAAACGGACCGCCAATTGGCGGGTCCATGTAAAATGGCGGTATTAAGTAGGTTTCCTTAATCCTACAGCCCACCTTCCTAAACCTTCCTAACCCGAACTAAATCGACCTAAAACCCCTCGCTAAAACCGTGCCCTAGCACCGCGAGAACAATAAGCATCCATGATTCGAAACTCAGGCCCAACTAAAACTCATTAAAACATGTCTGCAAACCAAAAAACCACTCCGGGATTCGCAATCGAACCATGAAGTCCCCCATCATAAAAGGTCCTCCTACCTCCCGCTGAATGACGTTCCCAGTCTTCTTCGCCATCACCCAGTCCCGGCGCACAGGCACCCAGGGCACGATGAGCGACGACGCGGGCACCATATCGCCTGAAGCGCGCGATTACGCGTGTACATTGGGAGGAGGGGGGAGAGAAAGCGCCCGGAGGGGGGAAATAGCGTCAGAGCGGTGTTTGTAGAGAGAATGTGCCTCAGGAGGATGGACGGAAGGTCACATCACGTAAGGAACGGACCCATGGGAGTGTGTGATTTGGAATACACATCCATACACATTCAGCGAGTTCCTGCCCCTTCTCGCTGCAGGTGTGACCCCTTCCTGGGGTGGTGGTAGTAAACCTGCTGCTCTCAAGTGTGTGTGCGTGTGTGTGTGTGTGTGTGTGTGCGTGTCAACCACCACCCTCCCCCCCGTCGCCATTTCCCACTCGCACAGCCCAGTCTTCCAAGACACACAAACGTACATATACACAAACGTATATACACACAAACGCACATACATACATACCCGCGCGCACCTGTCTCCGGGTCGACCATGGTGCTGTCGCTGGTGGCCAACTTCCTGTGCAGCTGCTCGGCCCACTTGCGTTCCATACCACTGGAAACCTGCCAGGTGCACACAAACCGGGTGGTGGCAAAGGCGGCAGGCGGGAAACCGCGCAGCCGCCCCGTCCGACATCGCAACAACCCCGTCGGGAAACCCTCCTCGTCCTCCTCCTCCCCCTCCTCCCGCGCGTCTCCCCTCCCCACCTTCCCCCTTTTCAGCCCCCTTCCTACCCCCGGCCCTGCTTCCTGGCAGCCGAAACAAGTGTCAGATGGCGCCCGACAGACATACAGACGGACTGACGGGGCTGACTCACCCCGATGGCGTACCACATCTTGCGGCCCATACCCAGCGCGGCGCGGTTGATGGACACCACCTCCCTGGAGCCGACAGCCAGCACGCGGCGGGAACCGGAATTTCTAATTGCATAGCAGACAAGGTGACACAGGGCGCAGGGCATCCTCTTCCCTCCCTCCCTCCTCCCTTCCCCTCCCTCCTTTCCTCCTTCACATGCCGCCTTCCCGCCTTCCTCGGCCCCCCAGTCCTTACTTCGGTGCGCTGCTGCTACTGCTACTGCTGCTGCTAGTGCTGGCAGGACCCCTCCTCCTCCTCCTCCTCTTCCACATCCTCCCCTCCTCCACAGCGACGGGACACGGGCTCTCGCCGCTCCCGCGCTCCCACCCCCGCGTGTGCCGCAACCACCCCCGCACTGACCCTCATCCCCCGTGTGAATACACCCCTGTCCCCTGCCCCTTCCCTTGCTTGTCCCATGTCCCTCGGCGTCCGCATGCCACGGAGTATTGGGCGCTGGGGCCGTGGACAGCCCCGGGGCCACAGGGCCGCGGACACGTCTCGACTCCTTAGGAGGCGGGATGGGCGGGGGAATCTGGCCCGGGCTGTAGTCCCCCATCACGCCGGTGTTTAGCAAATATTTTGCCACATGAGGGTCACATACGCCAAAGGCCCATAACGTCTTTTTCGGCCCGTTACAACTCTTTCCCTCTCTCCCTTAGGGGACCCCTTTTGTGTCCCTTCCCCTCCTCGTACCCTGAGTCGTTTCGCTGGATCACAAGCTGTGACAGCTCCGACTGGATGGAGCTAGCGGCTGTGGCGCCCGGGGTGGCGGCAGCGGACCTGGCGCTGCCCCGTCGGCTTGCAGCCCGGCGCTTGGCGGCCACAGCCGCTGCGTTGGGGGGGGGATCTACCACCGCTGGCGCCGAAGGTGTTGCTGCAGCGTCCTCCTCATCATCATCAGAGTTCACTGTCACCCGGCGTCTGCCTCGAGTTGACACGACGTCGGGCAGCTCCGGCTCCTTGGTTTTCTTCGATGCGCGCTTGGCTTTGGTCTTCGTGTTGGGTTCTGCTGCAATTGCGCCGTCATCAACGCTACTGACGGTATTTGTTTCGTCAGAGGCTGATGCTGCTGTTTTCTTGCGGCTGGCCCGCTTAGGCTTGGCCGGGGCTGCAGCTGAGTCATCGGCCAATTCTGCACCTGGCCCATCGAAACTTGCTGTTACTGAGTTGGGTTCAACCGCGACTTCTGCGGCCTTTTTCCTGCCGCTTTGCTTTTGTGTGGCATCCGCAGGCTCGTCTCCGACCTCATTTTGCTCGTCCACGTCAACAGTCTTGCGCCGCCGGCTTCGACTTGGGGGCAGGACAGCTTCTGTTCCAGATACAGCTGTGTTATCTGCTTCGGCCACTGCAGTTGCACGGGGCTTCCTTGTGCGTTTGGGTGGCGCTGGGGCGACATCCGCCGCCGGCGTTAGGACCTCCTCTACGGGCTCTTCAAGAAGCTTGCGACCTCGTCGTGCATTAGCAACCACGGAACGGACATTAGGTGCCCTAAGGAGGCCCGCTTGTGGTAAGGACGGGCTCAGCACTCGAGCAGCGAAAGCCCCGTTCATTGTTTCGTTCACAATCCAAACATCCCCTTGTTGTCTGGCATGAAAAACAGAAATTAGATGTTCCGTGCATGCTCCCTTGATGCGGTATTATAAACATGACAGTTGTCAGTTAGGAGCAGCAAAAGCTTGTGCGAAAGTTGACTGCCGATATTTACAGGTTTCAATCCCGATGTTGAAACGTATATTAGGACCAATTTTGCTTCATGCTGCGGGGCTCCAAAGGTCAAGACGTCAGGCCCAAGCTACTGGGCGGGCCCTCTTTGTTCTCTTATAGCTATATTCCTTATATCACTTACGAAGAGATGCAGTCCGTACCCAGCATGTGATACTCCTTGACTAGTCCGAATGATGATTTCTTTCATGCCTGGGCGCGTAGCCTGCAATACGTCGTAATGTCGCTTGATGCAATGATGCCACATTATCCATTCACCGCGCTGGTGAAACGGCAGATTTATCCAGCGGATTTGGCGACAGTGCCCACCTTAACCGTCAACCGGAGCACAAGATTTCAACGGCATTCGCAGCAATAATCCATAATCGGCGTCGGCATCACCAAAAGAAGCATTTCTCATTTCGGGAACGGGTCCATTTCTGTCGGGAACAGGCCGCCGGGTTGCCCTTTGGGCCCCAGAGGAGGCAGAGGAAATTACAATTACGGCGGTGGTCCTACTTCTGCAAGCGGGTCGGCTTCGGCAAGTTTCGGTACGACCCGAAGTTTCCGAAGCGTTTGCCGATGTGTGTGGATCCACGATCTTGCATCCGTGGAGAAGCGCCTACTTCGCTTTGCGACCGCCGACCCGCGATCGCTTTGCGACCGCCGTGGCTAAGGTGTTAGGATTAACGCTGAGGATAAGCGTCTGATGGTGCACAGAACTTGTTGGCATCATTCTTTTTCTCGCTCCCAGTTAAATGTGCACATACATGAGGTCTGTAAGCAGTTCCACATCAGTCCTAAGGAGATACAGACAGAGGACAAGAGTGCGTGTCAGCCATTGGGGTATGAAAGGGTGAAATAGGGGGATATGGCATCGCCCGTGGCCACTAGCCTGGCAGTCCCTAGCTACCTTCCCCGATCTTTTTGGGCACACTCTTTTATCCTTCCGACCCTGCGAAGTCAGTGAGTTCCAGATTCAGCACCAATCACCAACACCCAGAGGATTTGCCAGCTTTATGGCGGCGAAAACCCATCTCCTGATGTGCTCGCAGGTCATTGTAAAGCTATCACCTCTGTTTGTCAAGATTAAACTCGGAACAGTATGCCGCGCGTTAGAGTATTTGCTGTATCTGGAGCCATATATGCGGTAAGAATGGCGTCACGGTGGCGTCCCTGGCTGCCTGGTGCCTTCACGTGCCGTCCAAGGGCGAAACAGCTGTTAGGACACCTGGGTACACAAGAAGACGAAAATCCGCAGCATCATCAATCGTTTCCCAATTGCTAATAGACGCGGTCATTGTGTGAATCTGTGACTGGCGACATTATCGGTACTCGCCATGGAATGCGTAGCGGAAGAGAAGCTGGTAGGGCACACTAGGAAACAGGCAGAAAGAGGTGCGTAACGGGCTCAGGGGGCTAACGACATTCGCTGACATTAATACGTCTTATCCTGTCACTAATTGCATCACCGCTTCGTCAACCAAATATACCGATGCATTTTGGTGTTAAGACGCTAACTTGGACAATCAGCGCATAACATGGACAATCAGCTTTCTCGAGTTTTGCTGGCTTATTTTCAAACATTGAAGGTTTTTTCTCCATGCTTCAAGGCGGGCGCAAATCGATTTCTCTTCCGAGGAACAGTTGAGTGTTTCGTAACGCTACCCGTTGAGGACTATTTGCACATCGCCAACTGGAGCTAGTTCCTTTCATCATTGTTATGCAATTATCATTGTTTTGAGTTGGAATATGGTCTGGTAGCTAGACGTTTGAACCGCATTCCCTTCGTGCGTCAATTATACAGCCATTTCATCGCCATGTATGAAAGCCCTCCTGTTAATGCCTATCCACAAACTTTCTTTTTTGCTCACAATCCGAAGTACTGTATTCTCGTTTCCTGGGGCCAACTTGAGAGAAAAAAATAGCTTATCTAGCCTCGAAATATGCTTGGAGGTTGTGATAGCAACTGATCAAAAGAACGGGATATTGTACGACGAGTAGCAGGAATTCACTGAAACGAGACGAACCGTACACTCACAAGCTGGAGGCGACTTGGCGTACTTTTCGACCTATGGTTTCGGAGACTCACGCACCCACAATGTATTTAGTTCTTCTTCCCAGCATAGGAATATATGTATTTAATTTTTCAAGACAAGGCTTCAGTCGCTAGAGCGACAATCATGGCAAGACCAGCTTCTGCTGTCTGGCAGGTTGTCTCCCTTTTCGTGGCCCTGCAGTTTTCTGCCGTCGCGTACGCCTTGTAAGTGGTTGTGTCTTTTCATGGGTGGATCGCGTTTGAGATCTGTAACATGTGCTCATGTGGGTATGTATGAGTGTTCACCGTTTTCCTATTGGCTTCGCTCAGGAGGGATCGCGGGTGTCCGACATTCGGAACTAATACTTCATATGGACCTCCACCACTTCCACTTTCATACGACGGTTATATGCCGGCGATTGACAACGAGACTATGTGGCTTCATTACAACCGACATGCTGGGGTATGTTCTTGTTTTCACGCTAGATGGTTTCCGGGAATGGCTTTTGTGGTGGGAGATTGAACGTTGTTGGATCTTATGATGGTGAATTGGGCTAAATGTCTGGGGCTTGTCGCGTGCTTGGCGTGTGTCTCGCGGTCCGACTGACTGCACCTGCGTAGCATTGGCTCACGGCTGAGCAAAGCGCCGTTGGACCAAGTGCCCAATAGTTCCTTTCAAATGTGTAATGTGTTCCTGTTGTGGACGCAGGGTGCAATTGCTAATTTCAACGCTGTCCTGGCTCGCTATCCAGCTTTGCAGACGATGCCATTAGCCGCCATCTTAGAACAGGTGAGCCCGTTATCTCTCGTTCTTTCCTCAGTTGGATGTAACGCATCCTGTATCGGTAAGATGCTGATGCTGATATTCCGAACGTGCGCCACTTGCAGTCGGCACTGTGTAACAACAATAGAAATAATATATATAATCCTACTCGTAGTGCGTAACCTTGATAGGTTTTTTCCGTGTTGCCCTGTATTGCAGCTTGGGCTGCCCAGGTTCGTCCAGAAGTACAAGCTGCTTGCCAACGACACCACGGCCCTGCGCAATAACGGAGGCAGCATGTACAACCATGCTATCTTCTGGCGGTGAGCCTACTTTGTACTGTTTACGGGTGTTTTTGTGCGAATTCGTGATACTACCGTGACAGTCATGCGTATTTGCGGTGTAATCCACATGTCCAAGAGTACAACCGTGTGCGTCCCCCAACCCACCGAACGTCCCTCACTTGTATCAATAGCGCTATGAAAGGATGTAACCGCCGCCTCAGCACTGTCAGGCGATTTTCGCCGCGGCCGCGCGTTACACGAACCCAACTCAACTTCCCCGGTGCCGTCGCACCTGTCCCTCCTCTCGCTCCGCCTCTGCAGTATCATGACGACATACAACACGTCCAGCCCATCCGTCCTGAGCTACGATTTGGCAACCAAGGTCAATGAAACATGGGGCAGCCCAACCGCAATGTTGGATGCGCTGCGCAGCGCTGCTGGGTCCTTGTTCGGCTCGGGCTGGGCGTGGGTGATCTACCGGCCAGACGGTACCCTCGGTATTGCGTCCACCCCCAACCAGGACAACCCCATTATGAGAAGGCTCGTGTCGGCTGCCAGCGAGGGAGTGCCGCTGATTGGTGTGGACGTTTGGGAGCATGCTTACTACCTAAAGTACCGCAACGTACGGTCAGCGTACCTGTTGCAGTGGGTAAACCTGGTGGATTGGTCGTACTTCCAGCGCAACTATGACCTCGCCAAGAGGGGCAAGATCGACAGCATTTACTGCTAATCGAAATATGACGCGATGCGTTTGTGTTAAGGTGTGTGATCTGGATTCTGGAGGTGCAAGCATTTACACGAGAACTGTATCGTAACTTGTACTCTTGTGGGAGGGGGGGCTGCTGTTGGTGATCCAGTCCAGTCTCCAGCAGTATTTTTTTGTCATGAATGACAACCAATGGTTTTGCAACAGCATGCGTTAGGAGGAGAGGATCTTGAGACGGTTAGGTTGGACGCCAAACCGCCGGCTTGGTTTGGAAGCTGCCAGCGGCTTTTTTTACCTCCTAACCGGTATTGGTTCCGGAGGTAACCGTGCCAAGCCTTGCAGGACTTTAGGAATAGGAATGCAAACCATGATCCTGTACTTGTAGATTTTGACAAAGTAAGCAAACCGAAACAGTTATTTATATGAGAACTGGCGATTCCTTTTGACAGGTTCATCCTGCACGACGGATCTATATATATGAACGGCATTTCGCTACCATGTGCTCCACAATCCTGTGTGAACGTGCGTGTGGCTTGACGCCTAGCTTTGCTTGCTCCTCACACGATTTGTGTGAGAACACGTAACAGCTGTACAGTGTCTTCCGTGTGCATGACGACGTTGATCACATATGCCATGGTGTAGCTTATATGTTCAGATCAATCAGCTACGATTATGACGGTTCCGCACGGGTATACGGGTCTTGCGAGTTGAATGGGAAAGATAAATGTTACGACTTTATAATGAGTAATTTATCTACGTGTGAAGGGAAGAATAGTCTTGAAGGCGGTTACGCAAGTCTATACACACCCGACTATGTGCTGGTCACTTTCCTTGATCATACATTACCCAAATGATCCGCTATGCTTCTATGAACATGAGACCTATGCATCCCTCCTTTCATCGTCCAAGCGCCTGTCATGACAAAATTAAAATAAGTGTTGTATTGTCCCTTCAGTCACAAAACTTGTATACGTTTCGTCGTTAAGACCACGCGCATATTCGCAAGATAAGTACTGTCCAAATCCCAATCTTGAGTCGAAGTGGCGCTTAAGAGCAACAGTCGAGCAGCCGACTATGTCCAACACGCCAATATCCACCACCACACCACACCACAACAGCCACATCACAGTCAGACAGACCATACGCCTTAAAAGTCGGACAAAGAAGAACGTATCGCACCACCACGCACACCCACGCAACACAGTCGCGCGTCCTGGTATCCCTGTTGGTTGGGGCGTGTTGCAATCCACCACGCATATCCTGGCTGCGAGATGTGTCCCAATGCAAGTGAACAGACTGAACTGGCCAGCCACAGTAAGATTGACCGATGAACAAGTCGCATACCGATCGCATCACGAATACGTAATGCCGGATGCCAACATGTCCGGCGACATCATCGCCCACCATGCGGGACATGGTGCCGTCGTGCATCATCACATGCCGCCCGCCATCCCCCTAGCCACCGCCAGGCGCTTCGTGTGCTCCAGAAGAGCGGCCCGCATGACGCCGCTGATGGTACGGCACCCATCACGCGCAAGATCCAGAACCGCCTGGGGGGTACGGAGCACGGCGTTCGTTGGATGCGGTGAATTCGGTGGATGGACGCAGCGGCGGCACATAAGGGAGTAGTGAGTTTTGCGTCTTCTTTAAGGATGAGAAATCATGCTGGTGATGATGGGTAATGCTTGGCAACGGCCAATTCCAAGGTCAAGAGGTCAAGGACTCCAGTTCAGAGGTCAAGGGCCAAGCGCCTTACGGAGAAGATGTGCGGAACATTAAGCGGCAGCTACCTTAGGGTTTGCTCGGCGATCAGCCGATGTGGAGCTGGTGGTGTGACTAGGGCGCATCCGCTGCCATATCTGCAACAGCTGAAGGATCTCAGCTGGCTACCACCGCGTCGATCAGGTCGCCTTACTAGTCCCGCGTGTGATAGGGCCTTCCATTTCCCCCCTTCGCTGTCTGGGTGTGTGTGTGCATGTGTGTGTGTGCATGTGTGTGTGTGTGTGTGTGTGCGTGCGTGTGTGTATGTGTGTGTTTGTGTGTACGTGTGTGCGTGCATGTGTGTGTATGTTTGTGTGTGCGTGCGTGTGCGTGTGTGTATATGTGTGTGTGCCACGTCCTACAAGCTACAACCCACGCTCGCCATTACCCCGCGGCCGCCGCTCGGTGGGTGGTGGGGATCCTAAGGGCCAATTGCCCCCGTGCTGTTACCTTCGGACAACCATCCAACTAGCAAGCACCCATTCAATCCATCCCTCCATCCACCTGCCAACCTATGCCCTCACCCATCCCTTCACCCACCCCCCTTAACCTAATCCCTCTACCCACACCTCTCACCCAGCCCCACCCTCACCGCCCCCACGCCCACCCCCACCTGAAATGTGTCTACGGGCAGCCTGTTGTCCATCTGCACCAGCACCAGCAGGCCCTCCCGGGGAGCCAGAGCCACAGCCAGGTCAGGGCCCCCGCCGCTGTCCTCAGTGAAGTTCAGGTCCAGCAGGGGGGTGCCGTCAAGGTAGCCGGCCGCACAAGAGGCAACCAAGTCACGTAGCGGCACACCAGCCGCAGCCAGTGCCAGTACGGCGGCATTGATGGCGGCGCAGCGCGTGCCGCCATCGGCTTGAAGAACCTGCAGCGGACGGCGGTTGGTGGCAGCAGTCACGGTTGCGGCGGTTGGACGCGGCAAAAGGGAATGAAAGATGCAGTACACGTGCCAGTGGTAATTTATGCCCGAGGGGGCGGCCGGGAGGAAAAAAAGAGGAGTATGGGAATCCGGGTGGTTAAGCCAATCCGAGAGGAAGGCAAAGATACGGATTAGGCACTGTAGAGGCGGCGTCGGGAACGAGGACGGAGCCTACGTGCCGGTGCATCGTCGTACTCATGAGGCTGCATGAGGCTGCATGAGGCTGCATGAGGCTGCTTCCATGTGGCCCTCGGAAGGCCGCCCGAGGTCCCCACCGCAGGAAGGCCGCCCGAGGTCCCCACAGAGCGGTGGGTCTGGAGCGAAAGGAGGTGTTCTGCGGGGGACACAGCGCAGCAGCAGCAGCAGCTGCCTCTGCGGCCCCTCAGCAGCGCCTCAGCAGGGGTACCAGCAGATATCCCGACATCCCGACGCGCTCCCATCCGGATGCGTCATGGTGCCTCAGGTGGGGTGGGAGATAACCAAATGTTGACGCAACGCTGACTTTCAAGAGAAGTCTGAGTGAGTCCCTTTCGCTCTCCGCGCCTTGGCCTCCTGCTGTGCATGTGGACCCGTAGTGCGCATATATGCGTTCGTGTGTGTGTCTGTGTGTATGTTACTCCTTCTGGAGTTTGGCGTTCTACTCTCCTAAGGTGTACCTCCTGCTGTGCATGTGGACCCGTAGTGCGCATATATGCGTTCGTGTGTGTGTCTGTGTGTCTGTGTGTATGTTACTCCTTCTGGAGTTTGGCGTTCTACTCTCCTAAGGTGTACCGTGCTCGTCCACACGAGTGCCGGGCATGCAGAACCTCCACACACGCCTCCACACACACCTCAATGCCGGGAATGTGCTGAACCTGCTGAATGGATGACCACTCTTTTGACTGATTTGGCCGCTAGTGCTGATCCTAGTTGTACCAATATGGGTATAAAGTCTTCTGCTTTGTAAGTCTGTATGTCATCCCCGCCCCGGTGAACCCAGACCCCCACTGACCCCCCCCCCGTGCCTCTGAGCTCCTCGCAGTTTCGACCCGCGCATCAGCTACGGGCCCCCACGCGCAACCGCAATCCACACCAACCAACCCAACTACCTGGACGTACACGTCGATTTGTGATCTAGGCATAAGCTCCCTGAGGATGGCTTGCTCCAGGGTGTTGCGAATTACCATGCTGAGCTCGGTGGATCGTCGGTCACCCTTGCCCCGTCGCCGCCGCTCGCCTGGGGGTGGGCACATGTGCATGCGCGTGCGCGTGGGTGTTGTTTTTGTGTTTATGTGTCTGTGTGTTTGTGTGTGTGTGTTTTCAAATACTTCTAGCCGCCAGAAGGGAATGCTGAGAATGCTGTATGTGTGTCTGTATGTGCATCTGTATGTGTGCCTGTAAGAGAGCGAGAGTGTGTGTATGCCTTGGAACGTTAGGTACCGCACCACCATCAGCCCCGGCATGGCTATGAATGTATTGTGGGTTGTGGTAGTGGGCGTATTGGTGCATGTGTATGTATGTATGTATGTAATCACGATTGCGTGATGATGGTTGCGATGTGATGTGGTACCCAGTACGGCCTGCTCAGGCCACGCGGGCAAACGGAGCGAGGCGCTCGCTCCCATAAAACGGGGAAACACCGTCGATGGGCGCTCAAATCTACTCGAGGGTTAAAAAGCGGGCCTTGTGGGGGAGTTCTGTGGGGAAGCAGTTTCCCCCAGCTTCAGGGGGTCCAGCGTTCTGATCCAACCCCTCCCAATTAGCCCTTGGCACCCAATGGCATGTAGCCCCATCCTCAATCAGGCAAGGCATGCCCAGCTACCCGCCCATACTTCCAACCACTCGCCCTCGCCCTCACCCGTACCATCCCCCCCCGCGCCCACGGGCCCATCACCAGCCTGCCCGCCGCCCTGACACAGCACACACCGGTGCTGAAAGCCGCCATGGAATACTCGCACACCACGATCGCCGCGTCCTCGCGGAGGTCCGCCCGCTTCGTAACCGCGTGGGGACCAAACACAGCCGCCAGCACCTGCCGTGCGAACATCGCAACCCGCAAAGCAGCCAGAGACACCAAAAGTCTCGGTCACAATTGGGTCGGTCGGTCAAGGCCTTTGATAGATAGCTCCTCGATTTGTTAGGAGCCATGGACATAGGTTGTGGGATCAGCTGGTATGTAATCAGCTGTTGAGCTGGTGCCGGTCCCTTCGGGTTTTAAAGTAAGGAGGAATGCGGAGCCAGCGGGGTTCCAGGGATGCATGTCCGTCTTTGCGAATTTGTGCGGCAAGCACCAAACCCGGCCACGTTCACGCAGGAGGATGAGTATTTGCTGAGGGGCAAAGCACAACGTGCCGCAGCCTGTTTGCGAAACCCGCTGGGAAACAGGGCGGTGCCGGAAAGGGATTACATGGCGCGGGCGGGAGCTCATCAGCGCAGTACCTTTGTGTTGCCCATCTCGAAGATTGCGGACCCGTCGGCGCTGGAGAGTACATCAAGCTGGCAGTTGATCCGTCGCAGCTCCCGGGGCCTGCGGCCATCGAGGCGCAGGCCCTCGGGGCTGACGTACTCCATTCAGCGCCGCCGACGGTAGTCAAGGAAAGCAAATCCCGCTAAGTATCTCGGAACAATAATGGCTGTTATACAGCTGCTAAATAGTGAGAAGACAGGGTGCGCGTGCCACAGACCGTCTGACGCTCTATTCCGAAGGTGGCTAGCAATGAGAAATTATGGTTAGATGTACGAAGGCAAATTCGCATTGATATCATATATTTATATGATAAATTGGCATACGATGTTGCAGGCTGTACCGTCTTGCCAATGCGGGAATTGGTTCTCAACTACTCCCCTCCAATGATTGTTTCATAGGGATAAAATGAGACACCCTAAGTAATAGACAATCTTAACCTCTTCCATTTTCCCAGGCTTATTTTCCCTGGCACGACTCTGCAGTTTGCACCGGTTTGTTGCGCGAGGCGCGCGCGCGCAACATGCTGCCTCCGGGCAGCGCGCATGACCCCAACAATGACGAAAATATTCTAGCCAGGCCTTTGGTAAATGGAGATTTGCTTCCACAGGGAGGGCCTGAGAACGATTCCAGCGTAACTCAGTCCTCTCAGGGCGACGCCCAGAGACCCAGCCCCGTGGACGTGTCCAGTGTTATAACACAGGTCACATCAGTCACCAGTCATCGTCCAGTAACTTCACCGTTCAGGGTTTCCTCCAGTCCCCCACCAGCGAAGTCTTGGGGCAAGCGGTTTCGCTCGTTACTATGCTGCTTTGCGCCACAGAGCCAAGGCTATTATCGGCCACAGGAAGGGGACTTTACTGGCGGCAGATTTGTACCGCCGCAGCCGCCCAAGGTGCACCGGGAGGTGCTTATAGGGCCGAAACGGGCGGACGACATAGACAGAAAGACTCTGGTGCTCGACCTTGATGAGACCCTGGTCCATTCATCATTCAAGCCCATCCCGAACCCTGGTGCGCAAAGACGGGAGGGTTTGCGCCAATTTCGGGCCGAGCAGGGCACATGTGTGGGTTAAACGTGGGTTTGGCGCGAGGTTAATTGTATACTTATAAAGCTATTGTTACGAAGCATAGTTGAATGTAATTGCGGCAGGTCTGAGGGACGTGCACCTTGGCATGGCTGCGTCCTGGCCTCCATTTTGCCCTGCAGATTACATCCTACCCGTGGAGGTGGATGGCAAGCTCGTGGACGTGTATGTCTTAAAGCGGCCATGGTGCGATCATTTCATGGAGAACGTGTGCGCACGGTTCGAGGTGGTGGTCTTCACCGCTAGCCTTGCCAAGTACGCGGATCCGCTTCTTGATCTGCTCGACAAGCAGCGGCTGGTTCGATGGCGGTTGTTCCGGGAATCCTGCTTCCCCTACGAAGGGAACTACGTGAAAGACCTCAGTTGCCTGGGCCGGGACCTCTCGCAAACCATCATTGGTGAGCTGCAGGGACATCAATTGAGAGGCCGTGCGAACACCTGTGGACTGCTGTTGCATGTGGGGGGAAACCAATCTTCGCCTTAGGATGCGATATACGGACCAGCTGTTGACAAGTGGCCCAGGCGGTCACCCTTGTATGGCCTCAAGCCTGTACTGAGGCACTCTGTGTATTTTCCCGGATTCTGTCGGCCAATCGCGTCCATGGATACACAACGCATGTGCGCCGGCCCGCCATGGCAGTCGAACCTTGTCAACTTGCGAGCTCAGCAACTATTTACACCGCAAACCGGTATACACTGCTTCAGCTGCTCAGGCTGTTCGCTTGTACGGGGTACCTGGGCTGCTTCAAGTCCTGCGGCGACATCATCCGCCGCAGGGCAGCAGACATGGAGCGATCCAATGCCAACCCTAACTCCATGTGCCGCTCTTCTCTGTTGTTTGCGATTTGCCGACTTCGCGCTTTTCCGTTCCTCCGTCGGTTCCGTCCGCACCCACCACCATGCACCCTCCACGCCCTCGGCCCTCCGGCCCCATCGCGTTTCGCTATTCCCTCTTGTCACACCCTCGCTCCCTCCTCCCGCATGTGCAGTGGACAACTCGCCGCACTCCTACGTCTTCCAGCCAGCAAACGCAGTCCCGATCAGCACCTTTATCGATAACATGGATGACCAGGAGCTTTTAGAGTTGCTGCCAGTGCTGAAGGAGCTGGAGAACGCGCCGGACGTGCGAGTCGTGCTCGGAGCTAATTTGGGCTTGCGGGAGATGGGCAGCTGAATGGCGGCAGCAGCGAAGTGAATTCTCGGACTTTACACGTGACCCGGCCTGGCCCGGAACCTATCTGGCCTTCTGTAGCAGTAGGAGGAGCAGCAGCAACAGTCGGCAGACAGACAAACAAACAGACAGTATACTGGCATCGGTGGCTTGGCTTCGTCCTGGCCCCGGCAGCAGCAGGTCGACAGCTGGTCGGGTCGGGGGCTTTGGCAAGTGGGCAGGGTGACGTGTTGGCGCAGGCTACCCGGGCAGGACGGCGGCGGCAGCAGCAGCAGTAGCCGCCGTTACCGCAGGAGCTCTTGGGGGGTTGGCAGCCACGAGGCACTGTACTTCATTCTTTATTTCATTGGGTGAGGGTTTGTTTTGGATGACGCTCCTGATAACGGAAGTCGTGGCGACCGGGGCGCGGTGGGAACGGAGTAGCTGCCAATCGAACGCGAAGTGTTCGTCACCTCTACTTTTGGTTTGTTTGTTTCTTTCTTACTTGCAGCGGTGGGAGGAGGAGTGCTCTCTGTTGGTGAATACATGTGCCTGGGTCCCCTCCATGCGCCGGATTTGGGTCTTCGGCGTTGGTCGTGACGGACTCTACTTAGTGGGGGGGGGAAGAGGGAGAAGCCAAATGTCTCTTGATATGGGGAACTTACCACTGGATATGGTGGCAGAGGCCAGCGGGGAAGTGCGGGAGGCCGCCGATGTGTCGCCAGAGTGTTCGGCGCGGGGTCAGCAGGAGGGGGTCTAGGAGGAATTCCCCCTACTTGACTTGTTAGCGCACAACGCGTTCAATCCATACCGACGACCGCCACCCTCCGCGGCCGCACCAGCAGCTTGGACAGGCACTGCTTCAGCAACATGCTGTCGCGCGCGTGTCTGTTCTGGAAGCTCCCCTCCTAGGCAACCTGGGCAGATGGGTTGTTCGCACGCACGTGTGCTGCTGCTGCTGCAGTTGGGGCAGTTGCACGTGTGTGCAGCAGAGCACCGCTCGGCGGCCTGGCCTGGCTATGTGGAGACTTCCGGACGAACGTTTGGAGACGTAAGATGAACGGACGGATGGTTGCAGTCTGCCTGGCCATGTTCCCGGGAGAGCGGTCGATGTAATCAGGGACGACAGCCAGCGCTTCCCTTCGGCTGCAGCAGCTATGCAAGCTACGTACGAAGCGCGACGACAACGTGCAATAGAGCGGTCTACAGCAGCACCTTTATGTGAGCTCTCCTCTGGATTGCATGGAGATATCGGCACCGCCTGATGGCCTTGTGGATTGGAATGACCAACGGAAGCGGAAGCGGGTTCCACGGAGTGCGTGTCGTGCAGAAGCACCTGGATGCGCGGCCTTGGGCGCCTAGCGGTGTGGGTCTGCTTCTGGAGCGATCTGGATCTGGAGCGGCCAGCGGCATCGGCACGGTGATGCCGCGCAGTGATTTGGCGGCAGCATAGCCGCGGCCAGTGGTGTAGGGGCAGAGCGGTGCAGGTGCGCTCGAGCAGTTCCCCGCGGTCGGACGCGGCTTGGCGGGTGTCCCGGGCGGTGGTGGACGCAGGGCAGGATGTTCCACGCCGCCATTAAGGAGCTGGGGGGCCCCCATTTCCCAACGCAGTCCCTGGCCACGCAGTGCGTTCTGCAATAGTGTCGACTTGTTGACCTTCATCTTCCTGGGGGGCCGGTGTGCGGTGTGTGGGCAGCTGCGACGTCGGTCAGCACGGTCGGCCGCGGCGAGGGCGCAGGCAGGCTGCGCACCAGTGTACGGCAACAGGACCTCTTGGGCGCGCGGTCCGTGTGCCAGTACCCGGGCAGACATCACAGGGCGCGGATTGCACGGCGAAGGTCGTAAACTCGCCTCAGGAGGCCGGGCGAGGTGTGCTGATGGAGGTGGATCGGTTGCGCAAGGTCGCGGCGGTGTTTGGCTTGGTCGGAGCATACAGCGCTCAGAGTCTGCTTTCATTACACTAAGAAGGTGCGGCTGGGACTGGTGCGTTCCAGAGCTTGGTTGTTTGGTTATCATTTTCGCCTGACATGACGCGGTGGTCTATAGCGCATTGTGTCGGATAATTCCTTGGGTGGCACCTAGGGTGTCTGGAGACGTGCTTCACAAGCTTGCGAGGGCTAGGGAGGGCTACTCCACCTGCATCAAAAGTCTTGTTGCCGCAGGAGATTCACCTCTGATGCGTCGTTGTATCCGACCCCGGCCGGTCGACAAGGTCCTGCTGCTCTACTAGGTTTAAAGACGCTATTATTATGGTTGGCCGAGGCACTAGCGCGGCCTCGGTGCCTTGTCCCTCGTACCAAGAGCGCGAGGTGGAGTAGGTCGTGCTTTCCGCAAGTCGCACGGTGGGCTTTGCGGACCGTAGTTTAGCGCGAGGTCTTTACATTTTGGGGAGGGCGGCACTCCGAAAAGGGCCCATATGACGCAGTTGTTGTTGTTGTCGTCGTCGTCATATGTGTCAGTTTAAAACAATACCACCTGTTGGAGTCCTTGCCCTTTGCTGACATGGATCTCACAAGCCGGGGAGAGGTTTGTAGACGTGTGTGTGCGTGTACGTGTGCGTGCCCCTGGCATGCCTCCTTAGTTCGTTGCGGATTCGGCCCCGCCACCAGGGCTACCAGGGCCACCGCGGCATCGGATGCGAAGCGCTCGGGAAGCGGGGCAGGAGGATAGGAGGGCAGGGAGGACTTTGTATTTCAAAATTCAGCTGATAATTCCCATATGCCCCATACAGCCTGCGGTGGTGAGCTGGGGGGTCGTGTGAAGACGGAGCATCTGATGACGCGGAGGCTTTTATGTTCCCGCGCTCGTGTATGTGTGTGTTTGCGTGTATAATTATGTAGTATAACTACAATTACTACAGGTATGCATGTGCGCGCGTGTGTGGGTACGTGCAGGCTCTCTCTCCGCTAGTAATATCTTTGGTAGGACTTCTTTCCGTCGGCTAGGTGTTCTGCTCTTGGACCGGTAGACTCCATCAGTTACCCCGCTAAGGCTCCCCTCTCACTTACCTTGCTAATTGAAATGCCTGACGGGATAGGAGGCGGGGCTCGGGCAGGGCGCTGAGTGGGCTGTCCAGGGCAGCGTTTACAGATTACACTGACCCCTCTGTGTTTCGAGCATGTCAGTAGCGCCAGAGTCGATAGCGCCAGCATTACATCAGGTGACATGCACACGCTGGAACTGGAACTGGAGATTAACAAGCCACAAAACTTGGCAAGACTAAGAGCACATATCCCTTTACGTGTGTGGATTGCTTCTGCTGTGGAGTGGCTGGTGGTGTACTATGCAGTGTGTGGTGATGGTGGTGTGCCGTGGCGGGAAGGGAGAGGGATGATGCGCCACTTCTTCGCGTTCTACGGCGTTCAGTGCACGCGCTGCTGGTTGGCGCGTCTAAGCCGTGCGGCTTTTGTCGTGAGCCAAGCGTGGTGTGTGGCGCGGGATGGACACAGCACACGGTGGAAGAAAGAAGGACGGATTTTGCGGCAGGACGCTGGTTTTGTGTGGTGGTTTTCACGTTTTTCATGCTCTCCTCTAAACTTTGTGTGGTGTTTGTGGTGTATGAAGACGGCACTGGTGATGGATGGGTGCGCGGTGGAAGAGTTGCCGCCGCGAAAGGTGGGTGCCCAGCCGTAAAGTGCAGGGTGCATGGGTCGTCAGATTGCATCTGTTTGCTGCTCGTGCTGCTGTCGCTCTTGTGTGTATCTGTGTGTATATCTGTGTGTCTGCCGGTGCCTGGTGAGTGCAGCCGACACTGAGTGGCGCTTCCCTGTATAGCGGCCCCGCTTGCTTGCCCGAGCCCCGCTGGCTGGCGTAGGCCGCCGCCCATTGCGATCCCGGCTCCGTCGTGACGGGAACAGCGGGTGCATGGACGGGGCCGCAACAGGTTCTTTGGGTCAAGCGCCATGAAGAAAGGAAAGCAGAATTATTGTCCAGCTTAGAAGATGCAATCTTGTTCGCCCAGCAAGTCCATCAGTATTATAATGGTTTTCGGAGCCACAGCGGATGTTGGCCGTTGTGTGACGACGGGTGCGCGCGCGGAAGTGTTTTGTTAGACTGGTCGCGGCCACATTGGCGCGCTTCGTGTGCTGGCGCCGCCGCCGCTGCATTTGCCGCTGCTGCAGGCCGCGCGGACGTGAGCACAAAGCTGCAAATTGTAAACGGATTGCGGTGCTTTCTCTTGAGGAGGACTAAATACATATGTGGACACTTGGTGTGGTAAACGGGTGTGGTCTCACCGTGCCGCCCGTACGGAGGCACAAAGCGACTCACAGGGTTGCGCGTGGCCCCACCGTATGCTACAGACGGCTTCCCTCATAGGCCCCACAAGATGTGCTGGGCGAAGCGACCTTCACCTCAACATTCTGGTATCCGCGGCACTGCTACTGTCGTCATCCAGATTCCACCACGAATGCCGTTTGCCTTTGGGCAATGCCCCATTTACCAAATCCATTTGTGTCCTTGGCGTTGATTTGGTAATCAATCAATCAAGTCTGAACCCTGTTTGGAACGTCATATCCGCCCAGATCTCCGCTTGAACCTTTTCGGGACCGTTTACCGTATATTGATTAAATTTTGTATCAGTTTATTATCAATTTATTATCAGTTTCTAAGTATAAATAGCTTTCAGCTCTTGGCAAATCCCCGCGTCGTGTACTCGATGCTTAGTAAACGCCCCGGACTGTAGTGTAGCCGCTCCAGAGTCTGACTGTAGTGCATATGCGTTTCGATGGCATGCATAAAACCATATGTGAATTGTTTGTAGGCGGGTTAAGAACACTTCCAAATACTACTAAGCTGGAAAGATTGCGGTGCCTCAGGACAGGTAATAAGTATTTCAAGGAGCAGTCCGGAGCTGTTCGCATAGTGCGATACAGAACGCGCAGCCAAGTTTCGATGCTGTATTCTGGCAAGTGAACTTGCTAATAGTTTATTCGTAGGAGAAATTACCTCTACTGACTGCGAAATCGCCCAACCAATATACACATACAAGTTTAAAACAAAGATGTGATACCGAAAAAGTCCTTCTGACTACAGTGATATTTTCTGTGTCACACAGCATCAGATCGGCCTACCTGCCTTGGGAGTCCTGCCAAGTACGAGGTAGCGAGATCGATTGCCTCGGTACATAATAATATGCAGTAAACAGTTGCGAGACCATTCAGGACATATGTAAACGACATTGCAGCGTAAATCTTAGTTAGGAACCCTAACCGGTACGGTCTAATACGGAAGCATGCAAACAGCGACTGAACTTCTTCCCGACTTCTCAGTTAGCCTTGTATAATTGCACACAAGACTTCAGCCTGATCCTGTGATGTGCAATTTACTTCCTGACCAACGCGACACATTCTATACGTACTCGATTCTTGACAGATAAGCGCATCTCCCATGCACTCAAGCTACACATCGACGCCAGATAAAAGAACGCCCTCCACCAACACCAAAACTGTAGCATACAAGGCCAAGTATATACGTACATACGCACCTAACATGCACCTTCATGCTTTATCTCACGGAGTGCGCCGCAATCACTTGCACACGACGTGTCAACTAGGGTGATCGAATGTCACTTACGTTCCGCTCCCAAGGCCGTATGACATGAACACTTGCCCCAACTGTCTCGACAAACCCCTATTCCCAAAGGCTTCCTTACACCGATCACGACGCCACCAAAGGGACTCCCCGTCGCCGGCCCCGTTCCACTTATCCCCATCTGCTCAAAGGTTAGCATAGTCTCTGTGTAAGGATGGCAGGAACAAACCGAGAAATGGTCCCAAAATTTCCAGTCCATGGTCCCCCGGCCTTCACGGACGGGCCCCCGCATTTGCGGGCGGAGCTTGTAACTCTAAGATAGCAACCTTCAACCAAGTATCAACGCCCAAACTACACGTATGGAGCAAACAGCAGCAGCAGCAGCAGCAGCAGCCCTATATACAAAGGCTTTCCAAGTTCGCATTCCTCCTTCGCGGTCAAGGTGTGAAGGACAGCTCACCGCCGCCCTTCTCACTGCTTTAACACACACCCACACACACGCGCTCAGGGTGCATCCCGACCCGCTGCACCCAGCTCCGGAACCACCCGCGCAAAGACCCCGGGCGTAAGCCGCACCAGCATCGCCCCTGGCTGTGGCATGCCGTACAGGCCCCGCGAAGCCAGCCAGTCCTCCACGATGCCCGGCAGCTTAGGACCCTCCCCCCGGCTGTGGAGGCCCTTCCCCGTAATGATGAGCCAGTCCACATTACCTGAGGAGTTTGGACACCGGCACCATCATCAGTATCACAACCATATGCAGTTGCGCTCATTGCTGCTGCAGCAGGAGATATAGGAGCAGCAGCAGCTGCAGCAGCAGTAGCAGTAGCAGTACGCATCCGCGCCAACAACCCGGAAACATGTCTACTGTGTGTCTCACCCACCAACCCAGCGCCCTCACTACTCACCGCCCATGTTGTGCAAGCTGGTGAACACCCTGTCCAGCAGATTGGGAACCTCCGCCGGCAGCTGTGCGTGCAAGTCGGTCTTCCACTGCTGCCGCAGCGCAGCGTTCATATCTGTGTAGATGTGGGCCGAGGCCTTGCGGTGCTGCTCTCGGATCACTGCGTCCAGCGCGGAAGCCTGAAACCAAGGCAAGCGACCGAAACGCCAGTGCCACATACGCACACACACACGTTCAGATGCTACCGGGCGAAAAACCGAAAAAGACATCAAATAAGCACGCCGGCAAGCGCACATGGTTCGGGTCCAGAAGGTAAACGACGTAGTCAGCACACGAGGCAGGTTTGCGGGCAGCCCGTAAGAGCAAGGTAAGCGCAGGCAAAGCGCAGGTAGGCACAGGTAAACTCCGGACTGATTCACACCACCGGCGGGGTGGGGCGCGGACCTCGGAGTCTATCGCGATGCATGATGATGGGCTGCTGGGAAACACAACACAACACAATACAATACAACCAGCAGACTTATCGGCAGGCATGTAGGGGCCACCACGGCAGTAGCTGCGGGGGAGAGGGGGGTTCCCCACACACACTAAGAACGCGGTCGCCCTACTGCGCAAGGACGCGACCTGACACCATCCCAGCCTCCCCGCCCCTGCCCTTGCCGCCCCCCGGTGCCGTACCGCCCGAAGGAGCTCCTGTCCCAGTCGCTTAGATCCGGGCGCCTCGCTGGCAGCCCGGGCGCCGCGTCGCAGCACTTCCTGCATCTCCTTGAGGGCTAGTGGCAGCTTCCGATGCTGGGCCCACAAAGCCTGGGGGTTGTGGTGCAGGTTGCGCAGAGGCGGACAATGAGAGAGGCAGGGAGTGCAGGGTGGGGCAGGGCAAAGTAGGCAACCCCGGAACCCGGCAGTTGACCAAAAGGCTCAAAACTCTATTTTAAATACATTACATTACATACACCCACCCTTCCAAACAGACAGAGGCGATACATTCAGCCATCAGGACGAGACCGGGGAGTTGCAACGTTGTACCTGAGCAAAAGATACGTGGCGCCGCATGTATACATATGCCTGTGTTCGGACGGGTTGTGTTTTTCGCCTTTTTCCCGTGGGAGACGCGCAGGAGCACGGTTGCCCATATACATCACAAATAAACAGCCAAGCCCAGCACCGTGTATGACATTCTCCACACGCACGCACCTGCTTCTCCTCGTGGGTGAGGCCGCGACCCGGCTGTCCGATTGCCCCTCCAGGGCGCCGCCATCCCCATGCCTCCTAGCGGGGTGGGGGGATGGGGCGGGGGCGGGGGGGAGGGGAGATGGGGATTCCAGCAATCCGGATAGGGAGGGCAGAGGGGGAAGTCCCCAGCGAGGGGAGCAAAAGCTAAACCGAGAAGGCCGCTCCGACATTTCAAAGCGCCCGTGGGTTATACGGCTGCTGGCGATACACGACAAGGTGAGGGATGGTGACACGGCGGGACCCTGAGGCAAGCTCTCGCGCGAGATCAAGTGCGCGAGTGAGCGCAGACGAGCGAGAGCCAGCTGGCGGGAAAGAGATCGAGGCGGCTCGTCGATGCACGCTGTGCCAGTGCACCGCGGCTGCCCCCTCGGTGCCCCGGTGCCACAGACGGCGCCACAGAAGCCATACACACAGTCAGGTGCACCAAGGCGGGCAACGCGCCGCTCTCGCACACCACCTCGGTCGACCGCACCCTCACCGGCAGTGAGTTGGCGCCGCTCCGTTGCAGCATCAGCAGGTCCCGCAGAGCCGAGTTGTCAAAGGCCACCCGAATGCACCGCAGCGCCTGCGAAGAATCGGGACAGGGGGGGAAAGACGAACCACGAACGAAGGGGGTGGTGGAAAGGAGAAGAGGAATATGCGCTAAGGTGCGAAATGCTCAACTGGCAATGTCAGGAAGGAGAGGGCGGGACTTATTATTATCGAGAGTGCAGAAGTCAAAGGGGCACCGGACGGGCGGCCGGAGGGGCACGGAGGGCAAAAAAAGTTCCCCCTTTTTGTGGATTGCTTTCCTCTTTTCAAGTACGGACGCATTCCAGAGCGCCTGCTCCTCCATCCCCAACCACCCCAGCAGCTGATAGGTAGTTGCCTGACGCACCTTCCTACCTTCATCCCACATCCCATATCCCGACCATCCATACCCCCACCTCCTCGGAAAAGCCCAGTTCCTGATAGTCCACTCCCAGACTCGCCAAAATCCGGATGGGCCCCAGAGGCTGCGGGGGCTGGGGGGGATGGACCTCACTCACACCTCCGCCACCTCCGCCACCGTGCCTGCACAGCGCAAACACGGCGATTCAGCGCAAAAAAAGGCAGCAGCGAAAGAGAAGTGGCCCACCTTCAGCAGCGACCGCGCCCCCCTGCTACCGCCGGGCCACACACCCCTGACCCTCCTGCCCTCTCCTGCAATGCCCCCTCTTCCAAACCAGCTCCTCTCGCTGCCCACACAGGGGATCGGAGGACGCCAATCCGGGGCCCCTACCGCCCCTCCCCTCCCCTCGCTACCGACTACGGACTACCGACCTGCCAAACGACGCACTCCCTGACGTGCCCGGCTGCTGCTGCTGCTGCTGCTGTTTCTGGTTCTGGATGGCCACAGAGGAGCTCTGAAACGCTTCACTGCTGCTGAAGCTCCCCGTACGAGGCAGGCATCCTGTCAGGCCACAGCCGCCGTAATCGCCGCGCTCTTGCCAGGAGGGACAGCGGTGGCTGCCCAACGGTGCCCCCAGCTCGGCTGGAGTCACCAACGACGACGACGACGAGGAGGGCCCTGCCCCCGCAGCCGTCGTGGATATGGCGGTTTCGCCGCTCCAGAACCAGGGGTCGCTGTCACCTGGGTCCCCTAGCTCAGCGCGCGCCGGGGTTGAGCCCGGCAACTGCTTCGTCTGCTTCACCTGTGACTGCATCTGGTTCTCAACCAGTCCCATACCCCGCAGGGCAGAACGTGCGGCCTCCACATCCCCCCCTTGGTTCTCCAGCACCTCCGCCAGCAGCTCCTGCGCCGCCAGAGGGGTTCGCCGGGTGGGCCCCGAGTAACCCATACACACCCATACACACCAACAAACACACACATACACGCACGTGTACCACAATGATGACGTAGATTACGATGACGCGAACGAACCCGCCGACCTACCGGGCTCATACTACTTGAGTTCTGTGTGAGTGGGTAGACGTGCATGTGTACATGAAAAAGGCCTCGAAATCTGACAACACACTTTGTAAACAGCAAGAAGGCCGCGTAGAAGGAGATCGCATCGCGTCGACACACCCAACACAACAGCGCAAACGGTCAGCAACGGAAACCAGAAACTGGGAGGGATCCAAGCTCGGGTTTTGACAGCACTCCGCTCGCGCCGCGCAGGCCCCTTCACACACAGACGCACAGACACACACACACAGATGCACACACAGACGCACACACCTGAACCACCTACGCAACCACCTTCACACGATCCGCACCTCGTCGACCTCCCCTCCGCCGAACATGCGCACCAGCAGCTTGAGACCCCAGTGCCCCCCGGACGGCCCCCGCACATCACCAGAACAACCGGCACCGCCGCCCATTTCGGATGCCCCGGCTGCTGATGCTGCTGCTGCTGCGGCGGCGGCCGCGGCGGCGCCGGCCAGCGGATTCGCTTCCAATGCACCAGCGCTACCGGAAACGGCCATGCAACGCACCTGGCAGCAGCGCGCGGCGGAGGAAAGGATTTTACCCCTCAGCATCTACCCCTCAGCCGGGAGCCGTTGCGGAACGCCATTGCCATTGCCATTGCCAGAAACATCACGCGCCAGAAACATACTACACAACCCAAGGAGCTCAAACGTTTGCGGTGTCAAGCAAACTCCCTGGATGAAGTCCGCCACCGCCACCGCCTTTGCTGCTGCTGCTGCTGCGGCGGCTTCTGCTGCTACCGGCACAACCTCCTCCGTCCGTCCTCCACCCTCCGCACCCACACCACACCGCACACCCCACCCCACCCCACCCCACCGCGGAGGAGGGTGGAGGGGCAACCGGAGGGAGTATTAACGAGCCACCCCCCCACCCCAACCCCGACCACCACACACCACAACCACCCCAGGCCCTCGCCACAGGCACAGCCACAAATCTACCCGCTACTGCTGTCGTACCTGCTGTTGAAGCTGCTGCTGTTGCTCCGCCTCTTCCTCCTCGGGGCCCGCTGTCTCCCCCCTCCCCAACAAGGAGTAATACCCCCCGGCGACCACATCGCGGGTACCCGGGCTGCTGGCACTCTGAGAAACACACATCGGGGGGATGGCGGGATGTCCATCACTGACACCGACATCGGGAGAGCCATCGCCTCCAACGGGCGCCAGAGCCTCTGGGGGCGACTGACAAGGGGCGGCACCGGCCGCAACGGCACCAGCCTACGTGCGCCGAAACCCACCACGTTCCCCCCCCCACCACCTCACAAGCACCTTTCCTTCCTACAGCCCAACCTCGCCTCTCCCCCCCTTCCTGGCGACCTCGCACCTCCGCCAGCCTCCTGGCCAGTGCCGCGTCCGACTCTGCCTACGCGCGTCCGTTACACACGTCATTGGAAAGGGGTTAAGAAAGCGGCCGAGTAATTAACATGACGAAAATAATCAACTAAACCTATTTCCGGGGAGAACCACGTGGCATATAAATAAAAAAGCTCCAGGCATCGGGCGTTATTGACATCGGGACTTGCGAACCGTGACCCGGGCTCCGGACTCTCCGAGCAAGCCAGGGGGTTATACTGGTGGCCAGGCTGCCGATCACTGGATAGACTGTGGAGTGGAACACTGTGTGCAGACTGCGCGGGGGAGGGTGTTACAACCCAGCAGGAAGTGCACCCACCTGGCGCTCCATTTCGATTCTGCGGTAGATCTCGTCCTCGTGTAACTCACTGAGCAGCTGCAGCGCCTACAAGGGGAGGGGAGGGGAACAAGGTGCGAAAGGAGTGCTAACCCTGGAAGGGGTGGGGCGAGCGGGGGGCGCAAGGGGAAGGAAAGGTGGGAAGGCAAGGGCAACTACCTCCTCTCCTGCGCCGTTCAGAGTGGCTTCCCTACCTACCTACCTACCTCCGACCTGAGTCCTTTCTCTCCTCTCTCTCTCTCTCTCTCTCTCTCTCTTTCGTTCTCTCTCTCTTTCTCTCTCTCTTTCTCCCTCCCTCCCTCGCCTGCCCGCATCACCTGCTGCACATCGCCGTTGAAGAACACCAGATGTGTCCGCAAAGTGTCTTCACTCAGGTTGGGAAAGTAGATGCGCAGCTCCTCCATCTTCTCCTCAGTGGCCGCACCAGCCTCGGGCCCCCGGCCCTGCTGCTGCTGCTGCCACTGGTGGTGCTGGTGCTGGTACTGGTGCGCCGCCTGGCCCTGTCGGTCGGCATTGGGTCCATTTCCAGACAGCAGCAGAGAGGATCATAAACATATATTACACATGTACAGGTGCCGGTTCAGGGGCTGATAACGTGTGCGAACGCGCGGAACCCTGGAGATGAGCGGAATTGCGGTTGGACCCAAAAGGGGCAGGGGGGATTGCGAAGGAGGAAGGAAGAAAGAAACGAAGGATTAGCGCGACTTAGGCCAAAAAAACGGAGAAACAACAAACAGGCGGACGATTCAACAGACACCAATTGAGACACAACGCCCAGCGCAGAATCCCATTCAACGTTGCGAAGCATACGATACTATATACGATATTTGCCGACTGTTCGCCAAAACATTCCCTGCCTTCCCCTCCGGGGGACTTCATCGCCTTTAGGACTCACGGGGGGCAGTTTCGGACTTTAGACGCCTTTTTCCGACAGTTCATTTCTGAGTTTCTCGCACATGATTCTCCCTCCCTCCCTTTTCCCCCCTCTGTCCCCTTCTCCTTTCCCCTCCTTTTCCTCCTTCCCCCCTTCCTAGGAGCGCCTACCATGACGGTCTCCAGACTGCGCCCCAGATCACCTCCTGCAGCCTCCTCCCCCTCCCCCTCCTGCAGGTGGTACATGTGGCGGGAGGGGCCTCAGGGACCGGCAGTGCGTCCGCGACCACCTCGCCGCGGCGGGTGGTATACCTATACAGGAGTCGGCTCCCTCTAGCAGCAGCAGCAGCAGCAGCAGCCGCAGCGGCCGGTAAGGAGGGACTACTTAAATGCCCAATAGGGGTAAGCTTCAATCCGGCGGAAAGGCATCCCGCCGCCTTTTGACTGTCAGGGTACGATTTGGGTCGCCGTACGCCCGCGAAGACCGAGTGCGCTCTTCCCTCCTTTTCTACCCCGCCAACACCCCAAACACCCTTGCCACGGCCACGGCCAGGGCAGCCGCCGCCCCAACTGCACATCGCCTCGCCGCCAAGCGCGCCTCCGCGCCCGCGACCAGTCCCTGGATGCGGAGGGCCCCACCGGAGCGTCGAAACGCGGCGCATCCACCACCAGAGTTCCGCACGCATCAGCGCCGCCGCCGCCGCAGCCGCCGCCGCCATCGACTGTGTCGTACACGTTGCCTGTCGTAACCCACGGGTCGGAGGAGCAATTGCATTCCTCCCACGTCCCAACTGCGCCGTCACGGCCGCGGTGGGAGCCGCTTGCCGTGGCTACAGCCGCCGCGGCAGCTACCCCGTCCCAGGAGCTGGCCGCGCCATCCAGGACAGACCGCCCTTGCTGGTCCCAATGCTCCCAGTAATCTTCCTGCTGCTGCTGCTGCTGCTGCTGGAGGTGTCTCGAGTACCCCTGCGGATAACAAGACTTGCCTGCTGGCGAGACATCCTCCTCGTCAAAGTAACCGCAAGCATTGTACATCTCGCCAGGTCGGCTGCTGGCAGCCTCCACCTCCTCCTCCTCCTCCTCCTCCATGCCGCTAGCACCAGGGAATCCGAAACTAGCAGGCCCGCTGGAAGATGGCCCAGCGACAGCGGTGCCGCCGCTGCCGCCGCCGCCGGCCGCGTGGAGGCCACCAAGGGGGTGCTCGTTCAATACGCCGTAAGCTGGCGCCGACGCAAGAGCGCCGACGCCCCCGCCAGCACCCCCGCAGTACAACTCGACCATGATGTGCGACGCGCGCTCCATGTCCCCGTCTACCTGGGCCAGCACATCCCGGCACGTGGACGCATCAGCACATCCACCTACCTGCGAACGGGATGGGAACAGCGGGCGCTGGGAAGGAGAACCCGCAGATTTCAAATAACACTGCCGACCGACCAACAACGCACACACGGGGGCCGACCCGTGTGGGTCAAGGGATTTCCTAGCGGCCAGTGCGCGAAAGCGCACGCCAAAGTCCTGCCTGCCTTCCTGCCTGCCTGCCTCATCCCACCACAACCCCAGGCAGCCAGCCACCCACCATCTCCATGAGGAACTCCACCCGCCTTTGAAGCTCATTGAATTCCGGTTCAAGCGGCTCCCCAGCATCCTGCTGAAGCTGCTGCTGCTGCTGCTCCGTTGCATGCTGTGGATGAGGGTGCAGCGTCACCCCCTGTGGATGAGGGTGCAGCGTCACCCCCTGTGGATGAGGGTGCAGCGTCACCCCCTGTGGATGAGGGTGCAGCGTCACCCCCTGTGGATGAGGGTGCAGCGTCACCCCCTGTGGAACCAACTGCTGCTCCAACTGCCGTCCTCGCGCTTCCAAATCCTGCGCCTCCGGCTGCGGATGCACCTGGGCCGATGCCGCAGCTAGGAAAGCCAGGCCTTGCTGCTGCTGTCGCTGGTGCAGTTGGGAGCCGTCCAGGGGCTGCACCCGCAGCAGGAGCGTCGGGAGCTGCGGTGGATCGGCCAGGGACGGCTGCGGCGACGTGCCAGGGACAGCGGCGGCTGGCTCTGCGACCGCGATAGCGGCCGCCGCCGCCGCCACCGTCGTGGTTACCGCTAGCTGGTGGTCTCGGTCAGTCGGCGGCGACGGAAGTGCGGATGCACCAAAAGCGGGTGCTGCAGCTGCCAGGTTGGATAGCGGCGCGGGACGCGGCAATGTGGGCCGCTGAGGAATTTCCTGGCCGGCGGGTGCTGCAGTGGGTGTCGCGGCTGAGGCTGTGACTTGACGAGGACTGTTGCTGCTGCTGCTGTTGCATTCTGACAGTGTCACCGGTTGAGGCATTGGTATGATTGGTATGATTGGAGCTGGGCAGTTCATGGGGATTGCATCGGGTGTTGCCGGGGTCAGTGGGGCAGTGACGGTTGTTGCGCCTTGTGCGCGGTTGGGCGCTTCCGGATACGTTCGGCTTTCGTTGGCGGCGGTGTTGGTAGCAGTAGTAGTAGTGATTGTAGGTGCGGCTGATTCGTGGACAGTTGAGCATGAGGAGGGATGGGTTAGGGATGTGATGGACATTTGGGTCGCCGCCATCATTGGCCCAATGCTGTTTTGTTGTTGTTGCTGCTGCTGTAACTGCAAGGGGCTGTAGGCTGCGGGTATGCTGGTGGGGAACGGATTGAGCCGTGTTGCTAGAGATGTTGTCGTCGTTGGCATGATGGCTGATGCGGTATCTGTGCTGGACTTGTACAAGGAGTCGATGTTGTTGATGAGGCTGTTGTTGGCCTGCTGGAAAGGGTTGTACGCCGGCACGCGTACGGATGGCATAGAGAATCCATTTTCCGATGATGCGCTGGTGGGCTGGATGCCTGCAACTGATGTTTCCGGCAACGAATCGGCTTGATGTGCCCGGATAGGGGATCGCTGTGTAAATGGACTGTAAGGCCCAAGTGGGTTGAACGGTGCAAGGCCCGCTGTTCCTGCACAGGCAAGAGGACTTGAGGGTATGACTGGCGATTGGCCGGTGGTAGGCTTTGCTGTTGACGAGACGGCAACGTGCGCTACCAACGCGCCGATAGGCGTGGCAGCACCACTGGGCTGGTGACATGGATGAACGTGTGTGAACGCCGAGGCGTCGATATTGCCGCCAGCTTCCAAAATTGTGCCAGGATGCTGCAAACGATGAGGAGAAACTTGCGTTGCTGCCTTTTCCGCCGTGACTTGCTGCACCTTGTGGTTGCCGATGATTTCGGGCGGCTGGTGCTCTTGCATGGGGTTGCCCAACGGAAGCTGACGTGCAATCGCGCTTTACCGACGAGCCCCAAGTCCCCTCCAGGATGCCTTCAGGCCTGCTATGTGCGCAGGTTAAGCAAAGTGGAGGTAGTCTACCTCCACGCCTTCCTCTAAGAGCAAGACGACGTTGTCGTAGGATTGCCCACGCACTGGTAGCGCTTACAAATCGTAGACAACGGCTTTCCAGACGAAAATTATAAAACAACAGCTTGATGTTAGTAACGTCTAGGCTTTTGAGCGGACAATACAAAATTGAAAATCCAACCATGAAATTCCAGGCCGCCGCTAACCTAGGACACATCTGTGATACTGAAAAGCCATTGCCCAATGAAAGTGCAGATTTGGGACCTCAAGCTGCCTGACAGACTGCTTCCGCAGTCGAAATTAGGCAGAGGTACCTAATATCAATCCTTCCGTAAAAAGCCCAGCCCAAATACTCCTCCAGTCAGCAGCTAAACGTATGGAATGCTGGATAATCGCCAAAAAGCTATCTTTGGTTTCGGTGCAGAAGCGTACGACAACCTGGGATAGATTCATGACGCAAGGCTTAACCAGGATATGTAAGCCAGTCCGCTGTGTCTGTACGGCTAGTGACCAACTTGGTTGCTGGGCCCCATTGTAAGATCGCCTCCTACAAGCTCAGCCCCCTGTCCCACCTTACCCTTCAACACAACCTATCTTTCAATGCTTGCAGGTCTTTCCAACGTGTAACGGAAGCTTCTCATGAAATGAAGATTGTTGCTGGCTGACCGTTTTGTTCGATCCCGCAGGGTGTCGTCTTTCGGACCGAAGCTACACGAACCTCCGATGTCCTCTGGCCATGTTGCCACGTGGGTCGCTGAAGAAACGCACAAGTACACATGCATACGCAGGAATGCATACGCAAGAATCACGCATTTCCATTATCCATGGTTCCCACGCCTGCCCTCATACTCGCTCAGAGGTCCGCTACCGAGCACAGCACGTCCTACAGCTACACTACATCACCTAGGACGATGAACTCACGTTACCCGTCGAATGCTGCCGTACATGCACTTGACCTGTGTCGTGGAAGCGATTTGATAGTGCTCAGAGATCCCTAGATGGCGCGTGACCAAGAAAGCGAAGAGCATTATGTTGTGCCGATGCATGGGACTTGTAGCAATTGCACATTTACCTTAAGAGACAGAGGGTGGTCTGAACCAGGTCTGAACAAGTTGGCAGACTTCGCGAGCGCGAGCCAGCGCGTTAGTGGCACAGCTGTTTGGGAGTTGAAGTGCAGTGCGATATTCTTGGTATATGTATTCGAAATGAATAAGGTTTGAAAATGCGTATCAAGCTCTGTAAATGCCTGCAAAGGTTTGGATACGAAATGCGCGTAGGCTCTGTTGTGGTCGACTTTCCGTCACATAAACAACATGCAAACATGGAAGACTGGAGTTGCATTTTATAACCTATGGTTGATTATTGAAACTTTCGCAACAGCCCCTGGCTGGGCTGTATAGCTGTTCTCGTCATGGCGCAAGTTTACGGCTCGGCGAACGAGGATAGCGATAATCAACAGCGCATATGCGAGCAAACAGAAATTTTCTGCAGAGAAATCTGAGTGTTCTTCTCATTTCAGCACCTAGAAGTGACTCGACAAGATCTGTGCGTGGTCGCGGCGAGCACATGAATTCTGCCGTTTGACGCGGCGAGTAAAGTCCCTGTCAAATTGTATAGCTAACATAATTAGTTAGCTAACAAACAGCTTGAAGATTTGCGTACCGGTAGGGTTGCTGCAGTTCTGGTGCGTATGCCGCTGTACCGTACCTCGTCATCCGGATCCTTCGCATCGTAGCAAGTCGTCTTGGGTTCCCCCACCCCAATCCTTAGTATTGCAATTTTATCTGTAATTTCGGTGATCACCTGTCTTTGGATTTTTACGTCTTATTCATAGATGGTACTACCGCAACTGAGCACCTAAAGCTGCCAGGTAAACTCCCGTTTCCTTCGTTTGCCAAACCTCATCATGATTACGTGTATAATAATCTGACGTTGGTTTTTCCCAAGATTATCGAGACCAATAACTTATGTCGAGACACCAGGCCTGGTTGGGTGTTTAAATATTTATCCATTATCCAAGCCTGTCCTGTTTCTCATTAAAATTTAATTTATCGCTTACATGATTCGACTTAGATCTCATCATAACGTCGCGAAAATCAGTTACAACTTACGGCACAACTGCCCGCCGTCCGTCGGTCGCCTTAATAGACGACTGACAGCAATTCATCATAGACAGCCGCTAACTCTGACCCCTTAACCCCTAGACGTAATAATCTAGGAGGAGGAGCCTATGACATACCCTCTCCATAGTTTGGAGAGGTGAAGTCGGGCTACCTTAGCCACCTATATCAGTGTCCGCGCCTATATTAATCCCTCATTGCAGATCAAGAAAAAGTGATTTTCAAGGAATTATAGGAGTGTGGCACCATGGTCGCCTTGGTGGCCTTTCTAATTGGATTCCTGGGGGCACTTGGACCGGCTTGGGCCAATCCAAAGCATGTTGCGCTTTACATGAGCGAGGCAGGTGGTGTTCTTGACCTTTCATGGGACAGGAGTGCGATGAACCTCGAGCAGCAGCTCAGGCAGCTCGGACTCAACGTGATGCTGGCCACGACCGGCCAGCCAAGGTTGGAAGGCTCGGCCGCGCCCAAAGCTTATGTCATCCCACCCCAGAATGCCTACAATTATTACAGCTCAGCCGAGGATATGGGGGCCATCTCTTCTTACCTGGCATCTGGAGGCTTGGTGATTATCCTTGACGCCACCCACGGACAGGGCGATGCGCTGAGCACTTTCGTTGCCAAAGCTTTTGATTACACGGGTGCGTCATGATTTGGTGCTATGGCATCTGTTGGGCCAGTCAGTGTTCCGCGACCATCCCGGGGGGCCCGCTGCGTCTGACTGTGCGAAGTGACAACAATGTTAACCCCATACGCAGGAAAATGGATTGTGTGTGACCAACTCTATACTAATGATGAACAAGCCCTTGGCGAGCTTCAGCTCAGCACGCACGCTTCGGCGTTTATCCAGGTGAAGACCTCAGCGCAGGGATCCTGGCCTTCGACCTTGGAGGATGCTCAAACTACCAGTCTGTACACATCCTGCCTTCATGAGGATCTACGCGCTTCCATCGTCCCCCTTTACTTTGCACAAGATAGCGACATCAAGGTCGCTGCTCAGGTACGCGATTGCAATCCGGTGTCTTCCGATGCACAAAATGTTTTTTCGTAGTTCAGGTAAGAAATTTGATGTGCTAAGCTTTGAGCGGTTGTTCGTGTGCTGTGCGTTGTGCCAGGAGTAAATACCTAATCGTATGATTATGGCTATACACTAATGATTTTTAGTATCTAAAGCATATTTAGTAGCCCAGCGGTGTCTAGGGCATGCTAACGACGCGCAGGGCCCTGTCATGTATGGTGATGCATTCATGAACCTGCTATCCTGCAAGCTCTTGTTGCTCTTCGCGATACCTACTAGGCAATGCGAACAATTTTATATTATAGCAATAACTGTGTCCTAGTATCCTGGGCACAGGGCCTGCGATTCGTACATTTTAGTCGTACTCATGGCGCTGCATCATTTCAGATCACACAATTAATGCACTTTTCAGGCTTTCAGCAAGGCGGGCGTGCCGGGCGCAATCGTGTGGCTAGGTTACGACTGGCGCGGAGGGCCCCAGACCCAGTGGGGCAACCTGCTCAAGTCCCTCATTTCGGACTTCAAGCCCAGTAAGTTTGTGCCATGCAGTTACGAATTCCAGCGCTCCCCTTGCCCTACATACATATTCGGCTTCCCCCGCTCTCATAACCGGCTGTACGGTGCCAGCAAGAGCGACGCGTCTGTATGTTGTGCGTGGACCGCCCGTCGCGTAGCGAGCCCCAACTGGCAACACTTGGGGACGTTTGGCAAAATGCTCTTTTCAGCGAGTGATGTAAACCTGGCTGGGTTCTTACAGGGGGAATTCCATTTTACAAGTCGAAAAAGTGCTGGTGTGCAAAGCCGGATTCAGGTTCCATTCTTTGAAACAGCGCTTTTGGTGCAGCGAGCCCCGAGACGCAGCATGTCGGCAAAAATGTGATTTAAGCACCGAAATTCAGCATAGGGCCCCCTTATACTCCCCATTTTTCCGTTATCGTACGCCATGTGCTGCAAACGTCTGTATGTCATACTGCTTGCTGTGCTGGTTAGGGTACCGGAGTCCGTGTCTGAGCGCTCTAATGGGCTGCACTGTGTATTACACTGCCTTGGCAAACACGGCACGCCTCCGGCACGGCCTCTTCGTCCGCATCCACAGATAGCGAGGCTGTTACCGTGGAGATGGAGGCGTATGACATCGATGCGGAGCTTCTAGATGCGGACCTCCTTGAGGACGCTGACCTGCTTTATTCAGTACTGGAGTCCGCCTCGGACATGTCTGACCCCAAGCATGCGAGCGAGGCGCTTCGTCGCTTCCTGCAAAACGCACCGACGGGTTTGTACCCGATGCCCCCGCAGACGTACCCCCTTCCAACCTACCCTCCACCGTCCTCGCCCTCACAACGATCTCCTCCACGGCCACGGCCGAAGCCGCCGTCACCGCCGCCGCCGCCACCCAGCCCACCCCCTCCCAGTCCCAGCCCTCCCAGCCCGCCCCCCCCTAGTCCGTCCCCACCCAGCCCACCGCCGCCGAGCCCCAGCCCTCCGAGCCCGCCGCCGCCGAGCCCGGTCCCGCCCAGCCCGCCGCCGCCCGGCCTTCGACCGCCTTCCACACCAAAGCCGCTGTCATCTCCCCCAGCCACGGCCGCCCCCTCACCACCTGTCACATTCCCACCGCGCAGCCGGAATCCGCGACCTCCGTTTATTCGCCGTCCGCCGCCGCCGCCGCCTCCCAAGGTGAGGCAATCACCCCCATCTCAGTCAAGTCCGCCGCCGCCACCCCAGGTGAGCGCGCCGCCGCCGCCGCCGCCCAAGGCAAGTCCACCGCCGCCGCCGCCCCTTGCAAGCCCGTCACCGCCGCCACCCCAATCAAGCCCACCGCCGCCCAGGTCGCCACCACCCAGCCCGCCGCCCAGGTCACCACCACCCAGTCCCCCTCCACCCAGCCCGCCGCCGCCCAGTCCACCACCACCCAGTTCCCCTCCGCCCAGGCCCCCTCCACCCAGCCCGCCGCCGCCCAGCTCCCCTCCACCCAGCCCGCCGCCGCCCAGCTCCCCTCCACCCAGCCCGCCGCCGCCCACTACCTCAGACGCCTACATTATGGTCAACAATTTTACTGCTCAAGGCGTCATCGGCTCCGACGGGTGGGTGTATTTCCCCCTTGTGCCTCTCGTCCCCCAGGCGGGGCTCTATATTTTTTCGTATACGATGGAAAGCGCACATAAAGACACGAAGACACGAATGTCGTATTGCTATGTAGATCTCTTACACCGCCATCAACTCGTCACCCTCTAACTCTCTGTTTGTGCTGTCGCGGTAATCTGCACCGTGCCGTAGCGAAAAATTCAGCGGTGCAAGCTGCACGTAGGGTCTGTTTTCTTTTGCAGTACACAGGCTGTACATTACATACAGCACATATCAAAAAGGGGCACCCCAGCCACCCCATGCCATCACCCACGTATTCATGTGTCCCTCTGCCATTCAGGGCTTCTGAAGCATGAACTAAATTTTCTGTTCGTTGACATAACCGACGGATAATAGCCGCTGCATCAGCTTCGCAAGTTTGTGATCTTCATCGAAGATCTTAGCCCACGAAACCAACTCAACTGGAACTCCTCGCCTCAGGCCTCCCCGCCATATTCGCATATTCGTGCTTGTTTGTCGGACGTGGAACCGTCCTCGCCACGAGTTGTGTTGGGTTATCGGCTGGACAGTGATTATCTGTGCTCAAGAACGCAAACCCTAAGAAAATCCACCACTGCACCCCATACCATTTAAAAGGCCCACCACCGCATCCCGCAGAGCACTGAGTGCAGCGCCAGCACGGGCACGGACAGTTGTGGTTTCCCATGCTCCAACCCTAAAACCCTCCGGACCCGCCCTCGTGCCTTCTGCAGACTTGTCTTCTACGGTTCGCCATTCTTCAGAGGCCAGCTCAAGCCTCGTACTGCTGCGCAACTGGTACGGCAACCGTACACATGCCTTCTCACAACATCCTGCCCCCGACGCCCTTTCTCCTCCTGTAAAAATGTGCCTGTCTCCCTCCCCGAAGTTACTACTGATGCTGCACTGCCTCGTTGCTAGGGCGGAGCAAGGCTGGAGCAATGACGCCGGGCTGGAACGGGGCCCCTTTTGGAACCCGTACACTCCCGTAAACCTGATGCCTAGCTAGGCTCCCAACAGGTCCATCAGCCGGACACATGCAGCCTGGCCCCGCGTTGGCCATTGGGCCATCCTTGTTTCACACAAACCCCCCAGTCGACGAGTGTCTCATTAGCCTGTGTCTCTTCTTCTCCCCCCTCCCGCCACCAACCGAGACCCCATCGCGGTGTATGCTCATGCACCCAACAGGTCGACCCCAACAAGAAGCCCTGCACTCCGCCCGGCAGTGCTGTTTGCTACGCCTGCCCTAGGGCCTGGATGGCCACGGCAACGGAACGCAGCGTGGCTCTGTTCTTCAAGGACCCCACCCAGCTCAGCCGCATCAACATCAAGCAGATAAAGAACCCAGGAGTCATTACGGTGGGTGGGCCGGGCCTGACTGACTGACTGAGGTGCTGCTGGGAGCTGCTGGGGAACCTTCGTGAGCTGTCGGGCATCTTAGCCCTTAGCCATCACGCTAGCCACATCAGCTACAAAGGGACATAAGGGACAGTCGACTTGGAGCTGGTATCCCAGGGGCCCCCAACGGGGCGACCCATGGCGATGACGATGCGTGCTCTTCATTGCATGCCAATCGCGCCTGTCAGCGACATCGCATGTCAGTAGGTTCGGGTACATGTTTGTTGACGTGACGGTGTGGCAAGGGCTTAACGCTGCGAAACGGCTGAGTGGACTTCTTGACGGTCTGCGCCTGCAGCTGACATGCCCCATGCCCCGTGGCCCAGCTGCTTACCCCCTTGTCCTTCCCCTCTCCTCCCCTCATCCCGCCCTGATCACAAAATGTAACAAGAAAACAGGTTCGGCTCATTAAGTGGGTGTACCCCCCAGAGGGCGTCATCGAGGGGAACCTATTCACGACAGTGTACAACATCTCCTCGCCGTCGCAGACCTGTCAGTCCGTGCTCAGCATCCGTGTAACGCCCTCCCAAAGCGGCATCTATGAGGACGTGCCCGAGGACGGCTCCTCAGCCGAGTTGCCAGAAAACCTGGCCCGCACGGCCGCCGGCGGAGTACTCATCACCGCTTACCCCTTCCCTCACAACGCCGCGAGCAACTTCGGGCCCTTCCTGGAGTGGGTGCGCTTCAGCGGCCGCGTGCTTTACCCATCAGACTTGGAATCGTACCAGGCGCGGATGCAGAAGTAAACACACATACGTCGACTGAGGACTGCAGAATTTGAGAGCCGTGGGGGTGTCTGTACGAACGATGTGTGTACATAGGAGGTATGATTTCTCTCAACCTCAGTGAGCGAAGGGCTGCGTGGGGGAAACACCCGACGGTGAGAGCTGCAGGGGGCGTTGAAAGTCGAGAAGAGACTGGAAGAGAAGGCGGTCAGGTTGCTTCACAGAGGGTTCAGCTTTGAGGTGTTCCAATACAGGCTCTGCATGCCGTCATATACGGCCTCCGTAGGCCCCGTACGGAAAGAGGAGCTGGGAGGTCGACATGATGGCGCCGGCAAGGATGCGGGTCGGGGCCACTGCATCTGCCGTACACGGGGCCCACACGCCCGTGGCTGTCGGGAAGAGGGGGAGAGAGAGAAATAAACTGAAGTGGCCTTTCCGGGCTGATGAACGGAACTCACGAAGGGAGGGAGGAAGGGAGGGATGGAGGGAGAGGGACCAAAGATGTCCAGGCGGGCGGTCAGGGCTGCACGGTACGATGGCGAGGTTTGGCTCTTGGGGGTTTACGTTGCAGTGGTCTACAGGCGGCTGGTTGGGCGGTGGGGTGTGTTGCTGTGCAGGGATGGTGTGTGTGTGAGTCTGTGTGTGTGTCTGTATGTCGGCCATGCCTTGAGCAACACATGCATGCGTGCATACATACATACAGGTGCGTACATGGGTACCGTGATCCTCCTGTGCTGTGCGGCCCCGGAGGCGTCGTCCTCACGCGCCTTGCCTGGCGTCCTGCTCCTCCAGGTCGTCCTGGCATCACCGGGAGACTCTTGTTGGTGGCGCGAGTGCTCATGAGCAGCTTCATGTTCCCCCCGACCTCGCCGCCTTGCAGTCTCGAATTCGGAAAAGGCCGACGCCCGTAGACGCCCATGCACACTTGTGTTCTGTCATCACACAGCAGTTACCCGGCCTTGTTACAGCAATGGATGGGCGAATGGGCAGCCTCGTGTGTGTGTGTGTGTGTGTGTGTGTGTGTGTGTGTGTGTGTGTGTGGCATGAGCCGGGTGGTGTAGTAGTAGGCGAAGGATGAGAGGGCTGAGTGTTTACTGTCTTGCTCCGCGCATCCCATCGCGCACCGCAGTTTGTGTTGCTGCGGCTGCTGCGGCTGCGGTGGCTGCTGCTGCTGCTGCTGCCGTTGATGTTGATGTTGCGACATTGGACTTGGTTTCGCATCATCAAAATGCAACATGTGTGCGCGCGCGTGTGTGCATGTTTGTGTGTGTGTGCGCGCGCCACGCTCTCCAACCTAAGAGAAGGGCCAGGGCCGCTCTTGACCCAACGGAACGGCCCTGGCCCGCAAGCGCAGGATAGGATGCCCTTGTGATTGAAGACTTCACAGGCAGGTGTCAGTTGCAACGTGGCCGCCAATATTCTTTTTTAGCTCACCGTCGCCCGGTGGAAGATGCCGGCCGACGGCTATCAAGGTAATGAGGTTGTTGTGAACATGCGCGTGGATGAAACTTTCCTTTCCATTGTTTTTCGCGTTCCACACCAGGCTTTTGTCTCTTGGAGGCATGTATGGAAGGACAGATCAGTTGAAGAGGGCGGGTGGTAATGCACGATTTACTGTGCCGTCAGTTGTTCTTTATGATGCTGATGGTTTGGACCTCCATGCATGGCCGTACACGAAAGGTGTGTGCATGCGGTCTTTGCGGGATGGGCTGCTGGGATGATGCGGGCTGTTTCAGATGCCGGCTTACCTCGGCCGGTGACACGGCATTGCGGGGTCTTGAAGGTTTTCTTTGTTACGGTCAAGTCCTTGGTCATTAGAACTCCAATTGACACTTTGTACAAGCACATCTGTTCTATCCTGCAGTCTTTCTACCACCTGTTTTTCTTCAGACATGAACTTGAGGAAATTATCTTTACTGCGTCCACATGCTTTCTTGTCCATGCATGCGCGTGCGGTCGCCTGTACCCTGTTTTCGGGCACCGCCAGAGCGGGGCACGAAGGTGTCATCGCTGGCTCATTCGTTGTCTTTTTGTGCCATAGTATTACGGCCCCTTCGTTACCGTTTTGACTATTTTGGACCTTTCCCTTCTTCCATCCTAGAAGCCGACCAGGCTAATGCATTCTGCTACGTACAGATTGTCTTCTCCATTTGGTTGCTGGAGCGAGCACACTTCATCTTGTATGACTCGCTTACGGATTATCCAGACGCATAAGTGGAAGGAGTGCTACAAATGCCAGGCAAATTGCCTGTGTACGTTTGGCTGATATATGGTCGAGCAAATCTCTTTGTCGCCGGAGCAAATCACCGAACCGTACATGCGTACCGCCCTTTGTGAGCTAAGGAGCTGATCAATTTATGCCGAGCAGAAATGCAATACGGAATCGCTCAATTCAGGCTTGAGCCAGTTGTTGTTTGTTTGTAAAGTGCTCTGGCAAGAATAAGTTTCCCTTGAGCCCTTCATCAGCTGCTTACCCCAGCTTACCCTCTGCTACATGCTCCATCCCAACAATCCCGGGTTGCCCCCGGATTTCCACATCCCGCTGCTACCTTTCCTGAGAGAAACAAAGCGGGGCTGCACAGAACCCTTCTCGGGCCCAATCTCTGCCAGAGGCCACTAGTGCCCAGTCAAAGCTTAAGAGGGAGTCGGCCTATGCAGACCTATGCTTATAAAACAGGGGAGAAACCCGGCTTCATTAGGTCTTTCTTATATTGTAAAATGCTGACAGTGTTGGAAAGTGTTCTAAGAGACGCTCAGGCCTGACACTCTGGTAGTTTCTTTAGTTGTTCCAATCCTAGTACGACATCAGATCAGGTTCGACTGCGGCCAGTTTAAATACTTCTTGTGACTTATTCTTGTGCGCGCCTCGTCGTCCGCCAAATTGTAGCCGATGGCCGCGATGGTATGCTAGCAGGCTCAAGTCGTTCGACCCTTGGTGTAACGATTTTGGCATCCCAACTAGAAGCGGAGTCCATTCTATTTCAGTTGGTATCGATGATGGCGATCCTGCTTACACGCTTCCTTGCTGGTCATCTTCGTCTTCGTTTCTTCTTTTCCGCCTCGTCCTCGCCCCCTTTCTCTTCCTCGTCATCATGGCTCTCGTCCCTTCGGCGTCCACCAGCAACAACAGCCAACAAAAAAAATTTTATAGTACATATTAATTATTGTTTGGTATTGTGGTATATAATATGTAGCTTAATACAGTTATAGTTGAAATACAATTACAGTTGGAATACAGTTACAGTTGGGATAATGCAATTATGAGATAAGTTACATTTTACCGCATTAACAGCGGCTCCTCAGGTGGGGCGAATTCATGTTGGCGAGAAGCCTTGGAGGTACTAGTGCCTGGATGCGCTACCAGCCGGCTCCGGAATAACATACCAGCTGTTCGCAACTGATGGCACAGGCACATGAGTCCACGCGTGTGCTTCTTATCAAAATAATGAGCGTCTTACCGTACCGGGTCAACGGCTGACGCAAACTGGTTGCACGGATCGGTTGTGCAGTCGTGCAGGAATGCTTTAACGACGGTGTCGCCTTAAATCCGGACTGCAACGGGCTCTGTTATTCCTTGTTTTCTTTTCACTATTGACTACGGGACATAAACAAGCTCTCTATTCTGGGCACTGTGGTGACTCCGACCTCGTCATTTAGCTTCACCAGACTAGGTTAGAATGGGATTACCTAGATATCATCAGTCAGTCCTGGATGCCCTTGCTTCCAGTGGAGTTTGTAGCACGCAGCAACTCGCTGAGGTGGAGGTCCTTTTCCGAGGACTTGCCGGGGAATGCGCTGCCGACGCCCCCGAGGTGCGGTCTTGCGCGTTCAAAGCGATCATTGGTACTCACAGCCAGATAATACCAGCAAATCTATCTTGCTTCCTTCTACCAACCATCGCGATTGCGACAAGGGTTTCTGACGCGGCAGTCTTGCCTGCCGGCCCTGCAAGCGTGGCAACAACGCTAGCGTATTTGGAAAATACCATAGATTGGAACGCAACACCCAACAAACAGGATGCTATCGTTGAAATTCTTCTCCTGTCTACAACCGAACGAAACGGACGAGAAACGAAAGTGCGGTCTGTCCGCAAAATTCCTTGAAAAAGGATTGTGGCTGCCAACCCGAATTAAACTCCCGGTCTCCGTTGACGACGCGGGCAGGAAAGCTCCGTTCCTCGTCCGCTCCTATCCTCGGTATTTGGTCCAGGTCCGCTGCCAGGCGCAATGCTTCCCCCTGCAGGCCCCATACGATGTGTATCAATTATGCGAAGCATAACAATCTGCCTCTGCTGGTTGCATCTTGCATAACTGATTACGCCGCGTTTCGGGTCCGCCAGCGGGGTGGGGGTTTGCGCCCGGCAGCGGACCTGCCAGGCCTGCCTGCCCCCGCCAGGCCTCCTCAGCGCGTTTCCCGATGGATAACTGAATCCTGTTAGTTCGTTGATCAGTTGGTTGGTTGCAGCAGATCCTAAGGAAGTTATCGCCGATTCATCCGACCGTCACCCAACCACTTCACTGCGTGGTGGGCCGAAGCCGAGCCGCAAAGAAAACTGAGGACAGACAAGACAATGCACGAAGGGTTGTAGCCGTTACGAAAAAATTATGCAGAGGTTTTCCCCCCGGAAATAAACATCAGATAATGTAGGGATGCAGGTGCATGACGCCGCTTCCGGCGTTTACGCGGGTTTGTCAAACCAAACCAAACCAAACCAAACCAAACAAACAAACCGTTCATCCAACTAACTAACGATCACTCCCGTCTTCACATGGTTACGGTCTATCCCGCGCACGAGACAGATATGGCGCTATGTCACGTCGAAGGTTCTGCTTCCCACGCACGACTTTGCTGTACATGTACGGCTTGCAGCAGCCGTGTACGATGGCTGGCCGGTGGCAGCACTGGGCCGGCCGCCCCTGTGGCTGCCCGACCCCGTAGAGTCATGTCGTACCAATGTCGGTCTCTTCCTGCAAACCATCCAGGTGCGTGTCCGTGTGCTGCTACTGCTGCCCCAAGTGGTACTGCTACTGCCATTGTGACTGCTACTGCTACTGCTGTCAACGCAAGTGCTACTATTTCACCATTGCTCCTACTGCCACGGCCACTGCTACTGCTGCTGCTGCTGCTGCTGCTGCTGCTGCTCCCCTTCCGCCACCTCCCCCACCCTTCCCGCAACCTTCCCTACCCCTCCCGCCACCTCCCCCACCCCTCCCGCCACCTCACCTACCCCTCCCCGCCACAACAAAATGAGTCGTGGTGGCAAGCGGCTTGCAGCCGCTGGGCCGGATCATCCGGATCAGCCACAGGTCGGGAGCTACTGCCGCCGCCGCCGCAGCAGCAGCAGCAGCTGTCCCCTGCCCCACCCTCCCCCCCGCTCCAGCTGCTGCAGTGGCGGCTCCTGCA
>NW_003307546.1:2607273-2617003 GCF_000143455.1 Volvox carteri f. nagariensis | reverse complement strand
GGGGGGAAGGAGGGAGGGCAGTGGATAGGGGGAGGTCGTGGCGGTGTGTATGGGAGGGCGTTACTTTAAGTCCCACGCTGTCCCGCGTTCTCTTCCGATACACAGGACGATGAACGGTCTTCTCCCCCCCCCCCGGCCCCCGAGGTGGTCTCGGAGGGAATACCGCTTTCCCCTCCAGCAGCCTTACACCTGCGTTTGGGGTTTTGAGATTCGGCACAAGTTGCCGAGTCTTTGCTAATATTTATTGTATACGTGTAGGATGTGCCTTCCCGTTTGCTGCAGTACTTTCATACATACGTGCACACACGCGCATGAGCTTGTGGTGGTGGTGGTAGCCAGCCACGTGACCCTCCTCGTCAACCCCTGGATGTGCAGAAAGTGTGTATGTACGTATGTATGTATGTTGTTACAGGGTGGTAAAGCTTTGCCATCGGCTTCCTTTCCCTTGGAGGCAGTTCCCTGCTCTCCCCTGCGAGAGGGACACCCTAATCCGTTCACCCCATCCGACTTCAGAATGTATTCGCTGGGTTCAGCACGCACCACCAGCATCCATACGTTTGTATGTATGTATTTATTGTGGTGACCCCTTCCCAGGGTCTTGCAGCGCCACCCCACGGACCCGGACCAATGCCGCTGGCTGCCCGGAGCCCGGATCAACATCGCGGCGGCTGCACTGGACAGCGCCAGGGCCCCCGCGGATAGGGACACACCCGCACTGCTGTGGGCTGCTGATGGCTCCCCGCGGGCGCTGCGACCCGTGGGTCGCCAGGAGCTGCGAGCGCGGGTAAGGAGGCTGGCGGTCGCCATCAGACAGCATTTCAAAATCGGTGAGCTGGACTTGACGGATGGATGGATGGATGGATGGATGGATGGATATGAACTTAGGGTTCCAACCCCCTCTTCCCCCCCCCCCCCCCACACACACACAGTGCTTCCGGGATCTTATTCGTTGGGATTGGCCAGCGCCAGGCGCAGCAAGATATGCAACATACACAGACAGACAGACAGACAGACAGACGGACAGACGGACAGACGGACGGACACATCCTGGCTTCGATTTGTCCTGTCATGCATGTTTACGAGGAGGAGGAGGTCCCTGGGGGCTTAAGGGGGCCTCATCTGCGTGCAGTGTTACGTGCAGTCTAGCGCGATGATACATGTTTTTGTATGACTTGGATTACACTGTGGGCCGCGAGAGCTGGGGGCCGAAGCCGAAACACAGCGCAAGGGTCGGGAACACACAGCACAAGTCAGTTAGTCTTGTATGTTTTTTTGTATGTTTTTGTATGTACGTACATTCCCCCCTCCCCTTTCCGCCCTTTCCCCCCCCCCCGGACGCGCACACACGCTCGCAAACCCAGGCGATGCCGTGGCGGTCTACATGCCCATGACCCCTTCCGCCGTGTGTCTTTACATGGCTGCCGTACTGGCGGGCTGTGTGGTGGTGTCGGTGGCGGACTCCTTCTCCCCGGGGGAGCTGCGGACGCGGTTGGACGTCTCGGGGGCCGTGGGGGTGTTCACACAGGTGGGGTTTGGGGGTGGGGGTAGTGGGGGTTTTGGATGAGACGCGTCCTCCCGCGGGGGCCTTACACTTCGCCGCCACCGCCGCCACCGCCGAATGGCGCACACCGCACAGGACGTGGTGCTCAGGGGCGGCAAGGTGCTGCCGCTGTACGACAAGGTGATCAAGTCGGGCACTCCCGCTCGGGCGGTGGTCCTGCCGGCGGCTGAGGAGGACGGTACGACATATACACGTTGTCACATACACACACATTCCGCACCGGTACTGTTCGCGAGTTGCTAGGTGTTATGCGTTAGGGATGTTGCAACGGTGTTCGTGTGTTGGACTATATAACGGCGATCTGTTCAAAAGCTCTCACGCCTGAAATGATATAGCGGGTTGCCTGGCTAGGTGGATTGCGGCGGCAGCGGGTGTGGCGCCAGGAACGTGGCGACTGTTCCGCAGCGTGTTTTTGCAGCGATGGCGATGCCAACGGCGACAGAGATGCCGATGGCTGTGTGGGGGAAGGGCCGGAAACCTTGTTCCATCCAGCGAACACCGAATACTCGCGGTGGCTCCCCCGGTGGCTCCCCCCCTTCCTCACTGCCCGCTGCCCCCTTCCCCCCATACCGGCCGCCTCACAGACGTGAACACAACGAGCTCCCCCGGCTCCGTGCCCCTGCGGCCGGGAGACTTGTCTTGGGCCGACTTCATGAAGAGCTGTGGCGGCTGTAGTTGTAGCAGTAGCAGTAGCAGTAGCAGTAGCAACACCAGGAGCTGCTGCCGCGGCGGTTGCGGGGCCGCCACCGGTTGCACTGATTTTGCCGAATTTACCCCCCATGTGGCCGATATGTACAACGTCACCAACGTGCTGTTTTCCTCCGGCACCACGGCAAGTTGTGCACACGCGTGCGCGCGCGCGCGTGTGTGTGTATTTGGTGGTGGGGAGGGGATGACGCCAGGGATGGGATGGGTTTGAGAGGTTGAGCCAGACGTGCATGCATAGCCGCTATCCCATTCCCAACGTAACTCGGTGACCGTCAGAATCTCCGTCCACCGAAAACCCAAACGACACAACCCGACACCCCCTGCATCGCAGGGCGAGCCCAAGGCCATTCCCTGGAGTCATCTGACCCCGCTCCGCTGTGCTGTGGACGGTTGGGCCCACTTGGATATCCGGCCGGGCAGTGTGGTGTGTTGGCCGACGAACTTGGGCTGGATGATGGGGCCCTGGCTGCTGTATGCGGCATGGCTGAACGGGGCGACGGTGGCGCTGTACGGGGTGCGGGTCTGGGGGGGGAAATGGAGGGGAGGATGCAGGGGGGAGGAGGGGGGAAAGAGGGAGGGGGAGGGGGAGGGGGAGAGGGAGGGGGAGCCGCAAAGGGGGAAACCCTAGGGCCCACTTGCGAATGGCACCTAGGTGTGCACCTGGGCTCCTAGACGGCCTGAGCAATGTTTTCGCACATGTCTACAACACCTGCTTTGTTGCCGTACAGCACCTTTTGTCAGCCGTACCTTTTCCTCATCTCCCACAGACACAAACTTCCTTCACCACTTCTTTCTGGGCCCCTAAGCCCCAGGGAGGCTGCCGACAACCCGCTCCATTCCCCCCTGCTCCCAAGCTCCCCACACCAGCGCTCCCCCTAGACCTCTACACCCGCCTTTCCACTATTCGTCAATCACCCCACCCCTGCGCCTACCCCCCACCTCTCTCCCCTCCTCGCCCACAAAAACACACATGAACACGCACGCCGCGTAGGGTGCCCCCTTGGGCCCCGACTTCTTGCAATTCGTGGAGGCCGCCCGGGTGGACGTGTTGGGTTTGGTGCCGTCCATAGTCCGGGCGTGGAGGCACGGGGGCGCGGGTGGGGGGCGGGGCGCGGCGACGGACGGTGTGGACCTGTCCCGCGTGCGGGTGTACGGCAGTACGGGCGAGGCGTCGGCGGCGGAGGATTACGCATGGCTCATGGTGCGTGGGTCTGGGGGGGAATGGCGCTGGTGGTGTGTGTGGGGGGGGGAGAATTTCAAGTGTTTGCACCACTGTTAGTGGCTTCGTTGGGGCGGGAAATAGAGGACGCGGGAGATAGAGGCGGGATTTAGATAAGCGTATTTGCAGCAGCTGGCGGGTCTAGCGGAGTGTAGAGGGCCCAACACAGAGCCCTAACTAGGAACACCTGGGTGACATCCCCGCCCACTCCCCCCCCCCCCAATGTCCCTTTCCCCCCCCCGCGCAACCCCCCCCCGCAAATACTTTTATGAAACACGGGCGTTTCGGGTCGCTACTGTCGTATCGTGTCGTACTTGCACATGGCAACCGCCGTACAGTCCCGGGCACGCGGCTACCGCCCCATCGTCGAGTACTGCGGAGGTGGGAGTTTTCAGTTGTACGGGTTGTACGGATATCTAGAGGTCGGGGCTGGGGGGAAGTGTTGTGTTGGGAGCCCGAATGGCCATACATGCAGACAAGTCGCGACGTCCTCTCGCCGCGGACATTGTTAATGATGCCGGGCGGGGGAGGGGAGGGGTGCGGTTTGTCTCTCTCTCTGGGTATGAGAGGTGGGGGGAGAACCTCTGTCGCCGCTGGTAAATGGCGGAGCGCTGTACGATACGTGGCGGTTATGTACCCGGGTGCCCGGGGTGTGGTAGTTGTGTGGGTAGGTAGGCCATGTTGGCGGGGAGGCGTCATGTGGGGGGGTATCCATCTTACTGGTGTGTGTGTGTCTGTCTGTCTGTCTGTCTGTCTGTCTGTCTGTCTGTCTCTAGACAGATGTGGCTAGATGTGGCCCCTCAATCCGCGCACGCTCGCCCGCCCTCCGATCGGCTTTCATGAACAAACACATGTAGCCACTAAGATTGGCATTGCTCGCGACCCACTACCGCTGCTGCTGCTGCTGCCGCTGCTACTACTCTGCTACTACTGCTGTTACTTGCGCAACAGCATGGCGCCTTCCCCCCGCAACCGCCCTCTCATGGTGGTCTCCCCCGCTCCCCCCGCTCCCCCACAGGCACGGAGATCGGCGGCGGCTACGTGAGCAGCACCCTCATGCACCCCTGCGCCCCCTCCACCTTCACCACAGCCACATTGGGGGCTCGACTGGTGCTGCTGGCGGCGGGGGATGAGGGGGAGGGGGCGGGGACTGGGGCAGCAGCTGCATTGGGTGAGCGCATGTGTATCGTGTACGTGTATGTGTATGTGCGGGGTCCCCCCCGCTAACGTACTGTTGTTCCATCACCGCCCCTCCGCGGCGGCATTGATAGCAGCAGTGCCAGCAGCTGTAGCGAGCAGTAGCAGCAGCAAGGGGGTTACCAAGGGGATCTTCCTGGTGCATCTTGTCATCATAATTATCCGCGGAGGCGGAGGACTCCTCCATCCCCTTCGGGCGTGCCAACGCCCCCTTCCCCCCGTGTAGATACCCTGGGGTACCCCTCCGTGGTTTTCCTGGTTTTAAACCCACTCACTCCCAAACCCTGCGGCAAACCTCCTCCCCCCCTTGGCCTTCGGTCCTGCTGGGGGCCACGTGCATGTCGTACCCAACACAGCACAACAAAACACACACACACACACTTACCACCGGTCAGTTCTGCTTCCTGCCGCAGCACTCTTTCCTTGGCAGCAGCTTCACTCGCTCGTGGTGGTTCGTCTTTTCCCCCCCTCCCCCCACCCATGGATACCATTTCACGTCACGGGACATCACTGTACGGCGCACACGCATATTTGTTAAACGGTGTACGATGTACGGTGTACGGCACAGTCTGGGACGGTGCACCCTGCCGTACGGCTCACCAGCAGTCTACAGTGTCCGGCGAGGTTGCCTTGGCGATGCCCATGTTGGGTGTGTCCCAGAGGCTTCTGAACAAGGACCACTACCAGGCGAGTGGGGGTTGGGGGGTGGTTGGGGGGTGGGGGTTGGGGGGGTGGATGACAGGCAGGGCGGTTGGGTGAAGTGTAGCTGGCCGCTGAAAAGGCCTCTCGGAGAAGTTGCTGCTAGCATAGCGCTGTAAGCCGCAGTTATATCGCGCCGTACTGTACGACGGCTGTTACCTTGGTGCAATGTGAGGGTGGATGACTTTCTGTGGCCGTGTGGCGGTGTGGTCGTGTGTAGGGGGGTGCGGGGGAGCGGGGAGGCACTCGGGAGGGGGCAGTGCGGGGGTACCTCGCCGCGCGGAGTGGGTCCTCAGTCTGAGAGTGGCCCCACAGATGTGCACAGCGGGGTGATGTGATGCGGGGTTCTTCGCAGCTCTCGCAAACCCAACATCACATCGCCCCGGGGGCGGGGGTGTCGGCGTTCCGTTCCGAACCCCCAGCCTCTACTCCCTGTTCGTTGTTGCTGCTGCTTACTAACTGTTTTACTTACCGCCTGCCATAGGCCATACACCGCCACAACGCCAACCCCGCCATTATGCTGACGGCCGTACAGGTGTACTACGCCGGCATGCCCGTGTACGGCAGTACGGGTATGCCGCTGCGGCGCCATGGTGACGAGATGGCGGCCATGCCCGCAGCTGGCCCGGGGCCCGCCGCGTGGTCCTTCTGCGCCCTAGGCCGCTGCGACGACACCATGAACCTTGGGGGGATTAAGGTGGGCGGTGGGGTGGAAAGCGCGCGCGGCAGTTATGCACGACATTGTACGGATGATGTGTACGATGCTGATGATAGTTGACAATCATGATGATGATGGTGATGATCCCAATCTTTCTCTCCCCAGGTATCCTCCGTAGAGCTGGAGCGGGCGGTTGTGGCTGGTGTGGCGGGTGTGGTGGAGGCGGCTGCGGTGGGTGTGGCGCCCCCACAAGGCGGCCCGGAGGAGCTCACCCTCGTGCTGGTGGTGCTGCGGCAACAAACACCTGCCGCTGCAGCAGCACCCGGGGCCGGCAGTAGCAGTGGCAGTGGCAGTAGCAGTAGCCGCAACGGTGACGAGGAGCTGCAGCACGGGAAGCAGCAAATAGCGGATCTGCAACGGCGATGCCAGGAGGTCCTACGGACAAGACTGAACCCGCTGTTCAAGGTGTGCCGGCCAGCTGAACACCTGTGTTTGCAGGCGCGCATGCATTCCAATTCATGCACATGTATGTATGCATTTATGTCCTGGTGATGGCTGACGGCGACTCGCTAACCACTACATTACGTTACATTGCCAAACCCTGTTTTGTTTCTTCAGAGGCCACGTAGGGACTCAGCGTCTCGGAGCAACGTTTCTCATTTTGTGTGCCGTACTTGTCACGTTTTCAATTGTTGATTGTGTCCAGGATTGCGACATATGTGACATCCTGTGTCCTGCCCGCGTACATCGATATATCTGTACGTGCTCGTGTGTGTGTGTATGTATGTATGTATATGTGTGTTTTCGTGCGTGTGTCGCAGGTCTCCCGGGTGGTGGTGGTGCCCTCCCTGCCCCGGAACGCGTCCAACAAGGTCATGCGGCGAGTGCTGAGGGACATGCTGCTGCAGCTGCCGGGCCAGGCGAAGCTCTGAGCCCCGCCGCCGGTAGTCGGTAGCCGAGAGCTGCACTGGTTGGGCAGAAGGACTGGTTGGGCCCCATATATCGGACAGTCCTGGCTGGTGTCCTAGGTGGGATCTGCGCGAGGGGGCCGAGTCCGAAGAGAACCGCCCGCGCAGTGCGCAAGTGAGAGGGAAAGGGGGGATGGAGGCGGGGCCAGAGATAGGTTCGATGTGCTCGAGGATGCGAGAGGATGGATAATAGATGGGCTGCTGGCAGTGCGTAGCAGGGGAGCCGTCATAACACCGGCGTGCCATTAATTGGATTTGGCCAGCAGCGCCGCGTCCCGCCGCCGCCTGGTGCTTTCGAAACTGCACGCAGCAACAACCAGCAGCTGTAGCAGCAGTAGCAAACAAGAGTTGCAACAGTAGCGGCAGTGTGGAAGACTGCCCGCTTCTCTGCACAGACCCCCCGCCACATGAAGGGTGAAGGCGGGGCCGAAGGGATGAATGAATGGGGCACCGTGATGGTGGCGGGCCCGGTAGTGCACGTGGCTGCTAGAGACGTCTATATGATGATGTGTGTCTGTGTAGTAGCTCTGCTGCTGCTGCTGCTGCCGCCGGGCAAGGTGTGTGTCTGTCTAAATGTATGTATGTACTGCTGTAATTCTTAACGGGCTTGGTGTGTTAGGCGTCGTACAGTGCCGCATCCACTCAAGCCGTACAGTGTACAGCCTACAGCGTACGCTCCTCGGCACCTCGCGCGTGAGGGAGGGAGGCCTTAAACAGGGCGGCTGATCAGCGTTGCGTGGTGATATTGCTGGGTGGTGGAAGAGCTGCTCCCCGCCGGTGCCACCTCCGCGGGTTACCCTCTCCTGCCGCGGCCGCCGGACACTTTCATCAGCCGTGAAGTGAAAGTACTCTTCTCTTTGGTTCGTTTTAAGCGCTCTGGCGTCCTCCTAAAACACATCTCGCATGGAGCCACAAACTATGTGCAATTTGTGTAAATACAAGCAACCGTACTATTTGAACCATTATGTCATCACAGTGCTTGCGTAGTATGCAGGAAGGATAGTCATGTCCTTGTTTCCGTGTTTTGATACAAGTATGTTACTTCGGCTGACATACAGCCTTCGGCCTTCGGGTCCCCTCCGGGCTCGTGTGGGCTCCCGGGCCCCCGGGTCATAAACACACCTTTGGGGGGGGGGGTGACTCAACTCCAGGAGCTGTAACACACACGCGATGATGATGATGATGATGATGATGATGATGATGATGATGATGATGATGATGAGGGAGGTCCGTTGGGACCTGACACGGAGCGATAGAACGTCCCTCCACCAAGATAAGAGTGCTTCGGTGGTCTCACCCGAGGGGGGGCCGGGACGCGTCCCCCGGCCATAGAGAGGGCCAGTGAGATATGTAACACACATACACATACACACGGAGAAAAAAACCAAGCATGCAGTCACGTCGATCACCAAAGGACAAGGATCGTCACCACCACCACCACCACCACCACCACATCAGCGCCATATCAGTGCTGAGGTGCTGCACGTACGTTGTGAATGCCTACTAATGACGGGTTAAATTCGCGAGGGACCTCTTGGGGGGCTTCGGGGCCCGTGAAGCTTATGGCTCAAGCCCCCCTCCAGCATTGGCTGCTTTTCTCTCGGAGGTCTGGTAGACCGACAGGCACTTAGACGCGCTGATGAGCCCAGGCAGGCGACCGGAGGACGTCAGCATCTCCAATCGCCGCCACGGCAGTAATAACAATGGTAATAATAATAATTTATATGTCAAGCACCAAAGGGCGGCGGCGGGAGGTGCAAGTAAAGGCCATCAAGGACACCACCCCTCAGAGTAACCTTGTCCACCCCTCAGGCCCCCTCACACCCGGCCGTGAAACCGCCCGCAACCGGTGCGAGTGTTGGAAAGTGATCGACAACACTCACATCGTACATATGTAATATACCTCTGGAAGGAGAGAGGAGTCCACGCGGCCTCATAGGTCGGGCCCCGCGGCGGGTTTCCTCCCCTACGGCGGGATCCGTAACTTGCAGACGGAAGCGCACGTTACTTGTACACACTTTTTGCAGTACGAAAAGTCCACTACGTTCCATCATCTCGAACCAATGAATATGGTTTTGCTCTGAATGTGTTTGCAGGCCAATCAATTTATGAAAGGCGGCGACCCGAAGGGCCCTTCCGGTACCGCAGACGCAACCACCTGACCTTGCTTCAGACTAGGAGAGTACGACATCGTACGGCAGTCCCAACCCCAACAGGAATTATGAATGAGGTCTGCCTTGGAAGGAAATGGCTCTCCACTTGCCTGGTGGTTGTTCGTCCTCCTTACCTTACCTTTGGTACTGCCAGGTCAGCAGTCCACCTCCACCTCCATCTCGCACCCACTCCAGACCCCCATCTGTGTACATGTATGTATGTATATACGTATGTACGTATGTACTTAGGTATGTATGTATGTGGTGCAGGTGTAGTTCCTTGGTGCGTCGTCACGGAGACATGTGTCGTACGACGACACCTAACACGAAGGTCAGGTTGGCGCACAGAGAGACAGCATACCGAAGAAGACACACATACATACAGACATACACATACACACACACGTCATTGCAGACGGACACGCGTGCCTGCACCCCGCCCTGCACCCCGCCCTAAAATGGTCACATTCGTATCCATGTACAAATGTATGTACAGTATGTACGCGTGTATGTACGTATGTGCGTCAGCAGCAGGTTCCGCTCAACCTCCTCCGAGATTCACATCGA
>NW_003307546.1:2605109-2607223 GCF_000143455.1 Volvox carteri f. nagariensis | reverse complement strand
CCCCCCCCCCAGCAAGCCCCCCCCCCCCCCCCAGCAGCCCCCCCCCACGACATCTTGCGATAGCATGGCCGGCGGCACCGGCATTGTCACCGCCCTATCCCACCGCCATCCATGCATCCATGAAAGTAGGCAGAGGAGCACCGCTACCGCTACCGCTACTGCTACTGCTCAAAATCGCCGTAAACCCTAAATGCCGCTGTACGGGGCCCCCGGCGGCCGTCCGCAAGTCCAAAATAAATCCCCCTAGCTAGGCTGGGCTAGCAAGCACAAGCATAGCGTCGAGGCCACGTTTTTTGTCTTCACGGGCATTTCCCCTCCCCTCGATGCAGCCCCCCAGCCAAAACTCCCACGCACACGCACACGTCCACTGACCCACAACACACCAACACCATCAACACCGTTCGCCCCTCCCGCACGTACATGTAACCTACGAGCGCACGGAAGCCTGAGCACCCACCCTCCCTCCCCACCACACACCCCATCCTCCTCCTCCTCACTCCAAGCCGCCGCCGCCGCCGCCGAATGCACCTCATGCACCATCAGCGGGGGCACGGCAGCACATTTGGGAGCTGCGGACGCCCCTGTACTGCACTGTACTGCACTGTACTGCACTGCGGTTCCGAGCCGAGACATCCCCCCCTCCCCCCGCCCCCATAGACACGTCCTAGCCACCCCGGAAGTCCACTTTCAGCCGACCTTCACATCACCTCTCCATGCCCCACTGACATGGTGCTCAACACCTTCCCCGCCTCCTGCGTGCACCCCCCGGCAGCACTCCCCCTCCCCAATCTCGCCCCCCGTCCTTCCTTCCCACTCCTTCCTCGGCTAGCTAGCGCTCGCGGCCCCCTCCGGCCCCACCAGCCGCGGCCACCACCATATACGGCCAAAGTCTCCGTACACCCCGGCAGCCTGCACATGCGTTTCCTCCTCGCATTAACTACATACAGACGTACACGCATGGCGCTCGTCTCCTTCAGCCCCCCCCCCTTCCCCCCTTCCCTCCCTTCCCCCCCTCCTCATAGCGCCGGACCCCATCCCCCGCCTCAACAGCGTTTCCACTTCCGCCCCGTCCCCATCCCAGTGCAGTCCAGTAAGGGCAACTAACAACCACCAACCACCAACCTGGAACGCAACTCGCAGCCGCCGATGCCAACGCGCCGCTCTGAAAAGCAGCTGTAACAGCATACATACATACATACTTACTTACTTACGCAAGCACACACACACACACAGGCACTCCGCACCCTGCCAGCCGAGAGCCATGCCGTGTCTCCCCCCCGCATCCTGCCCCGAATGCCTTCCATTTAAGCCACTCACGTATGTACTTACATACATACGTACTCATATACATACATTTCCATGCAGACGCGAGCCAGATATTCCCGTGATCTCCAACACGCGATTTGTACGACAAGACACGTGGCGTGGGACAATCTGGAGAAGGGAATGGAAAGGGCTCCTTGTGTACGCATGCATGTAGGTACTTGCATGCGTATGTATGTATGTATGTACATGTGCGCGTCTGTCTACAAACCACGTCAGCTATCCAGCACGCCAGAACCAGGCGCCGTACAGGGCTCCGGCAGCGAGGGCGTCCTGGGGCCTGTACTGCAGTCCATGGCGCCCTTCGACCCGCCAGTGGACCGCTGCCCGCTAGACATGCCGTACAGGGACCTGCTGCTGTACATTCCTTCCCGGCCGCCCGTCAACGTGCCACTGTTGGTCCCTTTTTCAGCCCCACTCCGGCCGTTGCCGCTGCCGCTGCCGCAGCCGAAGCCGGCGCCGCCGGTCGCCGCCCCGACAGGCGGCACCGAAAGACAGTTGCGATCTGCTCCGAAGCTGCCGGCGGTGGCGGCGGCGGTGGACCCCCGAAGCAGCGACGGCGGCGCCGACATGATCGGTCCGGGGCTGGTGCCCGGACCCACACTGCCGCCGCCAGGGGGGGACCGCGTGCGGTCTAAAGAAGATGTCGGAGAAGACAAAGGCCCGCCACCTCCGCAGCCAGCTCTCCGACTTCTTCTTCCGCCGCCGCCGCCGCCGCTGCCGCCGCCGCCGCTGAAGAGACTGTCGTCCGAATCCGAGCAGCTGTCGCTGAGGCCGATTTGCAGCGGCGG
>NW_003307546.1:2601396-2603304 GCF_000143455.1 Volvox carteri f. nagariensis | reverse complement strand
GGAGACGGACCAAGAGCGAGTGAAGCAATGCCAAGGGGGGAGGGGGGAGGGGGGAAAGACGAACCACGAACGCGTGAAGCTGCGCTGGAGTTGGGAAAGGGGAGATAGGGGGCCGGGGAGAGGTGGGAAGACTTGGAGACGGGGATGTCACTTAGCGCAACCAGCTGCTCTCTCTCCACCCCCCTCACCACCGCCCAACAACATCCCATCATCCCGCCACCCGCCTGAATTTAAATGCCTTGCTCCCTCCCTCCCTCCCTCCCTCCCTCCTTCCACCCCAGCTCCCACCCCGCCATCCCCACCTGCCGCTAGCAGCAGCTTCACACACTCCAGGGAGCCCTTGAGCGCCGCCAGGACGAGCGGAGTGGCGCCGTCCTGGCGGGACGGGAGGGAGGCAGCGCACACAGTTACCAAAAATCAGATCACAACGGAGCTATCCAGATTTGCCGCACAGCACAGCACAGCACAGCATGCCCCGCCAAACAAACCCAACCTGGCCAGGTTCCTTCTTGTCGTAGAAACACGACATGCAGTGCTGGATGACCCTCGTGTCGAATATCCAGTGCTGGATGGCTCTTCCCGGGAATCAATACAAGACCCACTAACTAACAACCCAACTAACAATCCCACTAACCACCAAACCACACGCAGATACATACATACATACACACACACACTCTCCCCCCATCCCTCCCACCTTATCTACAAGATGCGGCAGACCCCCGTGTCGCAGCAGCACCCTCAGAGCCCCCGCCCGGCCCTCCCGAGCAGCCACCTCCAGGACGGTGTGGCCAACGAACTGAGTGAACCGGCATTCGAGGACAGGACGGGTTGGCCACCCAGCAGGGTGGGCAGCGAGGCAGGGGGAGCGGGCGGGGGAGGAAAAATGGGTTAAGGAGGGGGAGGGGGGCAGAAGGGGGGGAGGGGAAGGCCCAGAGGGGGGAAAAGACGAACCACAAACGAGTGAAGCTGCTGCCAGGGCAAGAGTGTACCAGACGTAGAAGCGGGTGGAGGGGAAGGCCCAGAGGGGGAGGTGGGGTTAGTGAGGACGGTCGGAAAGCAGGACAGTCGGAGTTACGCGGCGGTCTCAACTAACCACCAACACCCAACCGCCAATGGAACCTCCCAGCAGCAATGGTTAACCGAATACAGCACACATATACGCATACATACGTATATACCTACATACATAAATACATACATAGATACATACATATATTGCAGTTTTAAGTTACGCAGCTTCAAAAGGCTGGCTGAAAAAAGAACTGAAAAAACACCTTTTCCTCCCGCAGCCCCTTCCCTCCTTTTCTCCCCTGTTGCTACTGCTGCTACTGTAGCCGCTGCTGCTACTGCCGCTTCCAAGTGGTCTCACCCTGGGTCCGGGGGACGGCTGCTGCTGCTGCTGCCTCTGCTGCTGGTCCCCCCCACTCGGGCTCGTTGGCTCTATCCTCGCCCCCGCCGCCAGCAGCAGCTCCACCATCTCCGCGCACTGCCGGTCGCCCCCTGGGTCATCGCTCCAGGGGTACGACACTACCGCCAACAGCGGCCACAACTCCACCTGCTAGCCAGTCGGGGAGGAGGGGGAGGAGGGGGAGGAGGGGGAGGAGGGGGAGGAGGGGGAGGGGGCCGGGGCGTGAGGAGGAAGGGCGGTGGGGCGGTGTATGGGGTGTAGTTATTAACTCAGCTGCGAAGGAGGTGGTGTGTGTATGTATATATATATATATGTGTGTGTGTGTGTATTGGCAGGTGGGGGGAAGACGGCCTTGTGGAGCAGCAGTACAAACCCGGGGTGTGGAAACCCGGGGTGTGGAAACCCGGGGTGTGGAAACCCGGGGTGTGAAAACCCGGGGTGTGGAAACCCGGGGTGTGGAAACCCGGGGTGTGGAAACCCGGGGTGTGGAAACCCGG
>NW_003307546.1:2593167-2593917 GCF_000143455.1 Volvox carteri f. nagariensis | reverse complement strand
CACCCACCCACCTTGGAGCCTCGCGTGTTGGGATCCGCTCCCCCCTGGAGCAGCACCCGTACAATTTCCATGTAAACCTGCCGTACATTCAAGGCGGGGGGAGAGCGACTGACTCTGTGGGGCCGAGCACACCACGCAGGTATGCGGTGCGGTGCTGCCAGGTGAGGTGCAGTGCGGTGCGGGGTGAGAGAGGGTGGACATTCGAGGACAACATACACCCAACCCTTCACACCACACCTCCCACAACAACCTCACCATCACCACTACCACCACCACCACCACCACGACCCCCCCCGCCCCCCATACCTGTGTTCCGCCGTACCGCAAAGTACCCGTCAACGCGGGTGAGCCCCCGCCGCTGTTGGTCAAAGCGGTCATGCGGCCACTACCGCTGCGGCTACTGCCGGCCCCGCTGCCACCGCCACCGCCGCCAAAGCCGAAGCCGTAGCCGCCGCCGCCAGAGTGCCCCCCCGAGGCTGCAGCAATGGCGGCTGTCGCCGCCGCCGCCGCTGCCGTTGCTGCCGCCGCTGCCGCCGCCGTCGCTGCGCATCCGGACCCCACACTCGCCACCCTGCTGGTGCTGAGGCTCGGTCCGCGTGTGCTGCCCATCCCCATCCCAATCCCCATCCCCTTGCCCAGGGAGTCGTCGCACTTGAGAGCTACCACCAGAATGGGCGCGTTGTAGTCCTGTTTGTATGTGCGTGAATGTGTGTGTAAGTGTTTTATTATCAAGGGGGGCGGAGGACGGAG
>NW_003307546.1:2591271-2592740 GCF_000143455.1 Volvox carteri f. nagariensis | reverse complement strand
GCACCCCACCCCACCCCACCTACACCCTTCCACCCTAAAACCCCAAACCCTCACACCCCCTCGCTGCTGCACACCCTTCCTCACATTGGGATTGAACCAGCGGGACGTTGCCGACGCCCCCCGGCTCATGAGCAGCTGCACCAGCTCCAGGTTGCCCAGGTTGCATGCCACACTCAGAGCGGTCTTGCCGTTGAACTGAACGGGGGGGCGGGGGGCCGGGGGGCCGGTAAGACGAGAACCACTGACTGATTGGGTGGGTGGGTGCTCGTGTGTTTGCGTGTGTACGTGTGTGTGTATGTGTATGTGTGTGTACTTGTGTGCACGTGAAGAGACGGTGGGGTGGGGGTTGGGGGGTTTCGGGTGGGGAAGGAATATCCCCGCAAAGCGGAGTGCCAGTGGAGGTGGGGGAAAGGGGAAAGGGGGGAAGGCGAGGGAGAAATCCAGCAGGGGAGACGTACGTTCCTACCCCGTACGGAAGCCCCTCTTGCGTGTAGGGGCCCCGGCCGGCCGGCCTTGGAATGTCGGCAGTGAACCCCAACCCGTTGCCTTTAGCACATGCGTTCGCTCTCAAACCCCCCACCTCGTTCACCGCCTCCACCGCCGCCCCCCCGTCCAGCAGCGCCTCCACCAGCTCCCCGCTGGACAACCGAACAGCCGTCATCAGGGGGGTCACGCCGTCCTGATATACATACATACGTAGGTATGTATGAATGTAGTTAGGTAGGTAGTTAGGTAGAACGTATGGGGATGGGTTAGTGGGGGGAGGTCCGGAGGAGTGCGGGCATGTGTTTTATTTTTAGGTACGCGTGGGTGTACGGGTACGGCACGTGCGGAAGGACGAGAGGGCATCAAGACAGGACAACACCCGGTCGGAGCCAATAACCCCCAGGGCCGGGTATTCCTCCGTTCCTTTCCCCCTCCTCTCCCGCCTTATCCCCCACACCAACCCCAACCCCCCACGGGCCCCCCCCAGTCTACCGGCTCTGTGCAACACCCCCTTCTTTCCCTCCCTCCTGCGCCTTCCTGTACGGATATATGTACACGCACACATACACACACACGCCCACACGCGTCCCCTACCTTTAACGGCAGGTCCGGATTCGCCTGGGCCCTCAGCAGCGCCCGAACCAGCCCCGGCTGGTTGCGAGCCACCGCGTTGTGCAGCAGTGTCTCGCCCTTCTCCTGTAGGGATGTATGTATGTATGTATGTGCGTGTGTGTGTAGGGGGGCGCCGTGGGGGTGATGATGGTGTTGGTGTTGGGGCTGATCCGCGAAGCGCACGGGTTTGAGATACCGCTGTTGCGTGAGTGCATCTGTGTGTGGGGTGTGTGTGTGTGTGGGTGTGTGTGGGGGGGTTATCTAGAGCAGTGTACGCTTGCATGAAGGTCCTTTAAGGTGGTAAAAGCAGGAGGACCAGTACGGCAACTGAAACGGCAGCTAACGGTAATCGGCGACTAGAAAAGATGTGT
>NW_003307546.1:2588730-2589739 GCF_000143455.1 Volvox carteri f. nagariensis | reverse complement strand
TCCCACCCCCACCCCCCCACCACCACCACCACTACCGCAACCGAGTCGCCGCCGACGCTCACTAACCCCTCCCTGGCCCTTTGACCACGTCCGGGGCTCCTCCTTCCCGCTCCTCCGCCCTCACCCCCCCCCCAACCCCCAAAAACACCCCACCCCACCGTGTTGAAGAGGTCAATCCTGGCCCCCTCCTCAAGCAGCAGCTCCACCACTTCCGTACTGCCCTTCCGTACAGCCACCATTAGCGGAGTGGAGCCGTCCTGTGAGGCGCTAAGTGGGGCGGTGGGAGGAAACCGCGGGGCCGAGGTCAGGCCGGGGGAGGTAGGGGGGGCAGCAAGAGGAAAGGGGTAGGGGGCCGCGGGCCCCGGGGTTGGCGCTCGGAAAAGCAAGAAGGGCACCTCGGCCTAGGGTTTTATGATGAGGCGGATTCGGAGGGGGGATTGGCGGGGTGTGGATGGCGACACCAGAACCAGCAAGTCACAGACGTAGGGGGGGCACCGACCGAGCGACTTCTCCTCTCAATGGTGGTTGCGGAACCTGAGCGATCCACTGAGAAATGGACTAGGGTGACTGGATGCGGGTGCCCCGAAACACCGGGGAAGGCAGGGTCTGCCGGGTGAAGATATGACCCCCTGTTCCACACATCATGCAACATACATACACACATACACATACAGCATGTGCTCCCATGCAGCTTTCAAACTTTCCCTTTTTTGCCCCACCAAGCCCCACCCGGGGGTCCCTTCCCCCTCCTTCCAAACTGAAGACACGGTGTATGGTGGTCACTGTTACCTTGGCAAATGTGTTGGCCAGAGCCCCCGCCTCCAACAGCGCCCGAACTAGCTGAGTCTGGCCGTACAGTACGGCCCAATGGAGCGCCGAACGACCGGCATCCTGAACGAACGTGGTGGGGGTTAAATCACATGCACGGAATCAAGGAATGAACCGCCGGCGTCCAGAGTTCATTAGTAGGGGGAGGGAGGGGAAAGGGGGGAAGGGGAAGGAAGGGGGA
>NW_003307546.1:2587468-2588680 GCF_000143455.1 Volvox carteri f. nagariensis | reverse complement strand
CCACGGAGTATATATGGTCAAGTGGCAAAAGTAAATATCAAGATATGTGGATAGTAAGAGTCAGGAGACATAATAACAAAGGAATTTTGGTGCTAACAGAGTCTTGAACTTCAAACACCAGTATAGTGATATTTAAAGTGTCTGGCCTAAGCACCTTTACCAGGTGGATTATATATGGCTCACCTATTGCTATCTATCTACTCCATTCCTGGAGTCATGGTCTGGTGATATGATGGTCATCCTGTCGCGAGGTGTGTGTGCTTGTGTGTGCCATGGCCATATGGCCATGCGTGGCACAGTAAAACTTTAGATCATGATCACCTACGTATACGTAGGTGATGCATCACCTGGGACAGTCCCTACCTATTATACGAGAGTGTCGCTTATATATAGGTGATCGAAAGGTTTACTGTGTGGCACAACAAGCACAATATACACATTGTACTATACACACTGTGACACAATATTGTCTATATACTGTGTGTGTATGCTTGTATGTGTGTGCTGGTGTGTGTGTATGTGTGTGTATTACCCTTGATATGATATCATGCATGACACTCCATCGATGAAGAGAAGATGATTAATACGATTATTAGTGAGTGTGGTTCGTAATTCTTCTTACATGCACCAGATAGACCACCCTGGCAACATCACAGCTAAGCCCCTCGCATTGGCTTTGCCAGCGATCCAGAATCTGTAGAACAGCTGGCATTAGCCCACAAAGCCCGTCTAAGCGGGTTCTGAGGTCCGGCAAGGAGTACCCTACGCCTTCGGCCGCTGCCCTTGAGGAGGCGGCAGCAGGCGACTCCATGACGCGATCCACTCAGAAAGAACCATCTTTAGATGAGATTTACAAGCTGCTTCAGACCCATGCTACACAGACCAAGGCGTCCTTCGACTCCTTGCATAGCAAGACAGATGCGCTGGCTGCTCGTGTTGACTTGCTGGAAAAGAATATTCCGGAAATAATTACCAAAAAGGTGGAGACCGAAATGAAGCAGTTCGAAGTTCGGGCCGCGCAGTTCATCATCGAAACTGTGCAGTCTCAGCTCGCGGGGGCCCCTACGTTTGCGACCGACCGCACCGGGTCTAAACAGCGTAGGAACTTGACCGGCAAATCTGCCTACTACGATTCCGGCTCCCTGATCGCGTTTGGCGTCCCGGCTCTCGCGACCGCTAAGCAAGCAGCGGAAGCCATCACCCAAGTCGTCT
>NW_003307546.1:2573641-2587418 GCF_000143455.1 Volvox carteri f. nagariensis | reverse complement strand
GGAGGGAAGGACCCTAAGACCCGACGGATGAGACCTGGTGCATGCGACCTGACGCGGTAGAGGAGGGGGAGGGGGAGGGGGAGGTGGTGGGTAAGGAAGCGTGAAGCAGGAAATGGGAAGGAGTTCAAGGGCTGGATAAGCACGTGGAGGGCGGGGAAAGGGAGGGATGTTGTGTCTGTTGTGACTACAAGGGGAGAGACCGATGGAGAACACCCGAATGCGTGATGCAGTTCATGTCCCAATTAGGTGAAGTCCCTACCGCGTCCATGATATTTGGTGACGTCTCCTCGTACAGGAGTTCGAATATGCTGTCCAGGATGCGAGCATCTTCGTGCCCCGCGCTGTACTCTCGAACCAACGAGATGAGTCGGACCTGTGGGGTGTACGTGGGGCATCCCATAATTGTTGCATAATGTAATTTTAATGCATCGTAGCAAAGTAGGCAGGGGGACCGGCCCATGCGCCATTCGGTTGCCCGCCCCAAGACAGCTATACAGCCGAACCTCATTTTCTGTAGTAGCACGCGGGATAGAATCCCATGAAAGGTCCAAGGCCTTTGATGAACTGCTGACAAGTCGGCTGTTACCCTGCGCGGCCGATACCAGACGAGTCCCGCGATAGGGATTTTGGCGCATCTTTCCAACCCATATGCCTATCCTGCAGGATTATTAAGAGCACATTGGGCCCGCCATCAAAGGTTTAAGAATTTAACCCGTCCAACACACCCCCAACAGCATCCTGAAGACAAAGAATAAGCACCTCAATATTCCTTAAATAATGAACTTTGACAGTAACCTGAAAAAGGACTGCACCTCTCTCGACTCTCCAGGTCGTGTTCAGTTTTCGTACGCCTTGCAAAGCTTTTGACGGGATTGCGTTTAGGTTAGAAGTCTGCCGTTGCTTTTATCTTGGTATCCTGAAACTGTTGCAGGGAGGAGATCAGTCGCTGACGTCTGGCCCATTCACCCCCTTGCCGAACCTGTGCGCTGTCGTTCGATAACTCGCTACGCAGACAGACCCATGCACGCAGTACCCCTGGTAATATGGTCCAGACTCAAATTTACAGAGAACTTTACAATGAGTGACCTGCATAAGCTAACTCAATTGCTGGATGAGTAGCAGCGGCTCTTCGGTAGCCCACACCATTTCGCACGCATGCCTGACAGTGGAAGTACTAGGGGCTCCCTGTCTCACAGTATGCCACGTAGTAACTGCGAAAATAGGCTCAGCATGCTGAGGGCACATATTTCTTACTCAGGCACTAGTGCGTTGGGCTCCGCCCATGTTTTGAGTCTATCGTTGTCATATGCCTTCACTGTTCGCGATAGGACATTATCAGTAATCGGTTACTAGGATCATCGTCTCAACGATCGACCAGCGGCCTGGCAAGCCTGATTTGTCCATTATGCCGTGCTCATGTGTCCAAATCTGTACATGATCGGCATTTTGGGCTCCCTGTCGCCGTCCGCGTGTATTACATGCCATTCTTGCTAGGACTAATATTAACTTAGCCCGTGCAGAGTTATTCACGTGTGGCTTTGTTTCTGTGAATGGAATCCAGTTGGCGCTTGGCGAACACTGGAAGCACCTTTTATCCGACAACAAGCGCATCCATGCCAAGCGGACAACAACGCATGATGCAACGCCCGGGGTTTAGGGTGCAGGCCACAGATTGCAATGTGCCAGACAGATGCAGGGCGCAGGGGGTAGAGGGAGCCACATCCGCTGCCACCAGGTAACACGAAGCATCCTCTCCTCATCTGGGCACACCTTCGGCATACAGTCGTCTGGCATCCATTCCGGAATGCAGGTGGCAGGGACCCGCGGCCTTAACATTATAATGTACACGCCCTTACCCTCCACGGCCACGCTGTCGATATTTGGGAAGCACCGAGCACGGGCACCCTGATGCGTGTGTGAAGCAAGCACAGTCCGCGGTCCAGGACAGGATTCTACAAGCCATGTGATGCCAACTGCCCTCACTTCTGCTCACGCCTGACATCAGGTGCCCGCTAGGTAACTTCGTCATTCCCCAACCGTGAACCCCAAGGACGCTGGAACGCCTTTCCTCAACGGACGCCTTCCTGCACATCCTCTCACACACCCTCAGGGAGAGTAAGTGAGGAGACATCAGGACGGCTGCTTTACATGGCACGGGATCACTACCCTCCACACACACACACACACACACACACACACACCGCACCTGGCTTTAGCTGCAATGCTTTCCCATGGGCCCCTGTCCCTCCGTTGCCTCATGCTGAACCCCTCCCGCACAACCCACCGCGGTATCATGACAGTCAGCCGCCACTGGCTCTGAACACCTTTTTAGTTCATCTCTGTACACCCTTCCTGGTTACGGAGCTGACCATCCTTTCCGTCCTGCGTTTGGGTCTCGTCCCGTTTGGGTAACCTCACAGCTCTCACAGTCCTGAACGAAACACGATCCATTGGTGTCCTGCGTTTAGGTCTTGTGTGAATCCGCGTTGGTCCCTGATTTGCGGCCTCGTCGCTGATCCGCCAACTACCCTACCGGAGAGAGAGCGCCCCACTGCAACACCACCGTGGCATTTCGAAAGGGCGCCATGCAGATCCATGGAGGCGACCTAGCTGCAGCTGGGGCCCATCCAACAAAACACGCGCAGATGCACGCGCTCTTCGCAGCGCCTGTCCTACCCCCAAAGAGCGGATCCCCGACGCCCTCTCTTCCTCCTCCGCTGGGGAAACAAGCTCGTTGAAGCTTGCATGCGTCCGACGACAATCACAGTGGTAATACACACGAGATGCAAAACCTGTATATGACATGTACCCATCTTCGTCTTACCACCCAGTTATGAGAGGTGCGAGAGCGCGCGTCGGCTGCTTCATCCTCCCTATCTCACCTGCGACTTCACCCCTCTGGAGTTCCGGAATCTTCTAACCTTCCCCACGTTCCTCATGCTTGCTGACATTCGGGTCTGGTCTGAGTCCGGTCACCTTGGTCTCACCTTCTCTATCCCCTTTCCTCCCTCCCTACGTCCTTAACTCCCACCCACGCTACGCCCAGGTCCTGGGCATCGAAATCCCAGCAGCACGCAACGCGCCTTTTCCTAATACGTGCGGCCAAGTTGTTCAGTCGAAAAACACGTGTGTGCGCTGGCCGTAATGGCTGTGCTGCTGACCACGTAGCTGCGACTGATGCTGCTGTTGGCGCGCCATTATGGGTGCGCGTACCCGGCCCGCACCCGGTTCCTGGTGCTGCATGGGCGGTGGCGGGCCCCGACCATAACTTCCCTGGCCGCCGCCGCTGCCACCGTAGCCGCCCCCGCGCACATCGCCGCCGTGGTAGCCGCCACTTTGCCGGTCGTGGCTGTGGTGGTGATCCTGGTGGGAGTGGTGGTGGCTGTGATGGGAGTGGTGGCTGTGGTGGGCGTGGTGGCTGTGATTGCGTTGCCCGCTGCCGCCACCGCCACTGCGGTGGTGCTGACGGTGGCTCTGGTAGGATGGTGGCGGCGCATAGCCTGGGTGGAATGTCGGCGCCGGCACTGCTGCTGTTGCTGCTGGCAGCTGCTGTTGCACGCTAAGATGCATTAGCGCAGCACGTCGTTCCTGTTGCGGTTGTTGCTGCTGCAGTGGGCGTGGAAGGGACTGCTGCTGTTGATAGTGGTGATTCTGCTGCTGCTGTTGCTGGTGGTGGCTGTGCTGACCTTGATGGTGATGCCGCTCCTGTTGCGGCTGCTGTTGCTGCGATGATCTGCTTCCGTTGCCCGGTGGCCTGCTGCCGCCCTGCGGGGAGCTTTTCTTCTGCTGACGTCCATCAACCCGCGCGCGCTTGGCGCTACGCGCCGGCGTTGCGCCTCCGGCTCCTGTACCCGCTGCCGCCGGCGCCGTCGCCTCCGCCGTATTCTCCTCCCGCCGGCGCTTCTGCGGCCGGCCTTCACCTTTGCCACCACCCCCGCTACCGCCTTCCGCAACACCGGCGGTGCTGCCAGCGCCTCCCCCCCGCTCCGGCTTCCTCTGCCTCGTGGCCTGCCGTCGCTGTCTGCGCTGCTCCTTTAGCTCCTTCTTCTGCTCTTCCCGCTGCTTTGCCTTCCCGGCCGTCGCAGCACCCTTTTCCGTCCGAGTCCGCTTGCTCCCGCTGCCAGGGCCATCTCCTCCCTTGCCGGGCCCTCCCCCATCCGGCTGGCCCTTGCTGTCCCCTCCCTCCGTCGCAAGATTGTCCCGGCTCCGCTTCCTCCCATTCCCCTTCGCAACCCCGCCCTCGCCGCTATTGGCACCCCCGCCGCTTCCACGGCGCCGGCTGCGCTTTCCGTTTTGTCCCGCCAGCGACTCCTGTTGTTGCTGCTGTTGCTTTCGCTCACTGGGTTGGTCCCTGCCAAGCTTCTCATGGTTCTCCCGACCCGGGGGTTCTGAGTAGTAGCCCAGCTCTCGAAGGTGGGGCACCCCGGGGCGGGGCCTGCTGGCCAGGATCGGGCCGAGGCGCAGGATGCGCGCCAGCAGCGACTCATCCCGCCGCGACGGCGCCGTCAGCATCTGCGGTCCGTGCAGGTAGGGCCCGGATGCCAGGTACGGGAATGCGGGAAAGGAAGGAAAGGGGGCCGAGCATTGCCATTATACAATGTTCAAGTCCGGAGGCCGTGGCAGCAGATGTGGCGGACAGTTTGGGGCTGCCGTCAGGGCCGCAGTCGGCACCGCAGCGATCGCCGCCTCAGGCGCCATCCTTCCTTCTCCGCCTTACGCGTGGCGAACGCAGAATGAACTATGACACAGACACACACACACACACACATACACACACACGCGCGCACACAACGACGGCCAAGTCTACATCTGAACCTGACGAGCTTGTCGATCTTGGCATACCCGTGTTTTATCACGATCACATCCACACCTGGTACGCGTACTCAAAGGCCGTCTTCACGCGCATGATGTTGAAGGAATTGCGGCAGACGTCATTGTCAGGATCCTGCGGGTCAGGTGGTGAGCCCGAGCAACCGCGCAATAGGGGCACAGCCGGTTTAGCAAAGCAAGGATGCCGCCCGTGGTCTTCCCCCGTCGCTACAAGGCAGTAAGGGGATCCCAGCTCTCACAGCGGCGGTTATTGCCTTCCTCAGGTGGACAAGCCGGCCTTGGCAGGTAAAGTGACCGCCCAGCGCAATGACCGGAAACGGTGCCTAACGGGCGTCCTGAAAAAGCAAACAGGCAGGCTGAATTCTGAACCCCTCCACGTACCGCGGCAGCCCTAAGACCTCATCAAAAGCGCGCTTTTAAACCACTGCTGCACAACCTCTGCAAGCGCTCCCAAACAGGTGTATCCCATATATGCCATGTCCCTTGCCATTCCCACTGTGGCCTGCCCCGTTCCGGACCCGGTCCAATCTACTCCTGATGTGTGTTTCCTTCCAATCCAACCCAGTTTTTTTCACTGCTCGCCTCACCCGTTCCTCTTCTTTCCTCCTGTCCCCCTATTCCTTCTTCCGCTTCATCTTTAGCACTCTTTGACCCGCAAGGATCCAGGACTCGACCCGGCCCCGGGGACCCCGGATCGACACCTGGCCCACCTTGGGGTCCTCCACTGCCAGCAGGAACATGCGGTCCTCGTTGAGCCAGCCCCTGAAAGAGGCGCGAACGTCACTGGGGCTCTGCTTGTCCACCTTGCGGAAAAACCGCCCTCCGCCGGCGCAGCTGACACCCACCTGCATGGCGCGTTGAGGGTGCGTGCGTAGCAATGGCGGGGCAGGGTTGCGTGGTGCGGTGTGGTGGTGGCCGGGAAGGAGGTTGCGGTTAAAAGTGCATGGAGCCACGGGCGCATGGACGCGTCCTGTCACGTGTCTTTCAATTACAGCGAGCCGCGAGATTGAGTGGCGGGCAGCAAGCTGGAGTAATGAGCAAAGAGGACGCAATAGGAGGTCGGAAAGAGCAGAGAGCCATCTATGCTGGCGGCAACGCCATGTCGGACTATCTGGTCTTGAAGAACCCATGCCATCCTGGCTCTTCCCCTTTCCATCTCCCGCCTTACGTCAGGTATGTTGACCACACGGCCATAAAACCGGAGGAAATCGACCAACAGCGTCCCCAGCCCCGGCTCAACGCAGCCGCTGTGGGACGGCAGTGCCGCGTCACCATGGGTGCCGTACACCGGCAGCGCCGCCGGCTGCCGGCTGCCAGTGCCTCCAGACCCCGTTTTTGGCCTCCGTGAGGCATGCAGCTGCAGGAAAGCAGCTACTAGCGTGATGAGTGCGTAGGAGCCAATGCCGCCCGTGTAGACCTCGTTCAGCTCCCGCTGCTGTAGAAAAAGCTTGAGGCACAAAATCAGCGGCCGCATCATGGGCCAAGCAGCGGTCATCTCCGACACCAGCACGGCAGCCTGCGTAACCGCCATCGTACAATGTACGGAAATGGCGCCGTACACATAGCAGCGAAGCATCGTACTAAGGACGCCCGGCCCGGAGAGAGCTCGCATTCGCATTGATAAGCACATGGGTTCAGGTTAGGGAGGGAGGGTGAACGCAGGGTGGGCAGAGATTTGCGGAGACCACGTGGTGGTGTGGGCACAGGGATTTCAGAGCATTGACAGTCTGAGATACCGGTTTCTGGTGTTTCTGGCGTGTGCCATCGGCGAGGCCACCTGTCGCGGCTTAGCTCCGGAAACAGTTCCGTTCGTTATCAACACGGAAGCACAAGACCTGGTGAAACACACACACACAAAAAAACACATATACCGTCTTGGAAAGGGCTGTGCTTGTCAGGGCGGGATTGCGGGGCGGCAGGACGGTGTAGGACAACACATACTTCCGCATATAGCATTATTCGTACACGTGCTGAATGGTAACGTTGCTAGTGTTACTTAAGGAGTTCTCTGGTGCTTTTAAGTAGGCAAGAACGAAGCTGGCCGGGAGGTTCTCCTTTCTGAGTAGGACGGAGCACCGTACGGGGTGTTCCTACCAGCACCTCACATGGCGGGGCGGTAACGATTGACGCAGAACTGCCCTCGGCACTTCATTCCTTAGCCCATCACGTCCGATAGGGCACGAGAAGGGATTCCTACGGTGCGCATGTGTGGAAGAGGCCCCCAGTGTCTATCTCCCCGCTCCGGGCCCGGGCACCCTACACGGGGATTCGCGGTTTCGGAGCTTACCTGCGGCCCGTTGGCCACATCGAAGGAAAGGTCAAAGGCCAGGTTGCCGTACTCGACCGTCTCGAACTTGACGATGGGCACGCGGGCTTTGCCGACGACCTGCGCGCGCGTGTATAATTGGAATGTGTGCATCGGTGCGAATGTGAGAGCAAGATACACGGAAGTGTACGTCTCTCAACAGACTGCGAAGTACGGACCAACGGCACCGTCCCCGCGAATGGCGCACAGTGTGCGTGTGTTTTCCCTCCATTTCGCTCACGTACACCTACGCTATCCCGCATACAGCCGCCCATCCAACACCAGCCGGCACCGGTCCCAGCCGCGTCGGTCGGCCACCGCCCACGGCCCCGGCCACGTCACCTGTATGTTTTGCGCCATTTGGCGCTTGGACAGCGACGTCGCCAGTGCCTTGAGTCCGGCTTGCACATTGGTGCAGCCGCTGTCCAGGATAACCAAATCGATATCGGAGGTGGGCACGTACAGCCCCGTGGCGTACGAGCCAAAAACCTCACACCTGATTGGCCACACCAACAAACAGGACAACGTAACCATGTAAGCATAAGCCACAAGCCAAAAGGTTCAACTGCAGGACGACGAATTTTAACAACTAAAGAGACATCTGGATTCACAAACGGGTGGTCCACTCGCTGGAAGGTAAGAAACGGAACCCCGGACCCAAATCAGACGGGCGAGTGGGTGGGTGGGAGCTGGGTGACTGTGGGCGCAAGTTGCAGTGTGGGCGGGACCCGAGGGCCATTTTTAGGTGGTTCCGCACATGCCTTGCACCCCGCCCTGACGTAGGCCGTGGGATACCTCCGTCCGGCCGCTGCGCCTCCTCTCCATGCCCAGTGGACCTCCTTCTTCTCCACCCCGTTCCGCTCCCCTGGACATACGGACATACGGAGTGCACCCCCGCCACCACCACCCACCTGGCTTGCGGCCAGATGGATTGAACCACCTCAGCCACCGCCGCCACCGCCGACCGCCGAGCCGTCGCTTCCTCCGGCGTGGGCTGCACCAGCTCGCACAGCTCCACCAGCTCTGAGGAGAGGAAGGGGAGGAGGAAGGATTGAACCAAGGAAGCGAAAACTTAATTGCTTATGGGCCTATAGGCAACCGCTGCGGGCAACCTGAATATAGAGACCTGAAGAAGATGGAGAAACTTCTTAAAAGATAAGGGACTCGGAAAACCACGACAAAGGAGGAGCCCGGAAGAGCGCAGGGAGAAGGGGTTATCCAGGGATAGGAAGCCCAAGCCCGGCAAGGAAGAAACTGCTTAGAAGCCCGGACGCGAGCTCGTGAGAACATATGCGGCACACATACTGACTGTGGGTGCCGTTGCATCGTTGTATCATAACATGCGGCAACCAAGAGCATTTTTTCGTCAGTAGCCAACCCCTGTGCGCGATAAATCCGTTCTTCAGTCCATTACTCGAGCCCATCACCGTGGCATGGGGTGTTCTGATGTGGGTCACGCTGGATAGGGCGCCAAAAGATGTCTTGGCCCCGGCGTGGGGAGAAGCATGCAACGGAATTCACTGCCGTGGATGGTTTCGTATTAGCAAAAAAACATGCCTAACATCTATTGTCCTTGTGCATCGAGCAGAGATGCGCATCCCTCACAAGTCGCGCATATGTAAGGTTTGCAGCTCAGGATTTGGGCTTCGTTTGGTTTACGCGTCTGGTAGGTGTGTTGGACCACGGACCTTGGTGCAGGCGTAGGAGCGGGCTGTCGATGCGGGACACGTACGACATCCAGTACGGCCGCTGCCCAAGTCGGCGAATTTCTTCCTCATCCGCAAGTGCATCCGCAGACCCCGGGGCGGCGGCTTTGGCGGATGTGCTTTTCCCGGTTGTTTTGACAGGTGCCGTCTCGCGCAGGGGGATGAACTCCGCCGAAATGGGTTTCGCGTTGGTGCCCTTGCTGCCGTCGCCTGCAGCCTCCAAGGAAGTCACCGCAGCTTGCGCTGGCGGGGGGATCGCTGAGGCTCTGCGCTCGCTCTCGGAATCGGACAAAAGGCTGATCACTTCCACCGCCTGCTTCGGCTCTGCAAAACCGTCCTGAGGCTCGTCTTTTTTCTGCTGCGCTTTAGCCTCTGGCGCTGCAATATTTTGTTTGGGTGAAGTTGCTGGGCTCTGCGCTGGCTGCCCAGTAGCATCCGCTGACCGTTCCACCGCAGCAAATGGCAAACCCTCGTTACGTTGACCCGCGGGAGCATCCTCTTTAGCTGGTTTTGACTTTGACAGGTCTGGGATAAGAGTAGGTAGAAGAGCTTTGGCAGACGGTACCGTAGAAAGCAACGTGTCTAGGAAAGAGGAGCTGGCCGCCTTGCTCGCAGCTGCACCTACACTTTTGCCGCCAAGGCCCAATGTAAAGCCTAAGGACTTGTATGCTATAGACCGTTGTTCAGCCATTCCTTTAATCCCCCTTCAGTTGCAAGGTGCCGAAAGAACAAGACTAAGTCCTCTACATGTAGGCTGCCTAAAGGACGCTGGTAATTCGGAGGTAAAGGAGACGTAAGGCAACCATTAGGGCGAATACCGATGTGGAAGTTCAGCACGAATGAATACAGTTTCGTTTTCCGTACCATGAAGTGGTTAGAGACCAGCGGAAACCCCACCTTGCTGCCATGATTGCAAGTCCCACTCGCCATGACGTTGTGTAGTCGCAAATTAGCAAATTAAAATTAACCATGCAATCCCAAACGCCTCTCGAGCAGAAACTAGGACCTTGCCGTCGACCCACAACGTGAATAAAATGCCAAAGAGCAAGCTAGCTGCAATAAAGCAACAACTTCGCGCTGCAGAGGAAGATGTTGAACTCAAGGTCCGGATTTGTTTCCGTGGTTTCCAAGGGGTTGCGGTTCTAAATGCGCTTGAAAGCACGGCATCGCAATCGGCAGCATCGGTCCTGCGAGGACCAAGAGAAAGCTCATATATGCCCATCACTTAGCTATAAGTCCTCGGTTCCTGTAAGTCGCATCTCGATATGCCCCGTCTGGGTAACCCGCATGGCGCCCACAGACTCAGCAGCTGGAAGAGCTCCGGGACCAAGTGGCGGAAGCTCGTCTTAAAGTTGAGAAGCTGGAGGGCGAGGTCAACACAAACGCAGCGCTGGAAGATGACGGTGAGCGAGTTGGTTATAAAAAGTAGGCAAGCTTACACCGCCGTTTGGCAGCCTCCTCAGCCCACCACATCCTTGCCCAGGCTACCACACCCCACCACACCTTACCCGCCACGCCTTTTACTATCACGTAATGTTTTATCAGTACTGGACGCCAATTTGCGGCAAGAAGAAGTTGGCGAGCTGCTTCCGGCATCATGCCTATGGGAGCAGAAAAGGCCGCAACCATGGAGACATCGCGAGTACCGTTTCTCCTAGTTTCTGTCATCTCTCCATCCTTCTCTCTAATTCCCCTCGCGCACGAACACAAGCACACACACACAGAGGATTAAAGTGTGTAGCAATTTGTAATGTGCGTCCGCTTTTCCCCCTCTCCCTCGACGCCTTGGGCAGTCGACCCTTCCTTTCTTCTTGCATGACGTGACTCCGCCCCCCCCCCTCCGGCCCTCTCGCAGTGCAAGTGCTGCTGCGGCACCAGCGGGAGACCGCCGCGGCCTTCATGGACTACGAGGTGCGGCTGGAGAGAGGGGGAGAGAAAAAAGGGGGGGAGAGAGAAAGGGGGGAGAAAGAAAAGGGGTGCACCATGCTAGCGGGAAACAAACATAGGTGGTGTGGTGTGGTGTGGTGTGGTGTGGTGTGGTGTGGTGTGGTGTGGTGTGGTGTGGTGTGGTGTGGTGTGGTGTGGTGTGGTGTGGTGTGGTGTGGTGTGATGAGCTCCGCCCACTGAGCTCCAGGGGGGAGTGGTGGAGGGGGCACTAGGAACGGAGAGCTGGGGAGGGCGACCGGCTTGGTTGGGGGGGATAGGGGGAGCCTTTGCGTGCGGGTGGGGGGGAAGCGCGCTGCCGCTTCCGCCTCAGCTGCCGTTACCCCGCTGTAGTTGGTGCTGCTGCTGCGGCGGCTGCTGCTGTTGCTGCTGCTCCGGCGGCGGCGGCGGCGGCTGCACGGCAGCGCTAGCATTGGCAGCCAAGAAGTAGCGCAGCAACAGCGATCGGAGCGGCCGTACAACAGGGGCAGCAGCAGCAGTGGCTGCGACTATCGCTCCAGGGGGGCCAGCGGACATGCAGTTCCGCGTGGTGACAGATTGGGTTCCCCCGGCACCGCATCCCCCCCCCCTTCTTCCCCCCCTTCTTCCCCCCCTCTTCCCCCCCTCTTCTCCCCCTCTTCCCCTCCCTCCTGCCCTTTCATCATCGGACGTTGACACGACATTCGACCCTCTGCAGCTTGCCTCAGGCGATTCCCTCCTTTCCCCCCTCCTTCCCCCACTCGCCTCCAGAACCGCGTACTGGCTCTGGAGCTCCAGGGGCTGGTGGACCGCTGGAGGACCATGGACATCGAGGTTTGTGGGCGTGTGTGGCGTAGGAACCATTGGTGGATTCGATAGAGGAAGGCGGGGCCAGCCGTTGTACCCCCTCCCCTCCCCCCTCTGGACTATCCATCCATTTCTGGTATCTGCTCCACTCGCCTGCGGTTCGTCTTAACCTTCTTCTCCTTCCCCCCGCCGCCAGTTTAAAAACCTGAACAATCTGAACCACAAACCAACCCCGGTCTCGCCCACGTACAAATACACCTACACAAATGCCGTACACATGCCGTACAGGAGCTGGCCCAGCAGAATCACGACCTCCGTGGAGAGTGTTTGCGACTGCAGCAGGAAAACATGCAGCTCAGTAGGTACGTCTGTACGTATGTACGTAGGGGGATATGAGGCCATGTGGTGACAAGGGTAATGATGATGATGGTAATGATGATGGTAATGATGATGCCCAATGCAAAATATTAAAGATTTGCATTAAAAAAACCTCCGACGGACGTCCAAATCAAGCACCAGGCAACAGCCTTCAAGAAGCTCTGTGGGGGGGGTCTTAACAACGGGTGAGGGAGAGGTAGTTACGGCATTTGAGGGCTGGGGGTGGTAGGCAGCTGGTGACAAACGTTGGCGTTGAAATGACGTGGGGGGGTGGTCTGGGAGGTGCAACCAGGTGGTCGTCATCGTGCCATCGTCGCGACGTACAAGCCCCAATTTCCCGTACACGTTCCCGTTTCCGTACATATACCCTCGTACACGTCTGCAGGACGGTGGCGGAGAACAGCTTATCCGCGCGACGTGATTTGGCCATGATTGAGTCGGCGTTGGAGCACACGGTACGGCAGTTTGATAACAATACGATAGTACGATCGCCGTACAGCTTCTTTCGATCCATTTCCAAAAATGTATCTCTAGCTGTCGCGTGTGTGATCTCGCCCATATCCCATATACATACAACCCTGACGGCAAGAGTGAGGGCGGCCTAGGGGGGACGAACCGGCAGCGCCACCGCACCTTTCTTGCATTGGCTCCAAATTGCCGCCCTTGTTGTTGCATGTTGTTGTTGTTGTTGGTGGTGGTGGTGGTGGTGTTGATAAGGGTGTAGTGTCGTGGTTGGGCCGTAGCGCAGTGCAGCACAGCTTTCCCCCCTCTTCCCCGCCTTCCCCCCTCTTCCCCCCTCTTCCCCCCTCTTTTCCCCTCTTTTCCCCTCTTCCCCCCTCTTTTCCCCTCTTTTCCCCTCTTCCCCCCTCTTCCCCCCTCTTCCCCCCTCTTCCCCCCTCTTCCCCCCTCTTCCCCCCTCTTCCCCCCTCTTCCCCCCTCTTTTCCCCTCTTTTCCCCTCTTTTCCCCTCTTTTCCCCTCTTTTCCCCTCTTTTCCCCTCTTTTCCCCTCTTTTCCCCTCTTTTCCCCTCTTTTCCCCTCTTTTCCCCTCTTTTCCCCTCTTTTCCCCTCTTTTCCCCTCCTTTCCCCTCTTTCCCCCCCTTCCCCCCTCTCGCCCATCTCCACCTGTTTTGTCCGTTGCGATTGGTGGCGGCAGGTGAAGGAGAAGATGCGGGAGATGCACGACCGCCTGCGGCAGGAGCTGTACGACGAGTTGGACGACAAGACCAAAAAGATGGTAAGAGACAGGACCCTTATATGCTATTGCTGGAGGGCGGAGTTCAGGTCGGGAGCTTTCCCCTCTCCTCCCCATCCGCTCCCCGATGGGTCAATTTCCTTGAAGCGTCCAAAATAACCGCAACATCAAAGCTACAGGACCAAGCCCAATACAACCCGAACCTAACTGTCAACAACTGTCCCCAACCGCAATAAACCGCAATGCGACCGTATTACGAACATTACAAACGGCAAAAGCTACTACCAACCGCAACACAACTGCTACCGGCCGCCGTACACCGCAACACAACCGACACGTGTTAGCTCACCATCTCCCCCCTCCCCTCTCCCCTCCCCTCCCTGGCCCCCTGGACAGGTAGCGGAGCACGGCTACCTGCAGGACTATGTACGGGAGCAGGCAGCGCAGGCGGCCACACTGGACCGACACTGCCGTATGCTGCAGGTACACACGTGCCGCGGGCGATGGAGGCGAAGGGGAAGTTGAACACTTGCACCGGGGCCGAGAGCTCTTTTCGGCTTCGAAAGAAGCTGACCACCCTAGTTTTTGCACGTGTGTGTGTGTGCACCAGTGTGCAGGTGTTTGGATGCGCCCCTCTTCCTTGCCGTACAACTTCC
>NW_003307546.1:2572519-2573568 GCF_000143455.1 Volvox carteri f. nagariensis | reverse complement strand
CGACGCACGAGGTTCAGGTGGACTCAGATCTGGCCACCACCCTCAGCGAGCAGCAGGCAGCACAGGCAGTGCTGCTCAGGTACGACAGGGTACGACATAGTGTTGATACGGATCCAAGAAAGCGCTACCGGCCATCAGCAGGGTTCCCCGAGGGCTCCGAGGGGGCTGGGGGGCCCAAGGGGGCCCAAGGGGGGGGGTCAAACACAAATTAGGCGTGTGAGTGCATGTTGTGTGTACGGATGGGGATGGGGAGGGGGAGGGGGGGCGATTGCTCTCATACCCACACACCGCGGTGTTCCGTCAACACCTCTTCCCCGCCGTCTGCAGACCTCCGGGATTTGGGCTTGGCGGGGGGTTGGAATATTCCTCCTTCGGAAGGGGTCCCCCGAATTACGTCAAGTTTCGTGTGTGTTTTCCGTGCTCATTCCCTCACCATTGCCCCCGCATCCTCCGTCGCTGCCTCCACGGCACCTCTACCGCCGCCCGGCAGGCGGCAGCTTAAGCAGGCCTATCAGACGGTTGACGGGTTGCGGAGGCGGCTCGCGGAGAGCGAAGCCCGAGCGCAGGCGGCCTGGGATGATGCGGTGAGGGCCAGCTCCAGGGCAGCGGTGGCGGCGGCAGCGGCGGCGCGGGCGGGATTGCGGAGCGGCGGCGACGCCGCCGCGGCGGCAGCGGAGGTGGACGCCGACAGCGCGTACGGCATGGCGGGTAGGACGGTTAACATCCGCCCGAATGGTCACTTCCAGCCCCGGCCCCCCCTCCGCTCCCCCCTCGGCCCCATCCCTCGTACGACTCCACACACAAAAACTTTCGTCATAGGTGGTTTGCAACCGTGGGGGTGTACAGCTAGGATAGCCAAACCCGAAGCGCTACACTAGCCCTCCAAAAAGGGAGGGGCCTCTTCAGTCTTTTACGGGCGGAGGGGGGCCCCCTCCCCTTTGTGCGGAGCATGTAGCCCTTGTAACCCACGCATGTAGCTTTCTAAGTGGAGAATCCGTATGTATGTATGTATGTATGTATGTATGTATGTATGTAATATATATATGTAT
>NW_003307546.1:2572188-2572412 GCF_000143455.1 Volvox carteri f. nagariensis | reverse complement strand
CGCTGCCATCGGGGGTGAAACAAGATCTGGACGCCATCTGGTGCGCCGCCAAGGCGGCGGAGGCCGCCGTCGACGGCGGCGGCGGCGGCGGCGCGTGCTCCCGCCCGTCGACGCCGTACCTGTACAGCAGCGTGTCGACGCCGCACAGTGGCGGGGGAGGTGGAGGAGGGGGTGGAGGCGGTGGGGTTGCGGTGGTTGAATGGGATGGCATTACAGGGCAGAGG
>NW_003307546.1:2566579-2571680 GCF_000143455.1 Volvox carteri f. nagariensis | reverse complement strand
GGCCGGCGTCGGCGCGGGTACCGGCGGGCACGGCGGGCCCGACGGGGGCGTTGCCGGCGCGGCCGCGCACCGCGGCGCCGACGGGGTACGACGGCCATGGCAACGGTGGCACTGGCGCCGCTGCCGCCCGGAGGGCAGCAGAGGCGATTCGGGCGTCTGTAGTGCTGACCCCGCCACCGCCGCTGCCGCCGCCGCCGCCGCCACCGGCTGACGAGGGCAACGGCAGTGGCAATGCCGCCACCAGTGGCGGCGGCGGTGGTGGCGACGGCTCCGAGGCGGCGGGTGACTGCGCTGGATCGACCCGTGGGTCATCTGGGTCACCCGGCAGGGTGGCGCCCATGTCGCGGCTGTACAGCAATGAGGCAGAACCGTTTAAGCTCGTCCCAAAGGTACGGGCAATCTTCAAAATGGAAACAAAGCATCTGTGAGTATCTGTCGCATTCACTCAACCGTGAACTTGAATAAATCTGGAACGTTTCATGGTATTGCTTGTACTGCATGTCTCATTGGAATCCCTCCTTGGAAAGAGCTCGGGGTAACACGGCTCCGCGACCCGCAGGTGCAGTACGATCAGACCGGGTGGCCGGTTATGGCGGAGCTGCGGCCTCGAAGTCCCAACCGCTCAACGGGTCCAACTAACTGTAACGGCTCGCCTCAGCAGCAGCACCAGCAGCAGCACCAGCAGCAAGGGCTGCTTGCGACATCCCCGTCGTCGCCGCTGGGCGCCGCGGCGGCGGCAGGCAGCGGCGGCGGCGGCCGCCGCCACCCTGGCTCCATGCGGCCGCACTCGGCTGTCGTGGATCCGACAGCGGCGGCGGCCGCCGTCACGAAGCCGCGCTGGACACTGGGCAGGTCACTAACGGGCCTTACGTCATCTATTGACCCTTCGGAAGCAATCGACGGCATCGTTGGCGCAGAGACGGCGGCGGCGACGGAAGATGCAGAAGCCGCGAGAGACGCTGCACGGCAAGATGACTCGCGGCCTCAGCTAACGACCTCGCCGCCAGCATTATTATCGCCGTCATCATCGTCGCCGCCACCGCCGCAGCCGCCGCAGCGGCTGACTCAGCAACGCCCGGCGTCAGTGGCGACGGGGACGATTTCGGCGCCGGAGCCGCTGCTGCCCAGCCCTGTCGGCGGCACGGCGACGGATGGCCTCCGAAGGCCCGCGTCGTACGCCGCCGAGGCGGACTGGCAGGCATGGCAGTCGCAGCGGAGCCGCTCACAGTCCCCGGAGTATGCGGCCATCGCGCGAGCCACGTCATCCTCCTCATCAACGGTGGCGGCAGCGGCGGCCGCGGACGAGCAGTACGGAGGTAGCGGCGGCGGCGGCGGCGGCGGCGGCTTCCCGCCGCTGCCATCACCGCCATCCGCACACTCGGGTCCCCCCGGGGGGGAAATCCCGGAGGTAGGCCTTTCCGGCGGTGCGCTGTACACTGCCGTACACACTATCGCGGCATCGGCTGGTTCCGCCGGGCCCGCTGCGGCTTCTCCCGCCGGCAGCACCGGGTATTCACTCCCCCACGGCCCCCAGACCTCACTCGTCGGTGGCAGTGTCAGTGGGGGCCCCGGAGGGGCATTGGTTCCCGCCAGGGCGGCGTTACAGGCGTTTGCCGCGACCAAAGCCGCCGCCTTTGCTACCTCTGCCGGCGGCGGCGGCGGCGGCAGCGGCGGCGGTGTTTTTGGCGGCATTGGCGGCGTCAGCTCTCCTGGAGCTGTGTTGATGAGCAACCCGTCGGCGGTGTTGGCTGCCCTCCGACGCCCTCCCTCGAGCGCGACCCGGCTTCACAACCCGGAAGTCATGTTCTCTGGTGTTCGGGCGGTCTCAGCTAGGAACGGAGGAACGAAGTGGGTCCATCAGCCGCCGCAGGAGGGCTCGTCAGGGCCCTATGGGGCTGGCGGCGGGGCTGGCGGCGGACGTAGCTACGCGGCCAGTGGCAGTAGCGGCAGCAGCGCAGGGGGAAGTCTAACAATCCGGTGAAGCTCAAGTTGCAAGTTACAAGTTCCGCACGAGTGCAGGGGTGCTTAGGTGACAAGAATCAGCAGGTCATGACCAGGGATTTGCAAAAGAAGTATTTCTGGTTTCGAAAAACGGATTCATTACTGTCTTGCCCGTCAAAATTCTGTTACAGGGCCGTGGTAGGGAAACGCGACTTAAGCCAAGTCCGAGAGTTGGACGTGGCCCTATTTCTGCTGCAGAAGTCCTCTTCGGCTTCGGGAACTCTATTTCTGTTTTCGGCTGGAGTTTCGGTACGAGCCGAAGTGCCGGAAGCGTTTGCCGATGTGTCTGGTCATGACCTGACCTGAGCTGTCAGGTTGTCACAACCTGGGGAAGGGGAGCAAAGAACACAAGCTCGCGGCAGGAGGCGGCAATCGGGCCGAGGGGGGGCTCAGAGGGGGAGTTTACACCACCTTGATGCAGTCCTCCCCCTTCCCACCTCCCACCTCCCTCCCACCTCAGCTACATGGAATCTCGAAATGGAAAGCGGTGTCTCCCATCTGTGCGGGGGAGAGGAAAACTGTGAGGTCTTTTTGATATGGACGTTCAAATTGTTGTCTTTTTTGTATTTTAGTGCTTTTTAGGGCCCGGTTGCTGCGTGACCCTGCGTGTATGCCCGTATGCATGTGTGTTTGCTTGCGTGCGCATCCCAGTGTCCGCTGATGTGTCGTAGTTTTTGTCAAATTTGAATTTAAATGTCCATGTGAGTCGCGAGTCCGTGTGAAACCCGGGTGAACGAACGCGCTCCGCTTGACCAGGCGTTTTTTGCATTAGGCAGTGTCTTCCCCCGTCGACTCGACGTTTTACGTTTTTATTCATTTATGGGGGCGAGTGCGTGTACTGTGTTTCAACTTGTTATTGATGGCATTATTTGCGAAGCTGGGAGCGGAATGATGTGATGGTTCGGGTAACAGGTTCGCTTGGAGGGCATTGCAGGGTTGAGCCATGTACAACACTGAACAGCACTGCATGGCATGCATCTGCATTTTTGCCATCTCTTACGAAGGAGCACGAAAGCTTTGAAAGGGCTGGAGGTGGAGCTGAAGTGCGAAATGGGTCATGCTAAGGGCAGGGTGCGGTCTGGCCACGTGGCAAGGATTAAAATGGACCAATTTGAATGTAAGAAGATATGTCATAATTGGAATATCGCAGCCCAGAAACCGCGATCCTGTGACGCATAAATTATGCTGCTTTGTGTATGCTTTTATCAGCTCTTTCTCTTTATGTCTGCCGTGCGGTTGCGGAAGGACGTCGCTGGACGAGGTCGTACCTGCCAACCGACACCTGTGCGGTATCTTAAACGTCGCAATATGCATGTCAGCTGGCTAAGTAACTTTCACGCTGGAAAGAGTGTCATATTTGAGAGCAACTCCGTTTAATGCGTGTTCACGGAGATAAACATGCCTTTCCTACCAATGTGATGCGTGGCCCCAGCTGTCGCCTTCCAAACATTCTTAGATGAAGGTAGGGTGCTACCGGTATGTTTGAAAGGAGTCTGAGCAACTTATGTGCCGAGAGGAACTGATTGAAGGTGGTGCGGAACGCTGCTTGCCTACGAAGGTCCCGTCGAGAACGGGATGTCTCCGTAACGGTGGGGTGAAAACTAATCGTACCAAAATAATATTAGCATTAGTTAAAAAACATTGCTCTCTGCTTAACGATCATGGCAGAGGATTCAGTTCTAGAAGTACGGTGATACCTAGGTTAGACAGCCAAAAAGGTTCGGCATCCAAACGGAGTTAGACTTACGGCCTGATGCGTGCTTTTCCACAGTGGAATGGCATGCAAGACTGATGGCTTGTAGCGCCCTCCTCTGCTACTAGTCATACCTTCGCACCTTGGACAGCTGTTTAGGGCACTGATTTCCTGAGGGCGCTACCACAGCGGCTAGACGTTACACTGTGACTCTGATCAGTGGTACCCTCTTTGTCTTGAATCGGAACTGTTTGCCAGATACCAGACCGCCCACCTCTATTCAGCCTGGGCCCCGATAAGTCGCAGCGTTCGGAACATATGAGATGAATTGCACCCGTCTATGATTACAATCTTAGATCTTATGGCCCAAACACGTACGTGGGTAGCGTCCTGTCTAGTTGTGGCTACCTTACTGGCGAGTGTCCTCACCCAGTCGGCATCCGCTTACTATTTTGAAAGCTACGTCAAATGGGCAAACAAAGCCACCAACGACAGCACGTCTGCATCAAACTGCAGCTTGGCTCCTGTGGGCTTGCTCGACTTTATGTATGCCGTGGTGAACAATGCGGTAAGCGCGCTGCATGGGGGACGGCAAGCTGGACAAGCCGGATCCTGCTCATGCAACCTGGAGCGCATGAATAATAAAGGCTTTCTTTACCTTCTATCAACAGTCGGTCAGCGTCGGCACAGAGGAACTCACGCAAAGGTGTACCTCATGCTCATTTGCCCTTGACAAGGCGTTGAGCCTCATGCCCAGTAACAATACAAGTAGGTTCGGTGATGGTTAGTGCACAGTAAGCAGTTTGGCTCTAGGGACACTTACATGGGGGAATATGGGAGCTTTTTGACCCACACGCGCGCGCTGATCTCCACATGGGATACGGATACTCAAACTTCTTGCGCTGGCAAAGCTTCTGGCCTTGCGGGCCTTCTTCCTCCTAATATACATGAACATGGATTGGGGTGATCAGTCCTCTGCAGAACTCCCGCTTGGCCCCCTCCCCACCTTGGCCCCTGCTGATTCGCCTGCCCCCCTCCCCACCACCCTACCTAATGTGCTTTATGCCGTATGCATATCGCATGCTTGTACAGGTGTCTGTCCGCTCCTGCCGTACGGCAATGACACCGATATATTGGCAGCGGCCCTCCGCCGTTTCGTGTGTTTCGGCAGAACCAGCGCCGCTGCAGGGTCATGTGTCGTATACATCGTCAACGCCCTCCGTAGCATTGGACTTCTGGATCGAGTTCGGTACGTGTGTGTGCGTGTGCGTGTGTGTGCGTGTGTGTGCGTGCATGTGTATGGGCGGGGGAGGAGGCGGGTGGGGGCCCCCCGGGTGTTAGCAGACAGCCATGCACATCTCACGCCAGGCATGTTATCTCCCACAAGACACACGCGGTTTTGTTACT
>NW_003307546.1:2544432-2564432 GCF_000143455.1 Volvox carteri f. nagariensis | reverse complement strand
AAGTCACAAGTACTTCATGGCAATCGTACACACATCTTGTATGTATGTAGGTATGTATGTAGGTAGGTAGGTAGGTAGGTAGGTAGGTAGGTAGGTAGGTAGGCAGGCAGGCAGGCAGGCAGGCAGGTATGTAGGTAGGTAGGCAGGTAGGTAGGTAGGTAGGTAGGTAAGGTTGATGTTTGGTGAGTTATGAAAGATGGCCAAACAAATGTATATATAACTTTTTTCAAACAGTCCCTACGTATGTGTACGGCAATCGTAGCGGACGCACTGATACGTGTGTGTGCGTGTCTGCGGTTATTGATTGCGGTTATTGATTGTAGTCGTTGTAGAGCTCCTCAAAATCGGCCAGACTGACACTGCGGCCCCAAATTGACACAAATCCGACTTATCCCGACAGAAATTGTCTCTCAGACGAGAGCAATACCAGTTCGATGTGGATCTAAGTGAGGCGCTTCCGGAGGCGGAGGACACAAAACTGCTGGTTGGAAGACAGCAGCAGCAGCAGCACCCGCCGGTACCGCCGTCACCGTCGTCACCGACGGGACCGTCCACCGCCGCCGCCGATGCGGGCACCCCCGCCAGGTATAGCGGATTATCTCCGGGCGAAGCCGTCGTCGCCGCCGCCGCGGCGGGTGGCGTCATGCGAACGCCGCGGTATGCGCCAGGGCCGCAGCAGCCGGTGGCGGCGCCGGGTCCGGCGGCGGAGTCGACGGCGGCGGAGGCGGCTAGTCCAGTTCCGCTGCACAGACTGAGCAACGGGTCATCATCTCGCGCCGCCACACGCGCGCACGCGTACGGAAGCGCAGCACACAGCACTACAACCATCACGGCGATGCCCACCGCCGCTGCTGCAACTCCCGCCGCTGCCGCTGCCGCCGCCGTGCCCCCCGACAGTGCGGCGAACAGGTACGAGAGCGCGACGTCGTTGCTGGATAAGTTAATGCCGCTGGCGGCGGCTAGCAGGCGGACGCCGCGTGGTCCGCTGCGATCTGGATCCGACGGCAACCTGTTGATTGTGGCACCCACGTCGGCGTCGCTGACGTCCGGAAGATCGGCGGCGGCGGCGGCGTCAGCAGCTGGCGCGGCGGGGGGGGACCGGCTCCGATCTCACCGGCTGTCCCTCTCCGGCTCAGAAGCTGCGGCCAGTGTCTACCAGACGGCTTACAGTCGGGATAGTAAGTCTACTTACATCATATAGCACCCTTGCCAGCATCAGCAATATGCTTTCTGCTGTTGATGTTCGCTGTTTTCAGCTGGAGCTGTCGGATATATAGAGTCGGTCTGGACGCGTTTGTGGATCTGATCCTTAGGGTGTGTGTGGCACCGGCGGTCCACCGAGGCCCCGACTTGCCTGTTTGCTCGAATGCGCGTTTGACAGTCGCCCAAGCGGTGCCGCCGCCGCCGCCGCCGCCACCATGGCTAATGGCGGTTCCGGGGGTTCCGGGCGTCTGTCTGGGCCTGCAAACATTGCCACGGTTCCTCGAATGCGCATTCGCGATGAAGTGGTGAAGTGGGTTACTTATTCGGGGCCTGTGATTGGGCTGTGATGCGGCGGAAGCGCTTGAAAGGCTGGCTAAGCGGTGCTGTAGCAAATTTATTTAAAGACGGGTAGGTGGGAAACTGGCGCGGATTGCTTCTAGTAGATGGATGGATGGATGCGGATGGGAAAAGTAACGGCCGTGTTAAATGTTAAGGGCCGTAAACTACGGGCCGTGCTAATAACGGCTATTGAAAGGAATGCAGCGACCCCGCCCCTGGCGCCCCTGGCGACCCGCTGTGCCCCGACCGGGTGGTAGCGGTGTTGAGGTGCTAAGGGAAGGAATCGATGGGGCTGATGACAATAGATTCGGAATTATTACCCTGTCTTTTTCCAATTCAAATGGACGTTCTTGAGCTCCCCCGCGTCGAACGAGCATTCATCCTCATGTATGTCTGTCCGTCCGCCCGTGCTTGTGTGCTGCTACAGGCTACTACACCGCAACGAATCCGTTGGACCCGAGTGGTTCGTACGCAACTGTACGGAGTACGTTCGGCAACATGGGCGGTGATGGTGCTGGCGGAAGCGCCGCCGCCGCCGCCGCCACCCCGTCTGCGGCGGCCGGTAGCGAGGCCCCGCACAAGGTCGGGTCCGCGGGGGCACTTGGAGCGCTTGCGTCGTCGCCGCCGCGGTAGTTGTGTTCGTCGGCAGTGCCGTACTACGCCATCCGGTGCGCGTATGCGTGCCGATGAGGAGGCGACGGCGGGGCCGGACGATAGGATAGCTGAGTGCGCCGCTGCGGCGGCGGCGGCGACGCCAGCCGCGGCTGCCGCTGTGCTCTCATGCTGCTGCCCGTCGCCCACATTTGCCGCCGCATCGCCGTACTTATCTCCCCTGGAGGCTGGAGTGTTCATGTGGGCCCCTAAAAGGGGTCGTCTTTGTCCATCTGATTACGTCACATTATAGCGGCGGGATGGGACAACAGTAACATATCCAATCATTACTCGGCCATTCAAAGCGCAGCGCGCTGATGTTGCGATTGGTGAATGGTGAACAATAGTTGTACGGATTTGTACCGTGCCGTACCGCGTGAAGGCGCAGTACCAGTACTTGGCGCGCCGCCGCCGCCGCCGCTGGGTCCATGGCTGGTGTCGAGCGCAGGTCTCAACCGCCCCTCGCCTGCGGGCCAACGTGACGGATGAGGGGTAACGGTAGCTTTTTGGGTTGAGCATCTTAACGGTTGTGGCTAATCGGTTGATGGGTAGTTGATCCGTACTGCTATCTGTTAGCGTCAACAGTATTTTAAAGGTAGTGGTAGCATTGTCTCATTTGGGGTGGTCGCCCTTTCTTTATGTGGGTGATGTATTGGTGATTGTATCATGTAGGCGCGGGATTAATGACTTTAAGCGGTGAAAGATTGATGTGATGAAAGCGCGGCGCGGCGCGATGTAAGCAGATTTTCGCGTGCGGACCCGGTAGTACGTATGTGCCTGTGTATTCGGTGCGTCTTGGTTTTGTGTGTGCACTCATGTCAACGCAGGAATTCGCGCGCGAGGGCACATGGGGACCCGAATTGCTTCTTACATGGCGCTGGAAAAGGCGTAAGGTAGCTGCAGCAGCACCACTAGCAGTAGCAAAAATTTTGGAAGGGGAGGGATTGGTGGGGTCAGAGCAAGGGGGGGAGTAAGCGGACGCGGTGGTTTTATCAACTGTTGGCGGTTGGCGGGTGCCAGTTGGCGGTTGCGACGATCCGCAGGCGGCGTTGTGGAACGCGGATATTTTTTGGCGTCATTTTGGTGTGTGGTGCATTTTTTTCTCGTCCCGGTTATGCGGACGACAGTTTAAGTATAGGACTATGTAGGCCTTAGTTGTAGAGATGGGTCTCTTCGGCTGCGCTCGACCGAGCAGCATGAAGGGGCATGAAGGTACACATTGAATGAGCAGGAGCCGGCGGCAGGAACCGGCGCGATATGTGTATGTAGCAGCCCGGTCGTTCGTCAAAAAGAAAGGGATGATGTCTTTCGGGCTCGATGGGGGGTCCTCCTGATCCTGCCAGTGCACCGGTCGATGTGATCGGGAAGGGTGGCGGCTTCGTGCGTGCGTAGCTTTCTCGTTTCGCCGTTTCGGCTGGCGACCACTAGCCGGCCGGGGAGATGTGCTGTTTCACCGCCTAGCGCGTCCCTCCCGGGTCTTTTCTTCAAAAACTTGTTTCCTTCTTCTCCAAAGGCACACGCAACCGCGCAAGACCCCATTTTTGTTGGAATTGCAAGCATATATACACACGCTCGTGCGCCGTGCAATCTGGTGCTTCTTGCTCGCTCTGGGCTTGATTTAAAATCCTGTCGTACGTACAACATTTTCCTTTTCTCTGCTTTCTCTTTGCCGCTGGTCCTCTCTCTCTGTCTTGCGCTCTGTCTTTCAAGGGGGAAGGGAGAGACGCACCGGGTGGTCATGTGTATCATGGACTTGGCACGTTGCTGCCGTCTCCTTGACTTTGACTGGATGATATGATATAGAAGTTACCAGGTGGTTAATTGCTGACTTTGCTTGCAATAGCAGCAGAGCTACTGCGACGTGTTGCTGCTACTGCTGTTGCCGTCTCCGGGGGATTCCCCCGGTTATCCTCCATTGCACGGGTGAGGTTCTAGATCTCTTATTAATAAGGGGGATCCATATACACACAGACACGTCGTGTATCATTGGCTGGCTTGGGAAAGAGCCGTTCCGTTAGACCTCGCCTGGTGTCGTGCACCTGTAGAAGCATGCGTGAACACGTATGTATGTGCGTATGCATTTACGTATGTATGTATGTTTGTATGTATGTATGTATGTATGTGCATGCATGCGCATACTTGTGTGCTGGATTTGCCATTGCATATGGAATGTGCAGCAGAGGGGGTTCAATTGCGGTTGCAGGATGGTACGGCAAAAATAGCGCGTGCGATGGTTTTAATTACTTCGTAATCAGGTCATGTTCACATTCACATATATTGGGATTCTTTGGGGGTTACAACATGTACTTATCATTCAAAAGAGATTTCGGCAAACTCCAGTTGTTGAGTTTCAAGGATTTGATCCACCTACCTTATTTCACATACTGTGCACATATGTAGCATCAGCGCTAAGGGTTGCTGCTATGATAATACTGCGCACATGTTACTTGTCAGAGTCAAAGAACTCATAACAGCGCCAGCATCATCATCGGTAATCATCGACACCATCAAAATCCTTTCCACGACCGTACCGACTTCATATGGTCAGCAACCGATGGGTGTGCCACGGGAAGCCGACACCCAACTTGTTTCATGTCTATTCGGACCTTGCCATGAAGCAACTCGGTCTTCCCCATTTTCCCCCCCCCCTCCTGATCACAGCACATCACGACCAGGCAACACATTCCGCACCACCGTCAGCAATACACCGTCAGCAGATGCAACAATACACCGAAGATAAAAAACACATAACACAACCCCACGCACTTACACAGGCACGCACTGGCACATAGACCAGAGCGGATTAGATGTACGGTATGAAGTACATACAGATTGGGTATAATGTCCACGTCTACATGGCCCCACACCACACTCTTCGCGACGTCCTCATCCCGACCGTCCCTGGAGCGCAACCGTCGAGGCCATCGTAACAGGGCCATCTGTCACTCGGCATCCTACACAAAACCAAACCGAGCCGCACCTTTTTTAAACACTTCAAATCACCGCCTTGTCATTCAAATGGTGATTGATGCCCGACCACCGGCATCGGGTTAATCGTGCAACAATCCAGCAAACCCCTGGTCCAGGCATAAAAAACAAACCCGTAACAAAAAAGCAGTACGACACATCAGCGCAACAACGACTTTCCATGCCCCCACCACAGCCACACTGCCGACGCCACACCGCCGTACAGAGCCGTACAGAGCAGCCCATCCTCGCGTGCTTTCCTCGTGTGCTTCACCGACGGACGGGCGGCTGCTGCCCCACAGAGGTCGTACAACAGCAGCAGCACCACACCTCCTCGAGGGCACCCGTGCAGCCCCCCAAACCAGCTCCAGACTCAACAGGCCACGTAACACGTAACACCGCCGCGTCCGAAAAATCACTCGACCTACAGCAAAACGTAAACCCCCTTCCCGAAGTCACATCCAGCCCAGTAAGTTGGTCGCAGCAACACACATCCCACCCTTTCCTCCGTCCGCAGCAAGCCTCGCAGCGGCAGCATCCAAGTATCAGCCTCCGAGGCCGCCGAGTCGTCGTGCAGGGGCTCTCCTCCCTCCCCCCTCCCCCCTTCCTTCCTCAGCGCGGCTGCGTTCACTGGCGGTACACGGGCAATGTCTTCCTGAAGGCTTCCTTCTCGTCGTCGGCTACTTGAGGTCCGTCCGGATTGGAGGGGTAGCTGGCCTTGTACCGCCGCTGGCTGCCGCATCCCAGCGACTTGCGAGTGCTGACGCCCGTCACTGGGTTGACCCCGTCTGCGTACTTGCAAAGGGCCTGAAAGGGGGGCCGGGGCGGACCGGGGTTGGGGTGTTGGGGCGGGGTCAGGGCTGTCGGGGAAACGAAAACGCAACAAAGAAACGAGGGGGCCGGTGGGTTGTGGGTTGCAACGAACGCCGCCGGGGAGCACCGAACGTACGCAGTACGGAATGACTTGTTTTCCTAAAACCCCAAAGCAATACATTGGCAGCTCGTGGACATGAGTGACAAGCTATGTGGTAGATACGACACGTTCCTGGTGTCTCCAGAAGGAAGGGGGTAAAAGGAGGAGTTCATAAAGAGGAAACGGCGGGAGGGATGTGGAGTTCGGCACCCGGGAGCCTAAGGGTTGAATGCAACGGAGACGGGAGCCGGGGGATGGCCGGAAAGTTCTGCCACGGGGCAGTCGGAAGTGGTGGTTATGTACGGCAGCCGGTACGGGTACTTGGTCATCAGGCGGGCTGGATATTTCTTTATGTACCCTACCCCTAGCGTCCCCCGCACCGTTACCCGCGCCTTCAATCCCCAACCCCCAATCCCCAGCCCGGGGCCTGGTCGGCCGGAATGTGCCCCAGCTGGCTCCGCACCCACCACCCACCATCACTTGCGTCTTGTCCAGCAGCGCGTTCGTGAAGTCCGCTCCCTCCACCACCGCATCCTTCAGATCTGACCTGGTGAAGACGGCCCTCTGCAGCACCGCATTCCGCAGGTTGGCCTCCACCATGGTGGCTCGGTCCATCAGCACATCCGACAGATTGGCATCCTGATGGGGCACAGAGGGCAGGCGGCAGGGGAACGGCCCCAAAAGCAGATGGATGGTCTGGTCAAAGCACTGGGAAAAATGTAATGTGACCCGGACCCTGGTCACACAGTATTCAGTTGTGCATGGCAAAACCCGAGCTCGGGGAAGAAATGGCCATTTTGTCGTGAATCGTGGCCATGACATTGCTCGCTGATGAGATATTCGTAATCAATTAATAAACACAAAATGGCTGACAAACCAAAATTCCAAAGCAAAACAAACAGCAAAAATTCAAGAATTTTTAATTCAAAAAAATTCAAAAATATTTCGGCGATGTAAGATGGCCACGCTGCTTCCCACCCCACCCGAATCCCCAATCCCCCCCACACCCAGTCCACCTCCCGCAAAGCTCCCAACACCCATTGCGGCCCTACCTCGAAGTTTGTGCGGTAGGTGACCGCCTTAATGAAGTATGCCCCTTGCAAGTTAGACCCCTTGAAGTTGGCGTTACGGCAGTCGGCGGATGTGAAGTTGGAGCGGCGGAGATCCTGGAAATACCCGGTTTAGGGGTAGGGGTTGAAAAGCAGGAAAGAGAATATTAAAATTCAAACGACGAAGACATCCCTGAGGTCGGGGATGAGGAGGCAAAGTGGGGACTGAAGGAACAGCAATACGCAGGCCCACTCGAAGGCCCTACACCCAGATAGGTCGGCTTCCGCCTCTCACAGAAAAGAAACAAATCAACATATCGTAAATCTTTCTGTTTTCCGCCTTGTTTCACCTGTTGCTCGCCTCACTGCGAATTCGGGTTACTGTGGGAGAAGATCAAAACGGCGATTCACGTACCTGACCGCTAAAGTCCCGACCCTGCACGTCCGCCTCGCCGTACTGCTGCGCTGAGCCAATGCCGAATTCGCCCCCTTTGGAAATTCACGAAGAGGGTTCAAACGGGATGGACAAGACGTGGAGGGGATCAGACTATGAGCTGGTGGCCTATGTCGGAGGGACAGCTACAAAGCCAACCGACCTGAAAAGAACGAAAACCGCGGTTAAGGCTTGCAGGATAACGCGCTGATAAGGTATTGATATGATGCATACAACGCAACGTGTTCTACGGAGCACGCCTTATGTCGGCCCCGGTGGCGAGTCTCATGGAGAGAAGGAAACAACGAAACGGTTCCGAGTTTCTGCGAACGATGATAACGATGATTCTCACCAGCTTCAGCCTCGTAAACGTTTAGATCAGCGAACGCTGGACCAGCCAAGGCAAGTGTGGCCGTCGTGACGAGCGCGGCCGCAGCGCTCCGCAAATGCTTCGGCGCAATCATGCACTCCACACGCACAGTACGAGAGCGGCTGGAGGTAGAGCGACCGCTAGCAGGGCGGCAACGTGTCGATGAAGCCAGCAGCGCCATTTCTTTCTGTGTGGCTGAGACCGTTACAAACAAACTGGCCACTCCAGGCGCACGCGTTACTGGGCAATCTTCACACGCAATAATTTGCACAGGCAAGAATATTATGAGTGATTATTTGGCTGTAGGCAACCATTCCTTGAGTTGATACGGTCCTTCGGAGCGCACATGGACGAGCAACGAGACAGGACCATCAACCACATCATCAACATGTCCCCATTACAACTAATCATATTATGGCGGCTGTAGAAATATATAAGCTGTTGAGTTCTGCTTAACTGCCAAATAGTTTGTATGCTGTATGCCTCCACGGCTACTTGAGGCCAGGCTACACCCATGCTAGGATATTCACAACCTTGATGACACCCTCACACATGTTTGCCTAACATATACAAGCGCACGGTCATGCCTATCACAAGCTGCATTAATATTGCGCGAGGGCAAGCGAGGCTGCATGTCCGTAGTTCAACATTCTTTGTTTCCCTCGCCCAATCAAGCACTTCATCTGAAGACAGAACCGGAGTGCAGCTGTCAACTGTGGTGAAGCGATGGGCACGCACCACACACTGCAGCAGCTTGCGTGGGCACCCATGCCGTGCATGCTGCAGGCCTATTTGATGGATGAATGGATACAGCCAGTCAAGGGCTCATCATAGATTGTTTTTTCTCGTAATTTTAGCGATGGCACTTCGAGTTTTTTTCCTGACTCCTTGCGAACCTGAAAGCTGCAGCACCTCGCATTAATCCGTCCTGAACCCCGGACCAAGCGGAGCGCCGCTGAAGCGCCAGATCACCACGGATGCCGGGCACATGGCTTCTCATGCCCATGTGCATGCAGCCGAGAAGGTCTGAGCTTGTCACCCCGATCGTAAGGCTTACAGAGATACGAGGATGCAGAGAAAATCCGTCTTTTGAGATGATACGGCAAGGAAAAGGCAAACAGCCAATGCACCAGGGGAGAGATTCCACACGGGGTCACGTGGGAAATCGTTCAGCGCGGGGTACCATAAACAGTACCTCACGGTCGTCAACCCAACTTCCTCATTGACTGCATATCAGGTTCCAACGTCTCGCTCCTGTCCCACGGAGCCCGCCCACCCCACACATGACTCGTAGGCATCCCGTTGACTCACCAAGCCTACTCAAACCAGACTGTAGACCCCAAATCACCCCAATGCACTCCTACTCAACACCTCAAGCATTTGATACAACGCACCACCTCTGCCAGGGGCTACTTCCGAACGCATCTTACCTTCCCACATGCAACCAGACCCCACGCAGCCAATGGGGCTGTAACGACGAAAAGCACAACAAGCCACTAATACAGGCTCCTCGTACTTCTCCCTTTACTGGCCTGCTCGCCTTCATGAAACTGCATGACCTTATTGACAGTTGCGGGGTCCCAACGGTGCAGTGTCCTTGTCATCGTACCGCCGTACTGGTAACTAATGTCCCGGACCACTCATCCTGTCCCATCTGGGTCACGACCATCTGGGTCAGCACCGGACAGCTCCTCCGCCACCTTCCCGGGTACATTCATCATTATTGGATCCATTCCCCATACAACACAGGATTGTCGCTGCCTAACCCCTTAACCCCAATCCCATCTGCTCACCCGCTCAGCCCTCCTAAACCCATACTTCTAGTTCCACACCTCTAGTGTACTGTAGTCGGCTGCGTTCACACCGCACCGCACCGCGTCGAGGAGGTGTAGACACCCGGACATCCGAGTACTCCAGTACCGATGTACCGCACACGGCGTGCGCGCCCGCAGGCTGTAAACACCCGCCTGCGTTAGCCTCCCGTGCAGATCACACACACAGCAGGGAGGCATCCCCCAGGGCCCAGCCCGATGCAAAACCCTGCACACACGGCTTTCACCTACGTCCAGAGCGGAAGGAGAGGGCCACCCAAGGGCAACCCAGCGCTACCCTCTCGACAGGGAACCGAGCGCTACCAGTCCCGGCTTGTCTCGTGCTGCCATGGCGCCTCTGGGGTCTTCGTATTCTCCGATGGTAAATGTGTCTCCACAGATTGCTGTCTCCACAACTCTCTCCGCCAACACAACCCAAATCGCTCCATACTACTCGGGGCCCCAGGCCAACCCATCGCAAGTCCGAACTCTTCCATGCGGTGCTCCGAGGAAACAAACCATGTCAGTTCTTGTAGATGGCTACGCAAAGCTGACTGTTCTTTGCCGAATCCCCGCGGCGGGGAGGAGGTGTCACCGAGGGGACCCTGGGCCGCCAGCGGCGCTGTTAGCGGGGTTGGAGACCTCCTTCCGTGCGACTGCCGTGGGTGCAGTGGCGCCGGTACGGGGCGGCCTTTCCGCCTGAAAGAGGCCGTACTTCGCCTGTGGACTGCTGTCCTTTGGCGGATGGTATGCGAACGCGGAGACGATGGACTTGTAAGGCATGTGCTGCGTGAAGACGCGCGCGGGGCGGAAGTTGGGGAACTCGCGCGCGTCTTGTTGGCGCGGCTGCGGCTTCTTGGGGTAGCGTGGCCTTGAGGGATCAGCAGCCTGGGCAGCCAGGGCTGCGGGGTCCTCCTTGTTGGTGCGCGGAGCAGACCGTGAGGCGCGCTGCACAAAGCTCCAGACGTTCTTAGTGAGCAGCCAGTCGCGCTGGAGCATCTTGGCGTAGTGCTGGGGCCCAGTGAACCACGCCGAATCGAAGCCGCGGTTCACGCGTAAGCGATTTGCAATGGCGGGTAAGATATGCTTGCCCATGGGGAGTAGCTAGGCGACCTCGTCCAAATCGGTCGTGATGGCGAAACAGAAGGATGTCAGCTTGCAGTCAGCCTGAACACCATAAACTCATCACTGTTTTTTTCTTGCACAATAGACTATTTTAGTAATATATTCCCATCCTTTGTCCTTAATGCTGCGTAAGATACCGATAGCCGCTGGCGGAGTAAGCACATCAGCAAACCTAAAACCTAAACAAGTTGTGAAAATGGCATTTTTAAATTGTCGTTGCAACGGTACTATAATTACGTGCTTGGCTGGTGGGTTTCCTTTTGCTCGTACAAGTGCGGAACGTGCGCTCGGTTTGACATAAATGGCCATTCCCTCATGTCATTTTTCTTCCATTACTAACACGGCTTACGCATAATGATTACCTCTTCTGATTGCAGCATGGCGAAGGCTTGCGGTAATCCTTGACGGAATTGCGCTGGCAGTTTTTGAAGGGCTCCGGACCTTCTCCTTTCCTGCATCCCCCTGCCTTAGATACTGTGCCACAAACTCAGAATTAGCTCAACATTGCCACAATGGCATCTTTGGCTGTCAATGACACGTCATCTAGCCTGGCGGAGCTGGAGACTCAACTTGGAGGCCTCTACGCACGAATCGCGCAGCAGTACGGCCTGCCTGCTGCCATGCAGGTACCCAACCTTATATTCTAATAATGAATAACCGCAACAAGAATACAGCTTACGCAGGCGTCAGCGAAACTGCCCAGGGTGCCCACCTTCCCAATGGCGTTCCTGGCCGATTTCTAAACCCAACATTGTTGACGCAGTGTGAGATCCCCCAGCCCGTTAATCCGAAAGGTGTAATTAACTGCTAGACCGCGCCATACACCCCCATGCCATCGGATTACATAAGAGACTACCCTGTACGGCGGCAGAAACCCGCCCTCACCTCTCACGCATTTACTGTTGCATGCTCTTCCATAGATTCCTCTCATACACACCATGGCTTGTAATTCCTGTCCGGTGACCATATCTTTCCGCCTTCTTGTCCTGTGCAGGCTCTGGGCCGCTTGATGCTCTCCGCACCGGTGTTGAGTACCCCGCCAGCACCCGCCGCCGCCGCCGCCGCCGCCGTCGGCAGACCAGCTAGTGCGGCACCCACACCCGCACTCCCACAAGCCCCAGCGGACACCGCGGCCGTACACACAAACAAAACCGTGTCGCCCTTCCGTGACGGCGCCACGGACGCAGATTGTGCCCCCGGTGGCAGCACCGCCGGCGCCGCCGCGCCTGCCAGCAGCACCCTGACAGCGACATGCCCGCTAGCCGACAGCCCGGCCGAGAGCGGATCTCTCCACGACGACGCCAGCGGTGCCGTACAGGATAACGTTCGCGTACCCTCACGTCCAATCACCATTCCGCCGCCGCTGGCGGCTCCGAGCATTTTGCTCCACGCCCATACGATGGAGAGCATTCGCACAGAGCCGAGCCCTTCCTTGTCACAGATGCCCAGCGGCATCTTGTCGCTTGTGAGTCCCTCGGCAGCCGACGGCGACGGCGGCAGTGTTGCCGACGGCGAGGGGCCCTCAAGCAGCGGCGACCTGGACCTGGACCAGAACAATGCCGCCGCTGCCACCGACCGGGCCGGTGGCGGAGGCAGCGGCGGAGGCGCTGCTGCTGCCGCCGGCAGCGGTGGCGCCGCCGGCGCGGCGGATGCACCTGTTTCGGCTGCTGCTGCGGCGCTGGCCGCCGTCGTAGCGAGGGATGCCCGCAGGGACGCTGGCGAGACGGGAGGCTCCAAGTGGTGGGTGCTTGGGTGGGCAGTGATAGGATATTAAATGGCGGGATATCGTAGAGAGCTTTGGGCGTGTGACGCGCTACCGCTTATTAGCTAGCGACCTGGCTGTACGGCTTATCGTACGGCTTATCGTCTGCTCTGGCTGGTTGCCCCGCACTATCCCTCTCTCCGCTGCCCTTCTCACTCCTCAACCTCGTCCAAAACCGCCAACCGCCAACCGTCGTAACGGCCCTTTTCCGACCTTGCAGCGGCACGCCGCGTAGCAGCTCCCTCTGGCACCGAGCCATCAACCTGACCAAGATGGTGGCCGACCCTTGGGGCAGTCGTAACCTCCACGTCCTGCCCATGGAGCGAGCAGTACGGCAGCGGTACAACGCCTTGGCCGGGCACTGGGTCACCGACGAAGGTGAGCATCAGGAATTTTCTGACATCATGCAAGTGGACATGTAATGTCAAGTCATGCGGGGACGGACTGACATTTGTTTACCTGAAGACGTTCGTTCGCAAATAACATGTATTGTTGTATATTGTTGTGCTCTATCGCTTTGTTTTGTTTTGTTTCGTTTCGTTTTTATCTCCCTTCCCAACCAAACAATCTGGGTATGTATCAACACCTACAGAACATCGCTTCACCTCCCGCCCCCTTGGTGGCCTTGGCATACAGTCCCCCCCCCGAGAATAGCGTTTATCATATTGATCATACATTCGACACCATTTCGTGGTTCTTTGCGATCTTGACCCCCAAACCTCATCTTTACTCCCACCCCCTTTACTCCGCAGTCCTCGTCAAGATGGAGTCCAAACCCTTCGCTGCTGGGGCGATGAGAGAGTGCTACGCGGCTAAGAAGCTGAGCACCTTCACACACAACGTGGACTGGCATAAGGCCCAAAACATGGTGTGACGGGAGAGGCCGAAGAGGATGGGGGAATGGAATTCGGGAAGGAGGGAAGGAGGGTTTTTTTGACAACAAAAGGCGTGTATGTATGTGTGGGAGAGGGGTGACGGGGGGTTTTAGGGTTTGATGGTCACACGGCAGCTGGGGAATTAAAAGATTTAGGAAAGTGCTGAACATCATAACTTGAAAAACGTGGAGCGAGGAGGGGAGTGCCACGTCCCCGACTGCCCTTGTTTAAGTGGTCTGCAATCTCGTTTTATGAAATGAAACCTAGAAGGTTTCTATTTTATTCTGCATGAGCCCTTCCTCTATATTCATATCCGGCCACCGTACCCTGAGCGTCAGTATGTGCGTCTGTGTGTGTGTTGAGTTTGGGTTTTGGAGACCCCCGCATGTGCGTGTGTGTGTGTGTGTGTCTCCCCCGCGGTTAGGCACTCGCCCGCCACCTCGTGCATCCCGGTGCTCTCAGGTGGCCAAACGTTACAAGAAGGAGGGTGTACGGAAGTCCGTGTACTACAATGATGTGCTCGTCCAGATGGACGCCAAGATGCTTGGGGAGATGTACAACAAGACGGACCCACCCAAGCAGGTGTGTATGTATGTATGTACGTATGTATGTCGTTACAGGGTGGTTATGCTTCACCAGCGGCCCCCTTTCCCTTGGAGGCAGTTCCCTGCTCTCCCTTGCGAGAGAGGCACCCCAGTCCATTCACCCCATCCGACTTCAGAATGTATTACTTGGGTTCAGCAACTCACCACCAGCATCCAACCCAAACTAGCGGATCAAAGGCGCCACAATTTAGTTCCTGGCCAGCTCGCAAGTTGATATTATCACGTCCTACACCGTCCATAAGATGGGGGGCCACCTCCCATTTCCACACTTCTCAAACACCCGAGAAGTCGGCAGGCGGATTTGAACCTGAACACTCCGGGAGCAGAAGTCAGGCCTTAACCTCTGCCAGCCGCCTGCCTAAAAGTATGTATATATGTATGTCATGCCGTGGGTATGTAGGCAGGGTTGAGCTCGGTGCTATTACGGACGCTGCGAGAAGGTCCGCACGTCGGATACCCCTACGTACGACATACCTAATGGTGTTACTGCACCTGCAACCGCTGCTATTTCTCTTACAGCTGCTATTTCTCTTACAGCTGCTGTTGCTGTTGCTGTTGCAGGTGGATGTGATGCAGTGCGCCATCTTGCAGTTCCCCGGCCGCCCCGGGACCCCGGTGTACGCGGTGGAGCAGCTGATAGAGGGGGACTACGTAAAGTACAACAGCAACAGCGGGTTTGTCAAGGTAGGGGTTTACCCGGGGGGGCGCGAGGGGGGGAGGGTAGGGGGGGTGAGGGGGGGAAAAGGGAGGGAGGGGCTGTTCCCGGCACTGCCCCCATCAGGCTGTGGAGTGTGGGCTCGGGGGGATCCAGGTTTTGAGAATGCGTTATGTCGTGTGCCCGCACGTGTATGTGTATGTACGACATACCCTAGGACGGGGGTGGATGGGTGTTGTAGGAATGGCTTTTTTGAAAAACCAGCGTAACGTTGACAGTTGGCTGGATGTCAACGAAGAGACCGCTTTGACAGCGCTTAAGCATAACTGAACTAATCTGATTAACGTGTAAAAAGATGTATAAAGAAATACGTGAAAAGACTTAAGATTAACGAAGACGTTACACCATTCCAAGGTTGTAACTACGTCTGCAGTCGGACAGAGGGATTCCGTTACACTGAAGTTGTTTTAGCTCTCCGCGCAACAACGATAAAGAAACGTATTCCTGGAGAGAGGGATTTGGAGGGCAGAGGAAATACAGGCAAACCTGGTACTTTGGGCTTGAAGCCTTTTGTTCAGCGGGTCGTGCCTTCGCGTTCTGAGACCTTGCACACGTTCCATATCTCCCGCCCGTATCTGCTTCATTCAACAGTGGGTGCAACCCGAACAGCAGCCGCAGCAGTGACGGGAGGGAAGAGAAGCATTATGTACGGCTTCACAGGCACATGCGGCTGTAGCTGTGGTTGCATCAGAGGTTGATGGGTGAGGTTGATGATGATACCGTCCGCTGGTAGGAAAGTGCCAACGCGACCCTCTCCCGCCTTTCCTGACCTTTCTCCCCGGCCTCCTAACTCTCCTACCCCAACCCCTCCTAAACCCCCTTGTTCCTAACCCCCCAGGGCGATGATGTGTTGCGCAACACCCCTCAGGCCTTCAGCCACTTCACCTGGGTGCTCACACAGGGCCTCAAGATATGTGTGGATATACAGGTTGAGGGGGAGGGGAAGGGAGGGGAGGGGAGGGGAGGGGAGGGGAGGGGAGGGGAGGGGAGGGGAGGGGAGGGGAGGGGAGGGGAGGGGACCTCCGTAGCCACTGGACACCGCTGTAAGGTGTGGAGTCCCATGAACAAGGACCTCTGCAGCACCTCTAAAGCTCCACCCCCCTCCGACTCCTGATGCTGGCTGTGGTCCGTACAGCCGCCACGTGATGCCGTGCAAAGCTACCGGCAGCACGACATCACCCGGTAGCCTTCATCTCTCGGGGGGGGCGTTATTGGCAAACACTTCAGTGATCTAACGGAAAGTTAAGGGCGTAGCCCCTAATGTTCGTCATTCATTTATTAGCAACAAACCTAATTAGTTTGGGAAAAGTCGTTAATTAACGTGTCGTGCAGGCTCTTCTCGGCACCCCCCATTGCGCTGTAATGCTTGTTGGCTGTCCCTGCTGGCTGTCTGGGGTGTTTCAGGGTGTGGGGGACTTGTACACGGACCCCCAGCTGCACACCCTGGACGGGGAGGGCTACGGAGAGGGCAACCTGGGGCTGCGGGGCATGGCGCTGTTCTTCAGATCCCACGAGTGCAATGCGCTCTGCTGCAGGATGGGGCTGAAACCCTTCGACAGGTGGGAGATTGTGTGTCTGTATGTGTGTGTGTCTGTTACACATCCATCCAGGCCTGACGCTGGCCAGGGGCACCTAACTGTACCCCAACGGGAACGACTGTCGAAGCACTGTCCGTCATTGGAGGGGCGTTATATCGGTCACAGTCCTTCTCAACCGTTCTTCTTCACAACGTTCCGTTCCACCGAAAGCGCATGCTCTACAGCTGCGCGATCTGCCAATAGCTGCACCCACACCGGTGCCAACAGCGCCACCACCCTATCCTTGAGAATGTTTCCTGACGCCGTCCGGTTTTGTTAGCCAACCACCGCCATGTGGTATACAGCCTCTGGTCCAGGCCCTATGCCGAACTAATCCTCCGCCACTGCTTTGCGGCAGTGTGTAGATCTTCATGATGAGCTCCCCCTCCAGCTGCCCAGCGCTCTGGAGAAACCCAGTGTCTCCAGCCTCGTGTGTGTGTCTGGATATGCATATAGGTGTGCGTGCGCGTGCATGTGCGTGTTTCAAACGGGAAACATATCCACTTACCGGTCAATCGGTGTACGTGCGTGCGTGCGTGTGTGGTATGCATGGTGGTAAGTATGTAAGTATGTAGTGTGTGCTTTCGCCCCAGTTTCGGTTTATTGAAGGAGCTCGGCTTTCCAGTACGACAACGTCTCCCAACCCTTTCATCTGAGACCTCTCCGTCGGCTCCGAAAACCCCCCTGTCGCCCCTTTTCCCCCCTTTTCTCCCCGGGGGGAAAACCTGCAGGTGCGACACGGACGTGCACTGCCAGGGTTATAACTCCGACGCGTCCTCCGCCTCTGCCTCCGCCACCCGCCCGGGGGGAGGCAAAGCGGGGGCCACCGCCTCGCGTACCATGGCGCGAGCCACCAACTTCAAGGTACGAGCAGACGTACCACGTGTACGGTGTACTGCACTTGGGGACGGTACATTAGGACGGAGGTTGGGATAGGAATGTCGGGATGGAGGAACTTATGGATTAGGAACTGTGACCCCAGTGTGGGAAGGGGCACCTAAGAACGATCTGGGTTAGCTCGGTGCTGTGCGGGCGCTGTGAAAGTGGTTGCCATCCAGAGCGAACTAGCGGCCTAAAGGAGGGGGAACCCGCCGTCCTTGCCCCGAGGTACGTCTTCTTTATGGGGACCTGTTCTACAGCTCTACTGGCCAGACTAGCGAATGAAGACTGGGGATGCTGCAACAACACTGCGCGTGCGATGCCGCCATAGTCCTCCTCCCCCCCCACACCTCCTTAACTACCAGCTCCACCACTCCCCAGCCCCCAGCCCGGGTCTCGCTCTCTCGTACTCTCTGCAATCAAAATCAGCCTGCGAGTTCTCTGACCCTCTCGAAGTCGTAACGCCAACTACCCCCAGGCCAAGTTGGCTGAGCGGCGGCGGCGAGCAGCCCTGACCTCCCTCACAGCTACATCCTGCGAGCAGGAGGTGCTGCTGGGGGCATTGCAGGACGTGCCAAGTAAGGTTTGAGAAGCGGTTAGGAAGCGGTTGGAAGGTGGTTGGGAGTTGTGGAGGTTTGTAACTGGTTGTTGTAAGGGCAATTTGACGGGCGGGGGTTTGGCGGGGGGGTAGGGGAAGGGAAGGGAAGGGTGAAGGCGATTGATCGTCAGTGTCGCCGTCGGTCGTACAAGTGCCGTACTGCATTTTATAATTTGTTCTACGGGGCCCCGCAGAGGAGAACCCAGAGGCGCTGGTGCACCTGGAGATTGCGAAGCTGTACGGCGAGGTCGTACTGCTGCCAGAGCTCCGACCCAACGAGGACCCCGAGGTACTTTGTCTTACTGGATGAGATGTTAATGTACGACATGTGTATATGTGCATTTGTCTGAGTTGTATGAGGGGGAGCACACATCGCCATTTTCTCCCGTCGCTAGACATTGAAACAGACAGACAGACATATGTGCATATAACAGTACGTCAGTAGCAAGACATGCAGTACGACACACCAGGTCCCATGAACCTCGCACTGCACCAGCTTGCAATTACTTGCGCTGCACCACACACGCGTGTACGGCAACAACCGATTGCTGCTGCTGCTGCTGGGCCCCCTAACATCCATTCACCTTTGCAACTTATGCTTAGCTCTAGTGCAACCACTAACTTCCAACTAATTCCAACCGTTTTCAGGACGCTCTCCACGGCGGTTTGTTCCATCTGAACACGGCAGCGCAGGGCGGGTCCCTGTTGGGTCTTATGGTCCTGGCCCGGGCCCATTGCGGCATAGAGCCCACGAGCCCCCAGTTTGCCCAGCTCATCAAGGTGGGGGATGGGGTTGGAGGCTGGGGGGTGAGGGCCATCAGGGCGAGGGAGTGGCAACGGGAGAGAGTCACCCAGGCAGAGGTGTATGTGTGGGAGAAGCGGAGAGGGGCATAGCAGGGATCACGTGCGTAATCCCCCTTCCCCCGAACCCTGCCAGTGGTTCGTCTTGTCCCCCGGCCCGCCCTGTTTCCTTACTCCCCTCGCAACCAACACACCCACACCTGCATGCGAGTCATGCTCCAACCCGCCGTTGCAACCCGACAACCCCTCCACAACCTGTGAGGCAGGTGGGGACTCGGCAGCGGCAGTTCCGGGCGCACATCCACGTGGCGTGGCGCTGTGTACTGCTGGCGGCGGAGAGGGGAGTCAGGGGGGCGGCACTGGCGGCGGCGGCGGCGTACGGCGGCAGTGGCGGCGGAGTATTTGCGGATCAAGTGCTGCAAGGGCAGGCTGACCCCGCACAGGTAGATGGGGGCCGAGCGGCTGGGTGGAGGGAGAGAACGTCACGGCACATGTGCGGTGTATGTCTTTGTGCGTGTACGAGTGTGTTCTCTGCCGTAACATTACGTGGGAAGGGAGGGGGGAGGGCGCAGTGGAAGTCACTTTTCCCCTACATACATACATACATACATGCACACACAGACCCGTGGTCCTCCGTGTATCTCTTGCCTTGCTGGCTGCGTGGGTGCCCTTGACTAGGAGCGTCTTCTGAGGGGCCGCGTCTGGCGTGGGTCGGTCTTCCCTTGCCTCAGTTCATTTTGTGTGTGTAGTGGAGCCCCCTGAGTAGAGCCCCTGCCCCCGGTGGTGTTTTCTGTTTGTCCTTGTTTTGGTGGTCTAGAGGGGGAGAGAGCGCGCGACTAGGCTGGCCAGGCGTAGTGGGGCCAGGTAGCCTGTTTAGGGTTCCCGGAGGTCATGTGGCGCCCCTCGTGCGGCTCTCGCTTAGTTCGGTTCGCAGTCTTCTGCGCCGCTGTGTTGCCTATAGCCAGGGGCTGGGAGGGTGCCCCGGTTGGCGTGAGTGAAGTGAAAGGTGTCCCAGTCGGCCTCAGGTATCAGGGCACGGCCGACTTCCTCACCCGGGCATACCCCCGGGCAGATCCCGGTCCTCAGGACGTTACGGAATTCTCGCTCCTGGGCCCCACGACTATGGCCGACACGTGGAGGCTGGAGCTTACCAGCAATCGCGGCCTTCCGTGAGAACTGCCGTTTGAATACGGGGAGCCATCGGAGGCGTGCCACCAGAAGGGCACCCTTCAAGCGACCAGGAAGACCCCCTGCCCCCCGGAAGGGAAACCATTCTTGCTGCCCCGGGCCCCCCCCGCGAGCAGCACTCCTCCAGCTGCAGAAGGTA
>NW_003307546.1:2527251-2544314 GCF_000143455.1 Volvox carteri f. nagariensis | reverse complement strand
TGGGGGCAGGGGGTCTTCCTGGTCGCTTGAAGGGTGCCCTTCTGGTGGCACGCCTCCGATGGCTCCCCGTATTCAAACGGGAGTTCTCGCGGAAGGCCGCGATTGCTGGTAAGCTCCAGCCTCCACGTGTCGGCCATAGTCGTGGGGACCAGGAGCGAGAATTCTGTAACGTCCTGAGGACTGGGGTCTGCCCGGGGGTCTGCCCGGGTGAGGAAGTCGGCCGTGCCCTGACAGCTGAGGCCGACTGGGACACCTCTCACCTCCCACACAATGGGCTTAGCCTGTTCCTGGTCCTTCACCAGCAGCTCCACCTCCATAGGCTCCACGTCCAAAGTCAGCTGCACCCTAGGCACATGTAATCGACCATTGATGATGTGTCTGGTCAACACCATCGCTGCCAGAAGACCTCCCCTCTTGACACAAGGATGGGTAGTTTCACCACAATGTGCTGCTCCCTGCCCTCGGATATGGTAGCCGCTTCTCAAATCACAGGGGCCCCTGACGGTTGATCTCCTGGTGGTCATGGAAGTGTTGTCCAATTGTTTCCAGAATTCCCTAGTCCTAGTGGACCATAGACTTACATATATATGTATATATACATATATATGCATAGCATGTATATATATACATATATATACATATATATACATATATATACATATATATACACATATATACACATATATATACACATATATATACACATGCTATGCATATATATGCTTACTTGGGACGACATGGCAGTTCGGGGCGGGGAGGAGCGAGAGGGCATTCTTGTGCCTACATTGTCATGCTGGTCGCTGTGTGCGCTCACGGTGAAAGTAATGCTTGAGTGCCTCACACGCCCCATCAGGCTGCCCGGTGGTACTCCGCTGCTCTTGAGCTACCCGACCTGTTGTCCGAGTCCGATGACGGGATGTGCCCCGGGGGAAGGGGGGAGGGGGCCGGGGGGACCATACATGAGCACGAAGAGGAGGGAGAGGAAAACGGCGGCACTGGCAGTGGCGGCGGTGGCGGCAGCAGCAACGAGAGTGATGTAAGTGGAGGGTTGGAAGATACGTGTAGGTAGCTAGGTAGGTAGGTAGGTAGCTAGGTAGGTAGGTAGGTAGGTAGCTAGGTAGGTAGGTAGGTAGGTAGGTAGGTAAAAGTGTGCATGCATGTGTCTTTCTGCGTGCGTGGGTGTGTGTATGTAAGCGACGGCTGTGGCGACTGGTTGGACTGAGCTGCTGGGGTGATAGGGCGGTTATGGAAGTGGTGGTGGTGGCTGGGCCGGTTATAACGCGAATTGAAAGAGTGATTTCTTTCTTTTAGCAGCTGGTGCTGGTACTGGTACTGATACTGCTGCCATGGGCGGGGCTGCTGCAGCTGCAGCTGCGACTCCTTAAGTACTCAAAAAAGTGCTGGTTTGGAGTGTCATGTGTGGCACGGCGCATGTCGCCGCCGTTGTAGAAGTTCCATTTTCTTAGGATTATTATAATTGTGTTTGCTGAGCTTGATTCACCGGCTACAGCTGATCAGCATTGATGAAGCCGGTGCTACAGCCCCTGTGCTGCAACTGATGCTGAATCACTCCTCTCTAGCTTTTCTCAGTCTTCATGTTTGCATGGCACATGCCGTACAAACCATGCAAAATGCCGCCCGGGACCCGGACCCTCAGCATCACCGTACACTGTACGGCTGTCTTGTGTACGGAAATGCAGGATGACCCGCCGCAGTTTGAGATGTCGGTGATGCGTGAGTCCCCCCGGGACGGTGATAGCCCGCGAGATCTCCCCGACGGTCATCACAACCACCAAAACAACGAACGCAACGGCGACGGCTCGAGTATTCACATTTCGGGTGAGGAACAGAACAGCAAGAAAATGCTACGGAGAGTACACCATGTTATATTAAGATGATATGAGGATGTATGCGTACGGCAGCTCTATATAGCTACAAAGTAAAGCCTAACGAACAAACAACAAGCCACAATAGCATAAAAAGCGGGGTGTGACAGAAAAGGATCCAGCCGGGGCTGCTGGCCTGAGGTGCGTCTGGGGGTGTGTGTCGTCCATCCAGTGATGAGCAGTTGGGGGGCTGGCTAGAATACTTCGCCATCCAGAGTCTTTCCCTAAAACACACACCTCCCCCCCCCCCTAGCCCCACATCACACACCCCTCGCACACAGCGGGGTCGTGTGTCCTCCCCCCTCGATTCCCGTCCTCCTTTCAACCCCCACACCAACCCCTCCAAACCTCCTTTCCATACCCTTTTCCCCCTCTTCCCCCCCTTGTCCCCCCCTCAGGCCTATCCAACTTGGACCTGATCGCCCGAGTGGGTAGTTTGGCGGACTCCGAGCTCCTCCGGGTGCCCAAGTTGGAGGAGCTGAGGCCCTCCAGAACCTTCCTGGCGGACCTGAAGAGGGTGGTGGAGGAGGAGGCGGGGGCGCTTCCCGGGGCGGCAGCGGCCAGGTGGGGGGGGGAGGTGTGGCGTGTGGGGGGCCGGGCCGGGAGTGTGTGTGTATGTAGGTTGTTACAGGGTGGTAAAGCTTCACCAGCGGCCCCCTTTCCTGAGGCAGTTCCCTGCTCTCCCCTGCGAGAGGGGCACCCTAATCCATTTACCCCATCCGACTTCGGAATGTATTCGTTGGGTTCAGCGACTCACCACCAGCATTCAATCAAATCTAGCGGATCAACGGCGCCTCAACTTAGTTCCTGGTCAGCTGATGTAATCACGTCCTATTTCGTCCATAAGATGGGGGGCCACCTCCCAATTCAACACCCCTCACATACCCGAGGGGTCGGGAGGCGGATTTGAATCCGGACACTCCGGGAGCAGAAGTCAGGCCTTAACCTCTGCCAGCCGCCTGTATGTGTATGTATGGCTGGAGAGGTTGGGCAAGGACTTCAAAGGCGGAGGGCGGCAGGCGGTGGAGAGGCCGGCTAGGCCAGGAAGGAAACGGCGGTGGGGTACGGTCGGTGGTAGCACCACCACCATCACCACCAAGACCACTGAGTCCACCTCCCCTCGGCACCACCATCAGGCCATCTCCACCTGGATCACCTTCACCGTGCCGCCACGGCCGCCACCTGACGTTGACGACACCACTAATTGGTCGCTGGTCTGCCCCGACCCGTGAGTCTCGGTTTGCTGCACTGCTGCACACACGCACTGCAGGTACGAGATCCTCTTCCAGTACGGCAATCTACTGCTGTCGGGCGGTCCGGGTATGGGCCCCCAGCCGGCCCGCGCTGCGGAGCTGTTGGAGCAGGCGGCTGAGGAGGCGAGTACGGCGGGTAAGGGGAAGCTGGCTCAGAGGTACTACGAGGTAGTGGCGCGGGCGCAGGCCTTGTGCGACGAGGACGAGGGCGAGGAGGAAGAGGAGGAAGAGGAGGAGGAGTGAAAGGAAGGTGACGATTCGGGGGGAAGTGGGTTGAGGCGGAGAGGGAGGAGGACGTGTCACGTCGAGGATGCGTTGATTGACATCGACTTGAAAGCTTTCCTACACGGCCATCCGTACACCTTTTTGTCTGTCTGTTTGCCTGCCTGTCTGTCTATCTCTGTTAATCTTGGGGGATCGGGCACCGGCGGCAAGAGGGGCCTCGTCATCCTGTAGGCTGTCAGCTGCTGTTGTATATGTGCACAATGTTTGTATGAATGTATATGTACGTAACTTGTTACGTACTTACATAAATCGGTTACGTATTTATTACGTAATTATCGCTCTCCCGCCTGATGCTGATGATGTTGGGATGACGCGCAATTTTCTCTCCGCTCACCTTTTACGTTGAACACTGTCGCGGAGCTTTTCACGCTGTTGCGTTGTGACGCACGTGTATATGTGTGTGTGTGAGAGAGAGGAAGAGAGAGAATGTGAGTGTGTTCTAATAATAAATTACAATCAGTATGTTTTCAATATTTATCTGAGCCGCGGACAGGAGATGGCGAGGATGTCAGATGAATAGCTTTACCTTACGCGTGCGTGGGTATCTGTGCTTGCTTATCGGCCACCTGGCTGTAATCCTGTATGTTTGTGGGGGTAATGTGGCAGCGATCGTATATGACGTGACCCGTTTTTAAACGGTTCCGTTGAGCCCCCCTCGGCCCCCCCGGGGGTTGGACCCGAGGGGCTCGTGTCGCCTTGTCCTTTGACGGTGGCTGCTCTCACATAGACACTGGCTTTCCCCCGCAATATGTTTTTCCTCACGCATGCGGGGCGGTCGTTTGTTTGGCTTTTCGTTGGCGTGTCGGGAACCTCGTTTCGCATTTGTCAGGGGGTTTGCATGCGGCGGACTGGGAACAATTTTGAATATTTGAAATAGTCTCGTCCGTCCGCGCTTAGTCTTTTCTCCCCCGCTGCTCTGCAACAGTATAAGGTCCCCAAAGCGGTCGTACTAGGGCTGTACGGACTTGATTGGATAAGATGTGGTCTGAGGAAGCTTGGCTTTTGGGGGGGCCCGTTTTTGGGTATGTGTGTATGGCGGTGATGGAGGGTACACTTGCAGCGCCGTAGGCGGCCTTTGCGATTGGTTTGTTCCCTTTTTTCAGCAGCGAGTATTTCGCGACGTACAGTATTTATGCTCCAGGAAAAGATCTCTTAAAAATATCAGAGGAAGATCTTTTCTTTTTATGTCTGCAGCTTTGTCTGTGGATGCTTGGGAGAGGCACCATTGTTACAATGTGAAAACCCCCGTGATCGGGTTTTGTTTAGTTGGAGCCAGTTTCCTCCAGAGACTTTTCTGCCCTCTCCCTCGCCCCACCGGCTTCCGCGACACCTCGAAAGGCGGCGCTCTTTGGGGTGGACGCGTTGCGGAGGTCTGTGGGGTGGGTTGGGTGCTGGGTCCGCTGGCGGTGATTTTTACCGAGGAGATATGCAATGTGATGTGGTTACGTTTGTATGTTTGTATGTATATGTGTATACCACGTTCAGGACACACGCATGGTAGGATGGAGGTGGTGGTGTCACCGGTAATTTGCTGCGAGCAACGTAAATTACGTACGACAACTGCCACAGCATTATCATCGCCATAGGATAGCGATGAATGGAAGGTAGTACGACTTGCAGCATGTGCCGCATGTATAAATGCCACAAGTGGTAATTTACGGTATACAGGAAGCCTTGGACCGGGGCTGGGGGAGGCGGTGTAAAGGCGCCTGGTGTCTTTTTCTCTCTGACGAAGAGCGCCTCGTTAATGCAAGGCGAGATTGATGTCGAGGTCGGGGGCTGGAGGGAAGGCGGGTAGTTTCTTTGCTGGCGACCGGGAGCCCGTTTCATTCAAAGCTGTCATACTGACCGCCGCTGTAACGCCGCAGAATCGCCGGTGAAGGGTCCACCGTGATGACTATAGCCCCGATGGCTCTGGGCGGGTCCAGAAGCAATTGTGCTAGCTGACGTATCGGCTGCCGTACGTGCGTTTTGTGGGCATCGTCTCCTGCCGCTGCATTACCGTGCGTACCAAGAGGCTGCGTTGGCCGTTGGGTGGTTTACATGGCAGGGGACTTGTCGGCGGCAAACAAAAGGAGCGGGAGAAAGGGGAGACAGCGCTACATGGAGTGTGTATTTGCCTTGGAGCTGCCCACGCCGAAGTGAGACATCGCTCCCCGCATGCGGGAAACTATCGCGCATAGCATTCCGCGCCTTGGCAACCTTAGGACAACGGCACAAGGATACTACGACTTACTCACACCAGTCGGAATATGGGTGTCCCTTGGGAGCCCATCTTAAGAACAGCAACAAGCTTTTGTGCGAGGTTTACACGCAGCGTCCTTGTTATCGTAACCAACTGCGGCGCATGTGATTGCTCTACGGCTGTGTTGGAATAGGGGTAATGGAGCAGGCTGTGAGGGAAAAAGGGAGCGGGGGAAGAGGAAGCGGAACACTTGTTCTAGAGAAACACGTGTTAACGCACGCCGGTTCAACCACGGAGTGCAAGGACGCATATCTTGCGACCTACTAAGCTCTTTGACATGTACTCTAAGAAACAAGCTGGTGAGAGTAAAGTAGCTGTACATGCTAACCAGAACGTAGGTCCGAGTTGAGCTTCTGTAACATCGGTGTAATTTGTGGGCCCGCCTAAGACAGCACATAATGTAAGACGGCAATACTGATGTAAAGTAGCAGAAATCGCAAAGACATGTTCGCAGGGACTGGGCATCAAACCAGGTCTTCGACCAATTGATCATACGGCAGATATTTTGGGCATCAGGAAAATGCCAAGTTTGCGGTCATACGCATAGCAATGTGAAGAATTAAAATATATCTTTCTGCTAGAGGCCAATACTTTGATTAGATGTGTCCAAACTGCACGAATATGCGCAGCATAAGGCCCTGCGCCACGGACGGTGGAGGTTTCCCATTGCGGTTGGTGCAACTTGCATCGGACCGAGCTGCCAGGCGCCATACATAAGTGACCATTTCCTTTAAGTAGGAACTTTACTGCAAGTAATCAGTAGTCCCTTGAGGTACATAGAGTGAAACCTACGTCGCCTCAAAGTTCTACAACCAACAAGGAAAATGCAGTCCATCGGTAGCCGCGTCGCTGCTCCTGCGCGCCAAGCAGAGCAGCGCATGGCCGTTGCGTCTACTAGCAGGCCTAGCGCCCGGCCGATTTTGATCAATGCTGCAGCCTTCGGAGTTAAGAAGACCGCCAACCAGCTGCTCCGCGAGCTTGCGCGCGGTGGTCCTTCGTCTCGCAAGGCCTCTTGCGCAGCTGTGACGGGTGCTACAGGCGCTACGGCTGCCCTTGACATCGTGTTCGTGGCTGCCGAGGTTGCGCCTTGGAGCAAGACAGGTGGCCTTGGCGATGTGACAGGAGGCTTGCCGATTGAGCTGGTGAAGCGGGGCCACAGGGTCATGACTATTGCGCCACGGTATGTCACTTGCGTGAAGTCATGGTGTCCTTTTTTAGTAAATAAGGGGTCTCAGTTTCAATGGTCATCGGCTGATCGTGTTGATGAAAGGCTCGATTAGCAGTGATGCAAGTATTGTAATTATTCCTGGAGCATGAACATGCAGGATGCACTCCTATGAGCGTTGTTTTGAGCCTTTCTCCATCTTCAGGCTGTCGCTGTAACGCAGCTCCTTCAAAATCATCCCCACGGCATGCCTACTACACCCGAAATAGCAAGAGGGTTCCAGTATTTAGGATAAATGAGAAGAGTACGTTTGCGCCTTCGTGCACCGTGATCATCCCTCTGCGCACATGTACACCTGATTTTCCCTTGCCTCGCAGCTACGACCAGTACGCGGATGCTTGGGACACTTCCGTCGTTGTCGATATCATGGGCGAGAAGGTCCGCTACTTCCACTCCATCAAGAAGGGTGTTCATCGTGTGTGGGTTGATCACCCTTGGTTCCTGGCTAAGGTCTGGGGCAAGACTGGCTCCAAGCTTTACGGCCCTCGCTCCGGAGCCGACTACCTGGACAACCACAAGCGATTCTCGCTGTTCTGCAAGGCTGCCATTGAGGCGGTGCGCGTGCTGCCGTTCGGCCCTGGAGAGGAGTGCGTGTTCGTCGCGAATGACTGGCACTCTGCCCTGGTGCCGCTGATGCTGAAGGTGTGTGGGGAGGTGCTATAGCCCTCCACTCGGTGTTAGGGATTTACTGGTGCTGCCGTCTAGTTTACACACCTGATCTGGCATCCTTACCACTGCTTGCTGTATTTTCGGACAAGAGGGTGGTAATGAACAAGTGCTATGGTCTTCCTGCTGAGCGATTTTGATTTATGGAGCGATGCAGTGCTATGGTCGTGTAGCACCGCGCAAGGCTCACGATAAGTGTTCCCTCTGTACCCGCTACCTATTCGCGTTGGAAAAGGAAGTGAATGGCGGAATCTGTGCCCTCCCCCTCCTCCCTCATCCTCTCTCCCCCCATTGCATCTCCAAGGATGTCTACCAGGCCAAGGGCGAGTTCACGAAGGCCAAGTCGGTGCTGGCCATCCACAACATTGCCTTCCAGGTTGGCGATCTGGATGGGGACACAATGATGCATTTATGGCTTGTATATTTGGCGCTGCGACCAGTTTTCTAGAAAGCATAAGATTGGGATTTCAGGGAAATTTACGGTTGCTGAGGATTTTTCAATTGTATGTGTTCACACTTGCTCATACTTCCTCGCAAAGTTTCCCGGTTTCTTTTGTAACATGTTTCCGATGCTCAACAGTGACATGGCGAATCGATTATTTCTATAACAGAATATATTAAAACGCACACGGTGTCCTGCAGTCACACATACATAATTCTTTTCTGTCCCTTGCTCGTTCGCCCCTTGGTTCAGGGCCGCATGTGGGAGGACACCTTCAAGGACATGCAGCTGCCGACATCCGCCTTTGACAAGTTCGCGTTCAGCGATGGCTACTCCAAGGTGTGCGGTGCGGTGCGGGAGTCTGGGGGCTCACAGACGGCAACGTCGGTATTAGCTGTTGCCAGGGCTGCGGAAATGGGCCCAAGCTTGTGTTTCATTATCATTAGGGGGACATTGAGCAAGATTAGCACCAAACCCTAGGATTAGTACCAAAGTGGTGTAGTATAGGAACGTTGAAACGCGCGGCGCATGTGCGGTTCAATGTCGCAGTTGTGCCAAGGGGTTTTAAGAAGTCCCCAAGCAAACGCCCTGGGTGGTGTCCTCTGATTCCGGGCCCGGATGTCGTCCTGCCTGAATTGACTATGACGGAAATATAATAAAAGTATTTCAACTCAGCATGAGTTTGAAATGCTGGCCCTCCTCGCTGATCGCCCTGCTGCCTGCCTGCCCTGCTTCCATTTGTGTCCGTCCTCTGTCATCTTTTAACCCTCCTGGACTCATCGCGGACAGGTGTACACTGAGGCCACCCCCATGGAGGAGGACGAGAAGCCCCCGTTGACCGGCAAGACCTACAAGAAGATCAACTGGCTCAAGGCGGGTATCCTCACCGCTGACAAGTTGGTGACGGTGTCGCCGAACTACGCGACGGAGATCAGCGCTGACGCGGCTGGAGGTGTGGAGCTGGACACTGCCATTCGGTGAGCGCTCGTCTTCGGGGCTAGAGAGCAGGGCCTGACACACATGCGCGCGTGTCGCGTAGTATGTGTGTGTGGGTGTGCGTGTGGTAAATGTCTATCCGGTCATGACGCTGCCTAGGGGCATCTAACCGTACCCCAACGGGAACGACCGCCGAAGGGCGTAGACGCGCACGCCCCTGTTGCTATCCTAATACGCCTCTCCTCAGTCGACTTTCTTTAACCTTTGACCTGTTTGTCCAGCCAGAACCGCCCCATCAGCTGCCACCGTTGCGATACCCCCTTCCAATGCATATGTTCCTTGGAACGCTACTCTTCTCTCGCCCCCCGACCCCACCCTAAACCCTCGCCCTCACCCTCACCAAACCTTGGTGGACTTTGAAACATCATTGCAGCTCGCGCGGCGGTATCGAGGGCATCGTGAACGGCATGGACATTGAGGAATGGAACCCCAAGACCGACAAGTACCTCACGCTGCCGTACGACCAGAACTCCGTGTACGCCGGCAAGGCCGCCGCTAAGGAGGCCCTGCAGGCGGAGCTGGGTCTGCCGGTTGACCCCACCGCGCCGCTCTTCGCCTTCATCGGCCGCCTGGAGGAGCAGAAGGGTGTCGACATCATCCTGGCTGCGCTGCCCAAGCTGCTGGCGACCCCGAAGGTGCAGGTGGCGATTCTTGGCACTGGCAAGGCTGCGTATGAGAAGATGGTCAACTCTATTGCGACCAAGTACAAGGGCCGTGCTAAGGGCGTGGTCAAGTTCTCCGCGCCGCTCGCGCACATGTTGACCGCCGGTGCGGACTTCATGTTGGTGCCGTCGCGCTTCGAGCCGTGCGGCCTCATCCAGCTGCACGCCATGCACTACGGCACAGTCCCGGTGGTCGCCTCCACCGGTGGCCTGGTGGACACTGTCAAGGAGGGCGTGACGGGCTTCCACAGTGAGTGGGCTCTTCGGTGGGAGCTACGGGATTCTTAACGTGGATAGGTACCAGCGTCTTGCCACTGGTGCTGTCATCCTCACTTCCGGCAGAGTTATGCTACTCGCATGGACACTTCGTAGTACAGACTTATGCAACAGCTTGAATTCCTTAATAATACAAACCGTCAGCTGCACGCCGTACTGATGCAGAACTACTGCTGTTGCTGCTCCTTACCAACCTGTGTTGTGCTGTGGTGTTCTACGTTGCAGTGGGTGCGTTGAACCCGGACCGTCTTGACGAGGCGGATGCGGACGCGCTGGCCGCCACGGTGCGCCGCGCGGCTGAGGTGTTCGCGACGCCCCGCTACAAGGATATGGTGTACAACTGCATCAGCCAGGACCTGTCCTGGGCTCGCCCAGCTCAAAAGTGGGAGGGCCTCCTGGAGGAGGTCGTGTACGGTAAGGGTACGGCGGCAACGGCCAAGAAGAATGAGGTCAAGGTGCCGGTGCAGGAGAAGATTCCAGGCGATACCCCCGCAGTTGCGCGCGCTCCCAACGTAAGGCCCGCGGCGGCGGCGGCGGCGGCACCGAAGGCGCCGGTGACGGCACCGCCGATGGGTGCATGGCGCGCTACCACGACCGCCGTGCCGGCGAATGGGGTACCTAAGGTGACCACGTACAAGACCGTGACGCCGGCGGTGACGGTGCCGGTCGCTGCCAAGCCGGCGGCAGTGCCGGTCAGCAGCAACGGCAATGGCGTTGCAGCGGGGACGTCGGTGTCGGAGAACGGCAATGGCGTGTCGGCGACGCCGTCGGTCGCCCCCAAGGTGGCTAGGAGCGCTCTGGCGTCGGTGTCTAAGTCGGCGTAAGCGGGAACACCTGGAAGTGGGTTTGGAAACGCCGTGCGCTCTCGCCTCAGTGGGTGTTGAGTGTACGAGTGTACCACTTATTGTGTACCGAGTCATCCACAGCGGAAAGGTGAGCGAGTTGCTCCCGTGCATGGCGGAGCCCGCGTTGAAACGTCCCTGCAATTTTTCCGTCGATGACGATGACGACAGGATGCTCGGGTAGGTGGATAGATGATTATTCTGTGCTGCAGCTGGATTGTAAACGCTCTACCGGTGGCCGCTGCTCATCTGGACTGCCGCTTTTTAATGAGAGGATAGGAGCTGCTGATGGCCGATGTCGCAGCCCGACTGTGCCGCTGGCTTCTGATTTTTATTGTTTCATGGTGTACAATGGTGTTCAAGTGTAATTACGTAAGGCTGTGTCTGGCCGCCTCATTTTGTGAAGCGAGGGAGAACAATGAGAGGGAGGAGCGGAATGTGCTGCTGAGTCGACTGAGCCGCATTCCTTTTTATCTCGCCGTTTTGCCTCTTCTGGGCGGTGATGGCAAGGCATGTCGTGCATTTGTTGAGCGGGTGGAGCCGAGCGCAAAACCAGACGGAGGGTTTGTTCCTGTGCCCGCCAAGTTCCCGCAATCCCACGCTCCGTATCGTATTCCATTTTTCCCGGATTTGAGGAGCATCAGTGCTGTCATGTTATGCATAAATGCCGGGCTTGCATGGATGCCCACGCAGTTGCGTTGGGGGATCTAGACTGTTTTTCGCCTGGCCTGTCTTGGCCTGACTAGCATGGCCGAGTGTGATGCCGCGTTTTGACCGCCGCACGGTTTTGTTGAAAGTTATTTGAAAAGTGTTCGTATTGGTCAGGACATAAATTTTGTTGGAGCCGACGCCTGACCGGTAGTTTTGAAGTCTTTTATGCTGGACAGGCTGCAGCGGCCTGGCACGCCACCGTCGAAATATTGCCATGAGAGAAATTATTTGGCGACGGATTGGCCGGAGAGAAGAGTGAAAAGTAAAGAATGGAACAAGTGATGCTCAGGAAGAAATTCTGGGGCAATTGTGTGCGTGGTTTTGTATGTGTATGCGACACATGTAGCTGACGTCATTTGTAAGGCAAAAATATCTTATCTGACCTGTTTGTTTAGCGTTTTGTGACTGTACACGTGTGGATACAGTTATAGAAATTGGTGGTGAGAGATCTGTGGACACTTTGCGCTGACGAGGAAAACAGCTGTCCTGGTTATGGCATCTGCTAATCGTCGGTCTGATTGTCTACTTCATGGAGAAGGTAGTGTTGCATGTGTCGCATGTAACAGCATCTTCCAACCGCTTACATTGATTTGCAAAATAGAATCGCAGATATAGTGTTGACACCTTTCAACGATGAAGTCCAGGCACGGGAAGTCATATACTAATAGACAGCTTTGGAATCCAGATGCCAGACTTACAGGCAACGAAATAAGCTGAACGACGAACTCTTATAATCCATACAACCCATGAAACGCTTTCCGATTCATTAGTCGTTACCAACCTGTCCGAACCATCGGATTGAAAACAATAGCACGCCGGTCTGCAATGCTGATGTATAGATAAGCTGGACTGTGGGGTTACTTATCTTGACTAATGCCTTGCAAGACTCGTCGCACAGTCCATGGCCTGTGTCACGCGTGCCTGTCCCTCGACTAAATAGGTCAACGGCATCTACACACACCATGCAGCCGGATTGCACAATTGAATCCCGCCCTTCACTCATCCTTGGTGCTCATGAAGCAACCACTCTGTTCGGAGGCTGTGGAAGGCTCCCGCCCTTTCCCGTCTCCAAGAAAGCCCACGTCTGTTGTCCATGTTGTCAATGGAATTGGGGAAGTGGGACCCACATGGACCGACACAGGCATCCCATCTCCTGCTTTCACCGGCCTCTGCACTTCTCTAAAAGAACTATGTCGAACTTTCAAACCTGAGTATGTATGTATGTGTTACATCGGCGGGCAGCTCAGTCCCCGCGACGCTGCGCGTCACACGTCGCCACCACAAACACACCAAACTTTATCGTCTATCAATCCATCCACCTGTCCACCTAGTCATCCTCTTCATCGGTCGCTCGACCCTGCCGAGCACCGATGCTGTATTACCTACCTCAACCCATCATCGCCACCACTATTGCTACGGTTACTAGGCGGCCGCAGTGTCCATTGACTCCACAACGGGAGCAGCCCCATCCGCCGCGCCCGGGCCCCCCTCCCCGTCCGTCCCCCCCCCCTGCACCACCTCCACTGCGTTGCACTGCTGGCCATCCGCTGCGTCGGTCATCGCCACCTCCGCTGCAGCCGCCGCTGTCGCCGCCGCTGCAGCCGCCGCGGCCGCCACACTGCCGGCGGTCGCATCGGGCCTCAGTTCGAAGACTTGAAAGTACGCCTCTGATAGCGCCACCATCTGCAAAAGGAACAGCGGATTCAAGATTCGGGTTTCAGTCCCAGGTCGCACACGGGGTTGCTACCGCGCGGGGCCAGGCACTGGGGGCAGAGAGGGGCTCTATCGCAATAAACCTTGGACATTGGAAGGAAGAGAAACATGAAGCCCGTGACCCGGCACACAGGCGACGCAGCGCTCCATCCGGAGTGGTGTGGGGTGCGGTGGGTTGGAGTGGGGTGGGGTTCAGCAGCTCAGAACAGCCCCGAGTGGCACCCGCAACCCTCCCTCCCTCCACCCAGCCTCAGCCCTCCTCCTCCTCCCCCTTACCTGTGGTAGGATGTCCTGCACCGCCAGGTCCTGCACCTCGTACCAGATGTCCTCTACTTTGCGGTGGACGTGAACCCGGTAGGTGCCGCTGTCGGCCTTGCCGTCATGGACCTGGGGAAGAAGACGGAGGAGGCGGGGAGGTGGGAGGTCGCGCGTGGTGAGACGCCGCTCCCCTCGGGAGGGGAATGAGGCCACGGCTTACTGGAGAGGCAGGGGGCCCCGTAAGGCTGACCACATCAGGAAACCAACACGCAAGCGGCTGAACCCCGGGTGTTGTTCCCCTCCCACCTAATCCTAACTGCATTGAAACCCTCCCCCCCTCTTTCCCCCCTCTTTCCCCCCTTCCCCTTCTTTTCCCCCCTCCCTCCCCCTCCCTTCCCCTCCCTCCCCCTCCCTCCCCCTCCAGGTACACCAGGGGGTTGTAACGCCGTCCAACGTTCCCCTCTCCTACTCACCAGGTTAGCTACCAGGTCGTACTTGGACGAGCTGCCGTACGCGGCTGCGTCCGGTGCGCCTGCCGCCGCACCGCCTGCTGCAGCGGGGAACTCCGGCAGCGGCAATATGTCCCGTAGCTCCAGAGACTTGACGGGGAAATTGACCAGGGTGGGGTTCTTCTCAATGAAGAAGTTGTTCTTGGTAAACCGGCGGTAGTGGAGGGCCAGGTAGCGAGGCAGGCGGGTAATGCGGAAGCGGCGGCGGCCGGCCCGGATGTCGTCGGTGATGGTCTCGCCGTCAAATTTGCGCATGATGTGGAAGATAGGCACCTGATGGGAGATGGCGGCCCCGCAGGAGAAATGAAATTAAAAACAATAATAATAATAAAAAACCGCAAAAGAAAGCGATGCAAATTCAATTTTGGCAAAAGGCAACTGGCCAAGGGAGACTAGGGGCTGTGAAGGATTTGGTGGAGATGGTGATGCGGATGGGGTGGGGGGTGTTGTCATTGCGTGCCGGTGTTTTGTGTCCGTGTTTAGACGTGGTAGCCAGGACGACCGAGGGCCCCAGAGCAGGTGGCGGTGTACAAGGCGGAGGGTAATCTGACCTCCCCCCCTCCCCCCACGATATCGGATAACGCAGTGCAAGGGGAATTACGACACCGGTGGATCCTGATCCTCTTCACTCCATTGCCCTCACTCCTCCAATCCCATTCCTCCCTTCCCTTTTCACACCGACCCTACACTCCCCCCTGAACTCCCCCCTGAACTCCCCCCTACACTCCCCCCTACACTCTCAGCTCTTAAGTAGCTACCAGCTACCCCGCCCTCCGCTCCATACTCACCCTCGCCGCAGCTATATTGGCCTCGCTCCCTACCTACCCTGAGAACAACCCCTCCCCCCTCCCCCTCCCCCCTCCTCCCGTCCTATCCGCTCGAGCACCTGCGGGATGATGTTCTTCTCTAGCACGTCCTTGAACAGGGGGGCCGGCGGCAGCTCCAGTCCCAGCAGAAGGAAGGGCACTCGCTCGGTGACGTCCTCCCCACTCGTGGCCGCCCGGGTGCCCCTACCCGTACCCGCCAGCGTGGTCACCTCCAGCTCCCCCTGCGTGTGTGCATGTTGGGTGGGGGGGGCAGAGGTGTGAGGGCTTGCGGCGACCGCGGCAGATAGCGGGAGGGTTGGGTCTTAGGGTACTGACGTCGAGGGGCAGCAACACGTAACTAGGATCTGTACGCGCCGACAAAACCTCCTTTAAAGCAATAGCAGTAGCTGCAGTATAGTAGCAGCAGCAGCAGCAGTCGCAGTAGCAGCAGCATTCATCGGTGGGTCTACCACTGGTGCACCTCCGGCCCTCTCTCCCCCGGCGTGGTGCCAGGTCGGCTGTTTGGGCAGGAGGCCCTTCGCCCTCACCACTCGCGTATTCAACCCTCAATCCCAGCGCCCCCATCTCTCCCGGCCCGGCCCGGGTCCCCTCTCGGCTCCCCCTCACCCTCCCGGACACCGCCCCTCCCTGCCGCCCCGCCCCGCCCCACCTGCAGGCACTGCGTTATGATGGACGGCTTCTTGGGCTTGCCCCTCGTCAGGTCCAGATGCAGATTGTTGAGCAGCCAGGACCAGAGCTCCACGGGGTCGCACTGCCGGGGGGGGGAGGGGGGAGGGGAAGGGGGGGGAGGGGGAAACAACAAGAGGGTGAGAAGACACACTCATTGACACGCCCACGTGCTGCATGGAACACAAGTCATACGTACCTGCGTATCGGCCGTAAATCGCTTCTTGGAAGCGTTCCGTACCGCCTGTACGAACTCGTGCGGGGAGACCTGCATTGGGTAGCAGCCGTTGGTGACTGCTTATCTTTCTGCGTGTATGTACGTATGTATGTAGATATGTTCGCATGGAAAGAGAGAAGCGGAGGGCGAGCCCCAGTTCCTTTGGGCTCCTTGGAGGCCCTCCCCAGCCCCAACCTCCCCACACACAGCCCGGGAATACAACGGGACCCCCGGTGGAGGACTGCCCTCCTACCCACCACCTTCCGCCACCAGGATCCGTTCCTCCCTCCCCATGTACACGTGCATGTACCGCACACCTGGCCTTTGAAGTTCCTGGTGTTCCACATCTTCCGCAGCAGCTCTCCAAACCGCTGCACCAGGGGGCTGCGGCAGTCCGAGTAGTTCGCGGGGTCCAGGAAGAAGTCCCTGAGGGGGTGGGGGGGTGGGGTTGGGGGTGGGGTTGGGGGGAAGAGGCAGGAAGGAACTTGGAGTTCGTTGTGGGTACGGCTGTCGAAGGGGCAGGGGCAGGGGCAGGGAGGAGAGTCAACTAACCCCAAACCAGGAGGTCGCAGAGTTCAGGGCCGAACCAAACCATCATGGCTCGGCATGGGTTGCAAAAGCGAGCAGCACGAGGTCCTCTCTCCGCCCCCGCGACGCGTCCCACATGCTTCTCAACACGGGGCTCTCCTCCCCCTCCCCTTCCCCAGCCATCCCAACCCCTCCCCCACCCTCCTGGGTGCCTGGTGCCGCCACTGTCCTTGGAAACCACCAGTTAGTTCCCCGACTTCCTGTGCGGGCACAAGAAGTCCCCCTCTCCCCCCTTTCCCCCACCAACGCACGCCTGGTCCCCTCCACCCCAACCTGAGCGGAGTGATGCGGGCGCAGATCTGCATGATGACGTTGATGTAGTCGTTGTTCTGGAAGGACAATCGGAGCGGAGTAGTTTTCATGTACTTAGGACTAGGTACGGCAAGGGGCGTACGACAGGGTACGGCAAGGGCGATGGGGAGAGGACCACCTACTTTACTGACCTGGGGACTGGGGAGCATTTCCAATAACCTGCTCTTGCGGATCCGCACATGTCCGCAGCTGACGTTACCCAAATGCCAAGCAAAGCGGTGCGCGCGGGTGGCTCGTTAACTGATAGTGGCTGATGGCCCCTGAAGTCCCCAGCCACCCCCAATACCGCCAGAGAAAGCCAAAACCACAAGGCATAAGAAGCCATTAGGACCACTTCGTGTTCAGTCAACCGCTCTACCACCTCCAGCACCGCCGCCACTGCCCCCTCCCCCCACCCGCCACTGAGCGCAGCCCCCCCTCCCACCCGGCTGCTCACCTTCATGTTGTTGAGCCCCACCAACCCCGGCATGTACTCGGTGCCGTC